>NC_072414.2:82699210-83013552 GCF_028858775.2 Pan troglodytes
GAGAAGGCAAATCCCACAGTCTTGCAGTGTTTAGAGAGGAGGCCTGGAGTGAACAAATAGCTGGTCTCCCCAACATAAGGTATTTGCCAGGTTTTGCACCTGTGTGGGTTGGGAAGCTAAAGAGCTCCCTTTAAATCTCTGAAGAGCAGAACTTTAAGATCTGAGAGAGACAGAGACTGACTAGGCTTTCAATCCAAAATCCAAGAGGGCCATTCCTAAGGAACAAGGAGAACCAGGAGGGGATTGAGTTTTACTGCAATTGCAACACTGCCCCAACCCAGTTCAGTACGTAATTGCATCGAAGTGACTAGCTCCTGTAGGGAATAACAAGATTTGAAGCCCCATCCTTCTTTTATACCCAATATGTGACATACAATTAAAAATCATAAACCATGCAAAAAATGGAGAAATATGGGGCTAATACATAAAAGAAAAAATAAATAAAAGCAGACCCACATGTGATCCAGACATTGGAACTGGCAAAGATTTTTAAATAACTTGGTTAATATGTCAAATAGAGAAGAAGATGGACAAAAAAGAAGCAAATGTAGAGAATGTCAACAGAGTTGGAATCTATTAAATGGATGAAAGGAGGCCATGGAACTGAAAAACACCCCTGAAGTTACAAACTCAATGGATGGATTTCATAAACATTGATAGAAGTAAAGGATAAAATCACAATCGAATTTAGAAATTAAGTCATATCAGAAAACAGAATTAGTGAACTTAATAGGTTAAAAGGAGGTACCTAAACTGAAGTACAGAGAGGAAAAAAGAGAATGGAAGCTAAGAAACATGGGACTATATGAATAATTCAAGTTACAGAAGAAGTGGAGAGAGAAGTTAGGTCCAGAAAGTTCCCAAACGTATATACAGCAATAAAAACAAACAAACAAAACACCACTAATATATGCACCGACATTGATGAATGTCAAAGACGTGGTTGGGCACAGTGGCTCATGCCTGTAATCCCAGCACTTTGGGAGGCCAAGGTGGGCAAATCACTTGATGCCAAGAGTTTGAGACCAGCCTGGCCAACATGGTGAAACCCCGTCTCTACTAAAAATACAAAAATTAGATGGGTGTGGTGGCGCATGCCTGTAGTCCCAGCTACTCAGGAGGCCAAGGCATGAGAATCACTTGAACCCAGGAGGCGGAGGTTGCAGTGAGCTGAGATCACGCCACTGCACTCCAGCTTGGGTGACAGCAAGACTGTCTCAAAAAAAAAAAAAAAAAAAAGTCATACTGAGTAAAGAAGCCAGACATGAAAAGAGTTCATACTTATGATTCTATTTTATGAAGTTCAAGAACAGGCAAAACTAAGTTACAGAGAAGTCAAAGCAGTGCTTATGTCTGGAGGGTCCTGATGGAAAGGTGGGTGAAGATGGAGGGGAAAAGGTTCACCATGGTGCCCTTACAACCATGTATGTCTCTACATGGGCCACATAGGCAAGGCTGGACCACAGTCTGACAGCCACTATGGTGTGCTTAGGGACTGCTTGGCCACTTGACACAGAGGAACATTTTGGGTAGATGGGAATGTCCTGCATTTTGATCTGGGTGGTGATTATGCTTGTGTATGTATTTATCAAAACCCATCAAGCTGTACACTTAAGATTTGTGCCACACAGTGTAAACTGTACCTCAGTTTTTAAAAAAGAACAACCAGACAACAAACAAGAATTCTTGAAAATTGAGATTATCATGCTGGGCGCGGTGGCTCATGCCTGTAATCCCAGCACTTTGGGAGGCTGAGGTGGGCAGTTCGAGACGAGCCCAACCAACATGGAGAAACCCTATCCCTACTAAAAATACAAAATTAGCCAGGCATGGTGGCAGATGCCTGTAATCCCAGCTACTCAGGAGGCTGAGGCAAGAGAATCACTCGAATCCAGAGGCAGAGGTTGTGGTGAGTGGAGATCACGCCATTGCACTCCAGCCTGGGCAACAAGAGCAAAACTCCCTCTCAAAACGAAGGAAAAAAGAAGATTATCACCAAAATGAGGCTGAGCACGGTGGCTCACGCCTGTAATCCCAACACTTTGGGAGGCCGAGGTGGGCAAATCACCTGAGGTCAGGAGTTCAAGACCAGCCTGGCCAACATGGTGAAACCCCATCTCTACTAAAAATACAAAAATTAGCTGGGCATGGTGGTGCGTGCTTCTAATCCCAGCTACTCGGGAGGCTGAAGCACAAGAATCACTTGAACCTGGGAGGCAGAGTTTGCAGTAAGCTGAGATCACGCCACCGCTCTTCAGCCTGAGCGACAGAGTGAGACTTTGTCTCAAAAAAAAAAAAAAAAAATTACCAAAGTGGAAAATTCAATAGAAGGGCTGGAAAATAAATCTCCCAGAACACAAGGCAAAATATGAAAAGACAAAGAGGATGATGAGCCCAGTCTAGGTCTAACACCCTAATAACAGGCATTCCAGTGAGTAAACAAACCTGGAAAGCTGTTCCTGATGGTGATAAAAGAAGTGGCAGTCGAGTGCAGTGGCTCATCCCTGTAATCACAGCACTTTGGGAAGCTGAGGCAGGAGGATCAAGGCCAGGAGTTCAAGGCTGCAGTGAACCATGATCACACCACTGCACGCCAGCCTGGGTGACAGACAAGAGCTTGTCAAAAAAAATAAAAAAAATAAAAAGAGCTGGGCACTATGGCTCATATCTATAATCCTGGAACTTTGGAAGGCCAAAGTGGGAGGATCGCTTGAGCCCAGGAGTTGGAGAACAGCCTGGGCAACACAGTGAGACCCCCCCACCCACCACAAAAAATAAAAAAATTAGGGCCGGGCACAGTGACTCACGCCTGTAATCCCAGCACTTTGGGAGGCAGAGGCAGGTGGATCACCTGAGGTCAGGAGTTCGAGACCAGCCTGGACAACATGGTAAAACCCCGTCTCTACTAAAAACACAAAATTAGCCAGGTATGGTGGCACGTGCCTGTAGTCCCAGCTATTTGGGAGGCTGAGGCAGGAGAATCGCTTGAACCTGGGAGGCGGAGGTTGCAGTGAGCCAAGATCGTGCCATTGCACTCCAGCCTGGGCAACAAGAACGAAACTCCGTCTCAAAAAATAAAAATAAAAAAATTTAAAAATAAAAAAATTAGCTGGGTGTAGTGGCACATACCTGTAAGGCTCAGCTACTCAGGAGGCTGAAGTGGGAGGATGGCTTGAGTCCGGAAGGTCAAAGATGCAGTGAGCTGAGATGGTGCCACTGCACTCCAGCCTGGGAAACAGTGAGATATTGTCTCAAAAAAAAGAAATGGTCGTTAAATAAGAGATAGCATTGATCATTCTCAGCAAACTAACACAGGAACAGAAAACCAAATACCGCATGTTCTCACTAATAAGTGGGAGTTAACAATGAAAACACATGGACACAGAGAGGGGAACATCACACACCGGGGCCTGTCGGGGGTTGGGGGCAAGGTGAGGGAGAGCACCTAATGTATGTGGGGCTTAAAACCTAGATGATGGGTTGATGGGTGCAGCAAACCACCATGGCACATGTATACCTATGTAACAAATCTGCATGTTCTGCACATGTATCCCAGAACTTAAAGGAAAATTTTTAAAAATGAGATGGCATTATATATCTCATTAATCAGCTAAAACATTGTTTAAGCAATATCCAGCAGTTTGTTATTGATGGTGTAAACTGGTACAGTCTTTTAGGGGAGCGATAGTGTCATCAGTCATCTCTGTCCTTATCTTTTGCCCAGGTAACTTCACTGTTGCAAATTCATCATTAAATAACGTCTTAATCTGTTTGGGCTGTTAGGACAAAATACCATAAAGTAGGTAGTTTATCAACAACAGAAATGTATTTTCTCACAGTTCTGGAGGCTGGGAAGTCCATGATAAGGCATAAGCGGATTCAGTGTCGGGTGAGGGCCTGCCTGTGGTGCACAGATAGTGCCTTCTAGCTGTGTTCTCACGTGGTTGAAGGGGCCGACTCTCGGGGTCATTTGATACCGGCACTAATCCCATTCATGAGAGCTCTCCCTTCAAACTCTGTTCACCCCCAAAGGCCCATCTCCTAATACCATCATCACCTTGAGGGATTAGGATTTGAACATGAATTTGGGGGGGTCACATTCAGATCATAAGTTATATATAACTTAAAAAGAACAAAAATGTGGAATTCATGGAGATGTTCATTGCAGTATGGATTACACTGAAAAACTGTAAACAACCTAGATGCCCAGTAAAAGGGAAACAGCCAAGAAAAGTCTGTCTTGTTCACTCGCTGGCAGGAAACATAGAGCAGGCACGGAAAGGAAAGGGACTCGAGGAATGCGCTGTACCGACAGGAGGCAGCACGCCTTTGCCCGAGGGGCGCAACGACAGAAACCTAAGGCTACCGGGGCCGGAGCCGGGTGAGGCAACGACAGAAACCTAAGGCTAGCTGGGCCGGAGCCGGGTGAGGCCGCGGAGAACGCACCCCGCTACGCGTCTGCCGAGACGGAGGCGGGCGTTTCGACCACTGCCCGATCATGCGCTTACTCAAGTAGGATTCCGAATAAATTCAGTCGCGCGTCCCTCCTGAGGTTCCGCAGCTGGCCAGGCCCGGCCCGGGCTGGTGCGGCTGCGCACTGCAGCCCAGCGGAGCGGGCCCGGGAGGAGCCGGGCGGGGACCGCGGCGGCCAGAGCTCCTGTCAGCTCCGCCGGGCACACGCAGGCCGGGGCGGGCGGCGCGGCTGTCCCCGCCCCGCACGCTGCTGGGCCCGGCGGCCTCAGAGGCTGGCGGACCCGCGCGGGGCGGGCGCAGCGGAGCGCGCCGGCGGCCCGGGGCCCAGCGGGAGCGCGGCAGCGGCGCGCGGAGCAGGGGGCTACGGGTGGGCGGGCGTCCGCCTTCGCCTGCGTCGCTGCCTGCGCGCGGGCCGCCGTCCCCGGGCGTGTGAGAGCCGGCAGCTCGGCCGACTGGGCCCGGAGCGGCGCGGAGGCCGGGCGCTGACGGTAACGGGCCGGGTGCGCGCGCGGGAGGGCTCCGGCTGCCCCGACAGAGGCCGGGCTCGGGCGGCGGGAGCGCGAGCGCCACTGCGGCGTCAGAGGGGCCAGGAAGGGACTGGAGGCTGCCTGAGGCCCGTACCTGGCGCCTGTCTCTGCGGTCCCCGGGGCTGACGAAGTCGGAGCGGGTGGGGAGGGAGCCGGGCGGGCGGCCAGAGACCTGGCGGCAGGTGCCTGCCCTCTGTGATCCAACTCTCTCCCCAGCTCCACCCACACTGGCCTGGACCCAGTCTCTAAGGGCTGAAAATATTGCCCGGAGGCTCCCGAGCAGAATCAGATCGCGCTAAGTAGGGCACAACGCAGAGGCGACAAAGCTCCTCGGCCCCAGGGCCCGCGGAGCAGACTCCGGAGCACGGTCCCGCCCACGCTCGGCTCCGCAGTTAGCGTCCTCCCTCCTCCTGAGCAGGCAAGCGGAGCCCGAGGGCGGTGGCGGCGGGGGGCACGGGGCCTCTGAAGTTGCCTCGCAGCTGAGCACTGGGCCCCGTCTCTCCCTTCCCAGGGGGCCTTCGGCGTCACTGCAGGCTTCCTAGGGGTCCCCTAAGTGCTCTGCAGACCGCGGCTGGAAGTTTCCCACTGCAGTAAACAGTAGAGGAACAGGGAGAACACACAGGGCTTGCTTTATGCTAGAAACACAAGCATCTTTCTTCTTTATTAGAAAGAAACTCATTCTGTGTTTCTGAGAAAGGATCGTGCCAGGCACTGTTTCTGGTGAGTGCCAGTTTGACCCGAAAGGGCACTGAGAAAGGCTTTCCTATCAGTCTCTTTGGGTTCTGGCTAAACTTTTAAATCAAACAAAATAGAGACTAGCTTATTCACCTGAAACTAGAAGCACATGGCCGAGGAGCCTGAACAGGCACCTCCTATCTAGGCAGGGAAGCTGTGTAATCAGGAGCTTGTGTGGTGCACTCCAGTCAGAGCTGGGACTCTTATCCTGGGCCCGTTTTTCATAGCACCAGCCAAGGGAGAGCGTCCTCTCCACCCTAGCGGCAGAGCTGCTACCAGGACCAGGTGGGCCAGCCCCAGATGTGCTGCTTGTGCTACTTGGAGCCAGGCAAATGGGTGTTCCTTTGGAACAGCCCTCAGGAACTCACTGGGGTATTTGGTGGAAAGACTGCCACGGGCATTTTGCATGTTGGAGCTACAGATGGTGTCCTTCCTGCCAGGTGTGTGTGGAGGCCAGTATGAAGCTGAAAAAGCAGGTGACAGTGTGTGGGGCTGCCATCTTCTGTGTGGCAGTCTTCTCGCTCTACCTCATGCTGGACCGAGTGCAACACGATCCCACCCGACACCAGAATGGTGGGAACTTCCCCCGGGTGAGTCGAGTCGTGCCTGGTTGCTAATTTCTTTGTATACAAGTCACCTGGGCTCAGGGTATGCACCTCCCACCCCCCCGCCTCCCCTCCCACCCCCCCCCCCGCTGGAGGGTAATGTCAGTACAGGACAGGAGCCTTCCTTCCCAATAGTCAGGTTTTGTAGAAACCCTCAGCTAAAAACAGTGATGGCGAAAAGAAGGAAGGAAGAAAAAAATGTCAATGGCAGTGAGTATTGTCACTCTATTCTCCTGAATTCTTTTCTTTCTTTTTTTTTTTTTTTGAGACAGAGTCTCGCTCTGTCGCCCAGCCTTGAGTACAGTGGCGCGATCTTGGCTCACTGCAACCTCCGCCTCCCAGGTTCAAGCAATTCTCCTGCCTCAGCCTCCCAAGTAGCTGGGACTACAGGAGCCTGCCACCATGCCCGACTAATTTTTGTATTTTTAGTAGAGACGAGGTTTCGCCATGTTGGCCAGGCTGGTCTTGAACTCCTGACCTCAGGTGATCCACCCACCTTGGCCTCCCAAAGTGCTGGGATTACAGGTGTGGGCCACCGCGCCCAGCCCCTCCTGAATTCTTGGCAGACATAGCTAATTGATTGCAGCATTCTTTGCCATTAAGCCCCGCTGAAATCCTCAGCACAGGCAACACCGATTGTTGAGAATAGGTAGGTGAAAGGAAATCTTTGCCATCCCTGAGCTAGAGAGTGATGGTTCTCCCAACCCAAGTGGAGTGTAGTCCTCAGTGGTGATGTGCACAGCTCCCTTTATCTGAACGGTGTCATCTATCCCTGTAGGCTCATGGTCTGGCTTTGACTGATGAGGGAAGAATTGTAGTCAGGCCTCAGCTGGTAGACCCCAAGCAGAGACCCTCCCTGTGGCATAAGGAGCTGTGTGTGATTGCTTTCTGGTTTTTTGGCAGAGCCAAATTTCTGTGCTGCAGAACCGCATTGAGCAGCTGGAGCAGCTTTTGGAGGAGAACCATGAGATTATCAGCCATATCAAGGACTCCGTGCTGGAGCTGACAGCCAACGCAGAGGGCCCGCCCGCCATGCTGCCCTACTACACGGTCAATGGCTCCTGGGTGGTGCCACCGGAGCCCCGGCCAAGCTTCTTCTCCATCTCCCCCCAGGACTGCCAGTTTGCTTTGGGGGGCCGGGGTCAGAAGCCAGAACTGCAGGTAAGAGTCAGAGCTGGCAGGGACGTACAGTGGCCGCGACTGGGGTACTGAGCTGCAGTTCACCTGGCAGATGCTCACTGTGTCGGAGGAGCTGCCGTTTGACAACGTGGATGGTGGTGTGTGGAGGCAAGGCTTCGACATCTCCTACGACCCGCACGACTGGGATGCTGAAGACCTGCAGGTGTTTGTGGTGCCCCACTCTCACAATGACCCAGGTGAGGGCCCTGCAGACTCCTGGGAGCTGGAGTGTGGAGTGCGATTTCTGATGGCCAATACAAGGGAGGGACGTCGAAGAAGATGGTGGCATCCTCAGGGGACCCTACATTGGCTCTCTAGGCTGGATCAAGACCTTTGACAAGTACTACACAGAGCAGACCCAACACATCCTCAATAGCATGGTGTCTAAGCTGCAGGAGGACCCCCGGCGGCGCTTCCTCTGGGCAGAGGTCTCCTTCTTCGCCAAGTGGTGGGACAACATCAATGTCCAAAAGAGAGCGGCAGTCCGAAGGCCAGTACCAGGCGGGGAGGCGTGGGAGGGCATTGTCTGAGCCCCAGGCTGGGTGGACGGGTCTTACCTTAAGCTATGGGTGCCAAGGTGGCAGGGAGAGGCCCAGAGAGCTGTGGAAGAGATGAGTGATGGTGGAGGGAGGGAAGGCAAAAACAGATAGAGGTTCTGAGATAAGCGGGGCCAGGATAGCCTGGAGGTTGGCTGTAAGGAAAGGAGGGCAAGTGTGTGTTCTCTTGGTCCTGGGATTGGGAGAACTGGTCCAGTGAGGCCAGTGCACACAGGCCCTGACATTTGCTGGTTGGCAGGACTGGGCAGAGTGTCCTGCTCCGTCCTGAGTGTGAGTCCCTAACTATAGGCTGGTGGGAAACGGGCAGCTGGAGATTGCGACAGGAGGCTGGGTGATGCCAGATGAGGCCAATTCCCACTACTTTGCATTGATTGACCAGCTCATCGAAGGACACCAGTGGCTGGAGAGAAATCTTGGTAAGTCCAGGCCCAGGCATGGGGGTCTGCCCCCTGGGCTGTAAGGCACAGGCAGGGGCTGTAAGGCACAGGGATCGGCAGGGGGTGGTTCCTTTCTAGGCAGATCCCACCATGTGGGCCTGGTGTGATGTCATCTCTCCACTCACTACCAGGATAAGAGCTGGGGTCCCAGCACCTGGAAGGCCGGGAGGCCAGCCCCTGAGGTGTGTTCAGGGCCTCTCTGGCTTCCATGCCCTGCCCAGGTGCAACCCCCCGCTCTGGCTGGGCAGTGGACCCCTTTGGATACAGCTCCACCATGCCTTACCTGCTGCGCCGTGCCAACCTCACCAGCATGCTGATTCAGAGAGTGCACTATGCCATCAAGAAGCACTTTGCTGCCACCCACAGCCTAGAGTTCATGTGGAGGCAGACATGGGGTAAGGCCGGGTAGGGTAGAGGGGGTTACTGCAGCATAGTCTTCACTGGGGAACAGCAGGGATATCAGAACTAAGACCCCCACTGTTCTTCAGAGCAGACCTGCGGGCACTGGTGTGGACTGCCAGAAATGGTCGCACCCTCTGGTGAGGGGAGGGCCACGTTGACCTCTGGCCTCTACGGGGCCTGCTGTCCCAAGGGCTTCAGCGTGCCCTGTGTGCCCGTTCCCTGAGGGAGCCCCTCTTGTCTTTCTCCCTGGCCTACACGCTCTCTCCAGCCCTAGGTCCAGTTACAGCCTCACGGTCTATCAGGGCTGCCTTTAGCCTGAACAGATCCTTGCCCCCCCTGGCGTCCAGAGGCTGCCTGCTGGTGGTGACCACGTGGTGTGTCTCCTGCAGACTCGGACTCCAGCACAGACATCTTCTGTCACATGATGCCCTTCTACAGCTATGACGTCCCCCATACCTGTGGCCCGGATCCCAAGATCTGCTGCCAATTTGATTTCAAACGCCTGCCTGGTGGGCGCATCAACTGCCCTTGGAAGGTGCCACCCCGGGCCATCACAGAGGCCAACGTGGCAGAGAGGTATCTGCTTCCAGCCCTTTCACTTCACAGAGGAATCGGGAGGCCTGGCTCTGGTCTGGGCCGTGCCACGTGGAGGGTGGGCTCAGGTGGTGAGTTGAGGCTCCTAGCCTCTGCAGCAGCAGCTCCTTACTGTCTCCTGAAAAACTGGAATGGCTCTCGCAACCACCTTTCACAGAATGCTTTTAGGTTCTCACATGAGTACTTCTTGATGCCCTAACAAACTGCCAGGGCCAGCTGACAACTTAGAGGTGAAGGATTCCCAGGTTAGATGTATGTTACAAACTTCAGGCTCATGTGCCTTCACTTAGTGCCAGTGTTCTGACTTGGCTTTAAGTCAACCACGAGAATCCTGTTCAGATCCACATTCAGTCCCACGAGATAGCCTCCAGCCTCTGAGAAAACAGACCTGTCCCTTTTGAGAGAATTTAGGGACCCCTAAAGATAGCACTCTTGCTGAAATCAGGCCCCGGGGGAAAGTGTTAGGTAAGAGTTGATCCAAACAGCAATTTAGTCAGAACCTTAAGAATACGACAAGTTGGATTGGTTTTTATGTTGCAATGCTCTGATTTCTCCCTGATGTCCAAGAGTTGAAATGTGACCAAAAGGGAAATAAAGTGGTCTTTTGTTTCCAGAAGTCTAAATGGCGATTCCAGGCAAGAATCTAGGGCTATGAGGGCGTGACTTTTCTTAAAGCAGCAGTTGTGATCAGTGAGGCTGGCCTAGGTTTACAAGAACAGGCCCTGAAAGGTAACCATTTTCTCCTTTGAAAGGCTTACTAGACTGATAAGTTAGGGGAAAGTGGTATTTGAGGAATCCTCTCATGAGAACAAAGTAGAAAAGTACAAGCTGGGCCAGCGCCGCTAAGTAGATTAGTTGACTCTTTGGACGGTGATATTTATAACATGCCAATTAAAGTAGGAAAGGGCTTCTGCTGATGTGCCACAGGGCAGTTTTTCTACTGATTTTGCCAATAATTTGGATGAAAAGAAAAGAAATGTTTATATATAGTTCCCATTATGTACCAGGCACTATTCTAAGTGTTTAACAAATATTCATTCATTGATTTTATTTTATTTATTTAATTTAATTTTTTTTTTTTTGAGATGGAGTCTGTCACCCAGGCTGGAGTGCGGTGGTGCAATTTCGGCTCACCGCAACCTCCGCCTCCTGGGTTCAAGTGATTATCCTGCCTCAGCCTCCTGAGTAGCTGGGATTACAGATGTGCACCACCACACCCGGCTAATTTTTGTATTTTTAGTAGAGACAGGGTTTCACCATATTGGCCAGGCTGGTCTTGAATTCCTGACCTCAGGTGATCCGCCTGCCCTGGTCTCCCAAAGTGCTGGGATTACAGGCGTGAGCCACTGCGCTCGGCCCATTCAATCCATTTTAATTCTCATAACATTATACGGGTACCTACGGATGTTATCCTTATTTTGCTAGAAATGGAGGCTCAGAGAGGTTACTTGCCCACGGTCACTGAGCTAGTACTTGTGGAGCTGGTGTGATGTGGCTCCGGGGTCCAGACCCTTCACTTTGGTGCTGCATCGCTAACTGGTGGGCAAAATGAGGCGGGAGTGTCAGAACCAGGATCCCAAAAGATCTCAACAGCCTAGCATAAAAAACAACATGCCAGCTGTCAGAACTGCCCAGAGAGCACCGGATTCCCCTGGGGCTGGGATTCATGTGCAGGAGGTGGTGTCTGTTTGCGCTGAACCACTCCTTGGCGGATGGGATGTCTTCTAGGGGCTTGCTGGCGGGATGGCTGTGCGTGGTGCTGTTTTACTGATGAGACTTCATGTTGGGCCCATGTTTTTCTTCCTGCCCCAGGGCAGCCCTGCTTCTGGACCAATACCGGAAGAAGTCCCGGCTGTTCCGAAGCAACGTCCTCCTGGTGCCTCTTGGAGATGACTTCCGATATGACAAGCCCCAGGAGTGGGATGCCCAGTTCTTCAACTACCAGCGGCTCTTTGACTTCTTCAACAGCAGGCCTAACCTCCATGTGCAGGTGTGAGGGGCACTTGACTGGGGAGGGGCCTCACAGTGCTGCAGCCCATCCCTTCCCGTGAGACCGTGCCCTGGTTCCCAATTCGGGCAAGGTGCCCCCCCCTTTTTTTTTTGAGATGGAGTCTCGCTCTGTTGCCCAGGCTGGAGTTCAGTGGCGCGATCTTGGCTCACTGCCAGCTCCGCCTCCCGGGTTCATGCCAGTCTCCTGCCTCAGCTGCCCAAGTAGCTGGGACTACAGGTGCCCGCCATCACACCCAGCTAATTTTTTGTAGTTTTAGTAGAGATGGGGTTTCACTGTGTTAGCCAGGGTGGTCTCGATCTCCTGACTTCGTGATCCACCCGCCTCAGCCTCCCAAAGTGCTGGGATTACAGGCGTGTGCCACCACGCCCAGCCGAAGGTGCCCCTCTTATGTCGGAATTAATTGCCAGGCTCCCCTACTTCTGTTAAGTCTAGAATGGCAGGATGTACAGTTCCTGCTTCTGAGGCCAGAGCCCCTGCCTCACCCCCGACTGCAGCACTGTGGCCACAATTTCCAGGAGGCTCTAGAACTGATGGGAGTGGGTTTTTGGGGTTCCCACAGGCCCAGTTTGGCACTCTTTCTGACTATTTTGATGCCCTGTACAAGAGGACAGGGGTGGAGCCAGGGGCCCGGCCTCCAGGGTTTCCTGTGCTGAGCGGGGATTTCTTCTCCTATGCGGACCGGGAGGATCATTACTGGACAGGCTATTACACTTCCCGGCCCTTCTACAAGAGCTTAGACCGAGTCCTGGAAGCCCACCTGCGGTGAGACCCTGTCCCCGCTTCCAGGCTGGAGGGGGAGAGTCAGCCTTTGGGGTTTAAGGAGGGGCTGGATTGGCTCAGAAGGGAATAGATAGGCCCAGAGGCCAGGGCAGGTAGAGGAGGGGTGGGAAGGAAGGAGGCTGGACTGGCAGAGTGTGGGTGGGCCCTGGCTAGTGGTGCAGGCTGGCAGCTAACTTCTCTCTCTGGGCAGGGGGGCAGAGGTTCTGTACAGCCTGGCTGCAGCTCACGCTCGCCGCTCTGGTCTGGCTGGCCGGTACCCACTGTCTGATTTCACCCTCCTGACGGAAGCTCGGCGCACACTGGGGCTCTTCCAGCATCACGATGCCATCACTGGCACGGCCAAGGAGGCTGTGGTGGTGGACTATGGGGTCAGGTGGGAGCCTTCTCTTTTCCCTTGTAAGCTCCCCTGCTCACTGTCCCAAAGAAAGGACATTGGGTGGTCAGGGGGTAGGCCGGCCTAGGGCTTGTCCTGCTGACAAGGCAGACAGCTTCCCTATGGTCATCTTCTCTCCTTCCCCTCCTGCGCCACCCACAGGCTTCTGCGCTCCCTTGTCAACCTGAAGCAGGTCATCATTCATGCAGCCCACTATCTGGTGCTGGGGGACAAGGAGACCTACCACTTTGACCCTGAGGCGCCCTTCCTCCAAGTGGTGAGCCCCTCCTGGGTCTGCATGGGGACCCTCTGGTGTATGCAGGTCCCATCCCAAGAGCTGCTGGATGGGGGTGCCGCTTCTCTTTTTCCTTCCCCATCCGGATGAGTTCTGTGCCCAGTGCAGCCGCTGGTCCACACCTGGGACAGGTGGGGTGGGAGGAGGCTGAGCCCATGATGGTTCTTCCCTTCCGGCTCACTGAATTCCAGGATGACACTCGCTTAAGTCACGACGCCCTCCCAGAGCGCACGGTGATCCAGCTGGATTCGTCGCCCAGGTAACCTGGACTACGCCATGTGCAGAGAGGAAGAGCCATTCCCTGGCTCTCAGGCCCCTCTGCCCCAGCATGTGCTGAACCAGTGCAGGGCGCTTGCCCTGGCCGGAAGCAGCAGCCTCCTGGGTCAGCCCACCTTCTACGCACAGGTTTGTGGTCCTATTCAACCCACTGGAACAGGAGCGATTCAGCATGGTGTCCCTGCTGGTCAACTCTCCCCGCGTGCGTGTCCTTTCGGAGGAGAGTCAGCCCCTGGCCGTGCAGATCAGCGCACACTGGAGCTCTGCCACCGAGGCGGTCCCTGACGTCTACCAGGTGAGGTGCGGGTTTGTCAGGTGGGCCTGGCCCTCTGCCCGTCGTGGGCCCCTCCCCGCCTGGCGACGCCAGCCTCCCACCCTCCTGCTTGTGGCCCTGCTACTCTCCAGGCTGAGGACAAGTGTCCTGGGGAGGGGGTTGTCCAGAAGACGGCACTCTTGGGATTTGAGTGTGTCCTTGAAAAGAAGGGGAAGGTTGGTATGGTAATAGTAATGGTAAAAATAGCAGTTATAATGCCCCATCATTCAGTCTTTCAATGTTTATCGAAAGCTTAATGTGTTGTTACCGCTTCATACTTTTTCAAATATCACTTGAGAATCATAAAGTCTGAGGAGGAAGAAAGGGCAAATCAGATCACCTCCACTTTGGAGGAGGGGCAGAGGCCCAGCGGGTGCAGGGACTTGCTCAAGCCCTCTGTTAGTAAGCGGATGCCTCAGCACCCCTGTGGCGAAAGCCGTGCCCCCACTTCCTCACCCCTCCTGTGCCCACAGGTGTCTGTGCCTGTCCGCCTGCCAGCCCTGGGCCTGGGCGTGCTGCAGCTACAGCTGGGCCTGGATGGGCACCGCACGCTGCCCTCCTCTGTGCGCATCTACCTGCACGGCCGGCAGCTGTCCATCAGCAGGCACGAAGCGTTTCCTCTCCGTGTCATTGACTCTGGCACCAGCGACTTCGCCCTCAGCAACCGCTACATGCAGGTCTGGTTCTCAGGCCTTACTGGGCTCCTCAAGGTAAAAGGCCAGGGTGGTGGGGAAGGGCCAGGGGCCAGAGTAGGGCGTGTGTGGTGGTGGCATTGTGAAGAGCGGCCTCCCGGCCCTGTGAGCATTCTGCCACCTGACCCACAGTGGACCCGGGCCTGGGCCATCTCAGCTCCAGCCTGACAGCATGGGGAAGCAGGGCACGGCTCCTTGGGGAAGCTATTCCGTGTCCTCCCAGGAGGCAGGCCTGACATGCTGGTGTGGGGCCAGGGGTCAGGGCTGTGTTTTTTGGCAGAGCATCCGAAGGGTGGATGAGGAGCACGAGCAGCAGGTGGACATGCAGGTCCTTGTCTATGGCACCCGTACGTCCAAAGACAAGAGTGGAGCCTACCTCTTCCTGCCCGATGGCGAGGCCAAGGTATCCTAAAGATGCCTTGAACAATCTGGCAGGGAGGGCAGGAGGGGGCACAGGCCTTCCCACAGGTTTATTGCTGCCTGCCAGGGGCCTTGTCTTTCCTGTTCAGCCCAGGGGTGTCTGGGAATAGGTGCTCTCTTGCCCAGCCCTGGGCTGGCACCTTCCTGCTTTGCCCTCTGTGCTGTAGTTTCAACAGCAATCTGCTCTTTCCCTAGCTCTACGTCCCCAAGGAGCCCCCCGTGCTGCGTGTCACTGAAGGCCCTTTCTTCTCAGAGGTGGTTGCGTACTACGAGCACATTCACCAGGCGGTCCGGCTTTACAATCTGCCAGGTGAGCCCTGCATATGAGGAAGGGTCTGGAAGGAGGTGTGGGCTCCACAACTGTGGCGTGTTCTTCCTTCTGCTGCTTCTCTGTTCATACCTCTGTTCCGTATCATTTGAGACAGGGATGCTCCATTCTCTTGGAGAAAAAGTCATCCAGAAATGCCCTGGGAATTTCTTGGGAGGTTGGACAGAGCCTCTCCCCAGCTCGGCTCTGATCCCCCAGCCCAGCCTCTTAGCTGTGGTTCAGCCTCACACCTGTCCATGCCCCCACTTTGTTCCTGTACCCAGGGGTGGAGGGGCTGTCTCTGGACATATCATCCCTGGTGGACATCCGGGACTACGTCAACAAGGAGCTGGCCCTGCGCATCCATACAGACATCGGCAGCCAGGGTATCTTCTTCACAGACCTCAATGGCTTTCAGGTGACTCCTGGGCCTGGGTCTCGGAGACCCCACAGAGTAGAACTTGGACTCTGCTTTTGCCCCTGTCACAGGCCCTGGGGGATGATCTGCCCTGATGGAGAAAGATGAATGAGAGGCGAGAGTGATCGGGGACTCCTTCAGTCTGGGGACCGCTTGGGCCCACATGGTGCCCGGGTGCCCTTGATCTGCTGGCCTTGCCCCCACAGGTGCAGCCCCGACGGTATCTGAAGAAGCTCCCCCTCCAGGCCAACTTCTACCCCATGCCAGTCATGGCCTATATCCAGGACGCACAGAAGCGCCTCACGCTGCACACTGCCCAGGCCCTGGGTGTCTCTAGCCTCAAAGATGGTGAGTAGGGCCCAGGAGTTCTGCAGAGGGTATCAGACAAAAAGAAGCCCGTCCCCACCCTCAAGGGCTCCCCGCTCTGTTGGCCTCCCTTGCCTCTTTCTGGACTGCATCACCTCCATGCTTGGAGAGGGGGCGAGCCATTCAGAGCTCTTGGCACAGGAGGCAGGCATCTGCTGTCCCCATCCCCTGGTGGAGGCAGCAGTGTAGGCAACTGGGTGGAGTGTCCTACTGGATCCCCTGAAGAACCATCAGGGTTACAACTCTTGGGGCCAAAGAAAGGAAAAATAATGTCAAAAAGCAAAGCTAGGCACAGTGGTTCACTCCTGTAATCCCAGCACTGTTGGGAGGCCAAGGCAGAAGGCCAGGAGTTTGAGACCAGCCTGGGCAACAAAGCGAGACCCAGGCTCTACAAAAAGATTTAAAAATTAGCTGGATTTGGTGGCACGTGCCTATAGTACCAGCTACTCAGGAGACTGAGATGGGAGGATTGCTTGAGCCCAGGAGCTGGAGGCTGCAGTAAGCCAAGATTGTGCCACTGCACTACAGCCTGGTGACAGAGCAAGACCCAGTCTGAAAAAAAAGGCAAGAAGCATCAGGGTATTGAACAGTGATTCTCAGCTGAGGCGTGCAACCCTCTTCTGGGCGGGGCTGAGAGTAGGGACAGCTTGTAAAGTGCACTCAGTGTTATGAAATATTAAGGAAATGAGAAAATTACATATTGTTTTCCTTCCAGTGATCATTAAAAGACAGACTGACGTTCCTTTTTTTTGTTTTTTTGTTTTGAGACGGAGTTTCACTCTTTTGCCCAGGCTGGAGTGCAGTGGTGCAATCTCCGCTCGCTGCAACCTCCACCTTCCGATTTGAAGCGATTCTCTTGTTGTTCTGGGTTAAAAGACTGAGCAATTACACAAGTCAGTAAGGACTTGGAGAGGTGAAAGGGAGAATAGGGCCATCTGTCCCGGTGGAATGTGGGGGCAGCTGGTGCGGTTTCCCTCGAGATCTTGTACAAGAACAGCTGCACCCACCTCCAACACCTGCACACACTGGGGCCTCTGTCCCCAACACATCAGCCATGCACCGAGCCCCTGCTCCAAGCATACTCTAGAAAATAAAGCAAAGGTGGTCACCTGCCATATCTTTTTCCCAGGGCAACCCAGATGACACTTAATATGAGCCTCTGCCTGACTTGCCATCTGGCTGTCCTTTCCAGAGCCCTACTTTTAACACACACACAGTCAGAGCTTGAGTCTGACCTGCTGGGGCTGTCTGGCTGTCCAGTGTAGAACAAGGGCAGGAGAGCCTGTGTTTTAGTCACAAAAAAACCTGCCCAACCTGAGCAAACCTGCCCCAGATTACGGAGGTGTGCAGCAACACTACCGATGGCTGTTGATCTAAGTTGTTCATTTCTGGTTTATTTTGTTGTATGTAACCCGTCCTGATTCGGTTTCCTGCCTGGGCCCCTAGGCCCGTTCCCTGCTCCTGAGTCCCAGAGCGTGGGGGGTAAACTGCCAGGGCCAGCCTTCCCCTTTCTGGACCTCATGCTTCCTCATCTGCAAAATAAGGGCCCAGGACCAGCCCCTCATCAGGTTCCCTCCCAGCTGTGGGAACCCGTGACCTCTTCTGAGTGACTCAGCTTCTGTCTCTCGAGCTGGGCTTTTCTGTCAGGGCCTGTGGCTTGGGATTCTCCTTTGAAAGGTCAGTGCCTGCTTGGGGGTGGGGGCGGGCCAGCGCTCACTGTTCGCTTCCCCAGGCCAGCTGGAGGTGATCTTGGACCGGCGGCTGATGCAGGATGACAACCGGGGCCTAGGCCAAGGGCTCAAGGACAACAAGAGAACCTGCAACCGTTTCCGCCTCCTGCTAGAGCGGCGAACCGTGGGCAGTGAGGTAACATCTGGGGCTGACGCCCAGGGAACCAGGTCTGGCTAGTCCCCGGGGGTGGCCGGGGGGTCCAGCCTAGGGCTCGAGGAACGTAGTTGGAGGTGGGCAAGAGAGAGAGAGTAGGGCTGAATTCCTGGGGCGGGGGGAGGCAGTCTGGCGTTTTGTGTCCCATCTCACGCAGCCTGGCACCTTCCTCTCCCAGCAGCGCTCTGTCACCTGTGCCCCTCATGTTCGTCTCCCACTTTCCTCTGTGCTGCCCTCCTCTGCCCTGTCCCAGCATTCTCTAAGCCTGTGCTCCAACCCAGCTCATCTCATGGCTTTCTTTGCCCCACCAGCCTGACTTTTTCTCCAAACTGGCAGCCATGTTTAGGGGCTTGATCTTTCACAGCAGCAGGAGCGGTAACCGAGAGGTAAGGGTCGGCTCTGGGAGCGGGGAACTAGTACGAGCAAGGTGTAGCTGCGCCGGAGCCCAGGTGACAGAGCCTGCCACTCAGTCACTCATGCATCAGATAGATATTGAGCACCTGCTTTACTGTGAGGACCCAGAGGGACATAAGTGCAGACAGTGCTGACTCTCCCAGGAGTTGACTCGTGAGTAGGGGTGGCAGAGAAGCCATGTGTGTAAAAATGCAAGGTAGAAAGGGCTTTGTCTTACTGATCCTGAGGAGCAAGGTAATAATGTGGGCTAAGGAGATCGAGGTCAAGGAGGTGTCACCCAGGTGTGGCTTTGATGAATGGGGGTGTGATTTGAAGATATGAACCAGGGCACAGGATAGGAGGCAGGAAAGACAACAGGCTGGGGAACAGCAGTGAGTTCCTTAGTTATGCTGGAGCTACGCTATCCAGTACGGTGGCCAGTAGCCCTATATGGCTATTTAAATTACAACTAAATCAAGTAAAAAATTTGCTTTCTTATTCCTACTGACCACACTTCAAGTACTCAAGTGGCTAAGTGGCTGCTGTATTAGACCATGTGGTGTCGGATATTTCCATCCTTGCAGAATGCCCTCTTGGCTGGTGCTGGGCAAGAGTGCTAGGTGGAGATCAGGGCAGACGGCAGAGCACCTTGAGTGCGTGCTAAGGGATCTGGACTTTATCCTGCCTAGGAAAGGTCCAGGCTAAGGAAAGAGCTGAGCAAGGAGGGACACCGTCCGAACTCTGGTCTCAGCATGTCACGCTGACAGTACGGAGCAGGTTGGATCTGTGGGAAGGGAGACTGGAGGAGGGTGACAGCGGGAGGCTGTTCAGGCAGGACATGCTGGCTGCTTGAACTAGGCCAGAGGCTGGAGAAGTTGCCGGTGGCTATGAGGACACTGCCCAGGTGAGACGGAAGAGGGTTTAGCATTACCTGGGAATGCAGAGGGAAGTGAGAGATGCTGGGCGCTTGGAAGAAGGGGGATGCCAGGGACAGAAGTCCAGAATATTCAGCCCAGGCCTGTGAGTCTGACATCCAGGTGAGCTGCTAAGGAGTAGCCCTGCTGGCAGAGCCCCGGCCGCGCTGGGCCTGAGAGCCAGGCTGGCGCTGTGGATGTGGCGTTGCTCGTGAAGCCGCAGATTACCCAGAGCACTCTGGATTGGAGGCCCGTGCTCCATGGTGAGGCCTGCGTCTGCCTGGCTGCCATCCTCCCTGCACTGTGGATCCGTGTGTGAGGGGAGACATGGCTGATGGGAGTGGGTTGCTCATGATAGTGTTATGTGAGCAAGGAACTAAAAAGTAGAAAAGAAACGGCTTAGTGAAGTAGCCCTCTGCGTTAGGGGAGACGGCAAATGTCCACACTTGAAGGGTTAGCGGAACCTCGCCTGGAGCCAGGCGTGCCCTTGAGTCCAGGCACACCAGGAAAGGTCTTTCCAAAACAACTGACCTGGGTGTGCTTTTATCCTGCCTCGTCCTCTCCCCTCAGCCTGGCTTTGGTCCCTCACCAATATCTCGGGTCAATTTTGCAGGTCCAAGATAGCCACTCTACCAGCTACCCATCCCTCCTCAGCCACCTGACCTCCATGTACCTGAACGCCCCGGCGCTCGCTCTGCCTGTAGCCAGGACGCAGCTCCCAGGCCCTGGTCTGCGCTCATTTCATCCTCTGGCTTCCTCACTGCCCTGTGACTTCCACCTGCTCAACCTACGTACCCTCCAGGCTGAGGTGAGTGTCCCTCAGCGTGACATGCTGAGAGCAGAGTTCTGATGGTGTCCCTCCCTGCTCAGCTCCTTCCTTAGCCTCCAGGATGAGGTCCAGACCCCTTAGCAGGTATTTGGCTCCAAACCTCCAGGACCAGGTTTTGGCCTTTCCTTACCCACACGCCTCCCTGTGCCAGCACTGCCTCTGGGCAGAGGCGCTGCTGCATCTCCGATCTCTGAAAGCCCTGCGCCCACTTCCCTGGGCACTGTCTGTCATCCAGGAGGACACCCTGCCCTCGGCGGAGACCGCACTCATCTTACACCGCAAGGGTTTTGACTGCGGCCTGGAGGCCAAGAACTTGGGCTTCAACTGCACCACAAGCCAAGGCAAGGTGAGTAGGGTGGGGAAACAGAGCACCTAGGAATGGCAGGCATGAGCTTGGTAAGACTGGGCTGAGATTCGGTGACAGGCTGGGAGAAGAAAGTGTCACTCCAGGGCTTTCTGGAGAGAAGGGGGGAAGCTGTAGACATGTTTTCAGAGCTCCAGAGGCCTGGCAGGGGGAGTTCCAGACAAGGTAGATCGCTTGAGAACTTTTGTTCCCTGAGCAGGGACCTCTATCAAGCAAAGTGGAAAACACCAGAAATAGAAAACCAGAACCCATCCTGTTGTTACTTTGTAAGCTCATATCAGCCGGCACTGATAAATGTCCCCGGGTGCCAGGTCCTCTGCTGGGCTCCAGTGTTTCAGAAGTGAACCAAGACATGGTCACTGTTTTCACAGATCTCACAGCTCAGTGGAACGGTTCTTACCCGGAGATCTGTAGGCAGGCTTTAGGGTTGAGCAAATCTCAGCAAGCCCGTGAGACTGGATGCACACTCATGGGTAAGAAGGCATGGTGTTGCTGAGAGGGGCCAGCTGGAACTGGAGTGCAGTGGCGTGATCGCGGCTCACTGCAACCCCCGCCTCCTGGTTCAAGTGATCCTCCTGCCTCAGCCTCCCGAGTAGCTGGGATTACAGGTGCCTGCCCCCACGCCCAGCTAATTTTTATATTGTTAGTAGAGACGGGGTTTCGCCATGTTGGCCAGGCTGGTCTCGAACTCCTGACCTCAGGTGATCCACCCGCCTTGGCCTCCCAAAGTGCTGGGATTACAGGTGTGAGCCACTGCACCTGGCTGAGATTCTTAAAGAGGTACCAAATTGTAGATGAACAGCCGCATTCTTAAGTGTCTCAGCACCTAGCACAACCCTGCCCCTTCTCTGCTCTCCACAGGTAGCCCTGGGCAGCCTTTTCCATGGCCTGGATGTGGTATTCCTTCAGCCAACCTCCTTGACGTTACTGTACCCTCTGGCCTCCCCGTCCAACAGCACTGACGTCTATTTGGAGCCCATGGAGATTGCTACCTTTTGCCTCCGCTTGGGTTAGGGCTTCTTGTGGCCTGAAGAGAAAGTTCATTCACAGAGACTGCCTCTTAACATGAAGATCATTGGACAAGCCACACGGGTATCCCATCCTGATCTGCCTCCCAGAACTGTGACACATTGGGCTCCGCCCTCATTTTCTGTTTATTGCTGCTGCTGTGTTTTGGGCGCAACCCACAAACCCAGTGATGGGTAAATAGGGCAGACGCCAGTGAGATCAGGGAGAGAAGGCCCTTGGTCAGAGTGGGCAGTGCCAGGCTCTGCTTTGGGTTGTGAGTGGACACCCAACTGGGCACAGGCTCAGGCACCCATCCTTTTTCCAAACAGGGATATAGAAGAAGTGGAAGCAGACAGAAGAGGTAAGGGAGGCTAAGTGGGTAACAGCCCAGCATCAGGGTCACTGTGGCAACAGCAGGCTCTAGGGGAATCCTGTGGTTACGTAGAGACTCCATGTCCTGGTGTGATGAGCAGGATCAGAGTGACTCTGGGAGGACAGGGGTGGAGACCCAGAGTTAGCAGTGGGGATGGAGCAGTAGAAGGAATCACTATTTCTCCTAGGAGTCCGAAGGCCTCGCTGCTTTCTGTGATGGCTTTGCAGTAAGTGCCGCCTGGCCTGCATGCATTGGCTAAGAGGCTGCAGAATGGCAGGAAGGACTCGCTAGAGATTGTCATGGCCAGAGATCATAGGTCACTTCAGGTAGCAAGACCCCTGGCAAACTGGGCACTTGGCCTATGTACTGATTTGTGGGATGGTGGCACGGGTGTGGGGTCCTTCACCCTGCCTGAATTCTCTTTGGCTTCTGTGCTCTGTATGCTGCTGTCCCCAAGAGCTCTTTCTTATTATGGCAGGGAGTGGGGATTGGTCCTACTTTCTTTCTCTGGAAAGGAAAGCCTCCAAGACCCCATGTGCTTGGGCAGCTTGAGAAGGCGTTCAGCACCACGCCTAGCAGGCAGACCTTGAAGCCTCACCTTTAGTCTATCCTGCAGAGGTATTCAGTTCCTGGCACAGGGGACTAGGGGCATGTAGAGTATATGAGGAGGCAGTATGGCTGTGCAGGAGCCTTCATTTCAGCTTCAATTAATAGGGAAGAATTTATGATAGCTCTATAGATGCTGAAAAGGTATTTCGTAAGATTTAAAATCCATCCCTTATTAAAACTCTTAGTAAATTAAGTCTGGAAAGAAACACCCTAATCTAGATAAAGGTCTGTTTCAGAAACCAACAGTGATGGCATTCTAAAGAGTCAGACGCCACAGGCATTCCCATTAAAGTCAGAAACTAGCCAAGGGCAAGCTATTATTCAGCAGTGTCCCGGCACTACTAACCCCTCCAACAAGCCAGATGAGGAAAATAAGGAAGAATTATAATTGTCATTATTTGTAGACAATAAAACTGCCTACCTGTAAAACCTAAGAATCAACTGAAGACCTGTTAAGAGTATTCTGTAAGTCAACCCAATGATACACATCATGTTCCTGTCCACATACTGGTTTTCCCCAAATCAGCTGATAAATTCAGTGTAATTCCAATGAGATTGAAACTTTGGAACTGACAGTTCTAAAGTGCATTTGGGAGAGTGAATGTGTGAGAACACTAAGACCACGCTGAACGATGATAATGAGTTGGGGGGTGGACTGCTGGGGGGTGATCCTGCCAGATTCCCAGAGGATTCTCACGCCACCATTACCTCACTCAGTGTGACCTGGAGGGGGTCAGACAGACGGGAGAGTCCAGAAACAGACCCAGGGCTACAGGAATTTAGTATATGGTAAGAGGGATGTTTTAAGTGGGGAAAAAGGTGGATTATTTAATAAACAGTACTTTTAGACAACTAGCTATCAAAGCTAGATCTCAGCCGGGTGCGACGGCTCACGCCTGTAATCCCGGCACTTTGGGAGGCCAAGGCAGGTGGATCACTTGAGGTCAGCAGTTCGAGACCAGCCTGGCCAAGATGGCGAAACCCTGTGTCTACTAAAAATACAAAAACTAGCCAGGCATGGTGGCGTGTGCCTGTAATCCCAGTTACTTAGGAGGCTGAGGCAGGAGAATCACATGAACCTGGGAGGCGGAGGTTGCAGTGAGCTTAGATCATGCCACCATGTCACTGCACTCCAGCCTGGGTGACACAGCCAAAAAAAAAAAAACCACTAAGTTAGATCTCTACCTCACAGTGTCCATACAAATTAGTTCCAGAGGGAAGATATACTACAAAATTACTCAAAAATTTTTATACCTCTGGTGTGGGACGGTCTTTTCTAAACTTTAACATGAGACTTAAAAGATATAATAAGGGAAAAGATAAGCAGATTTCGCAACCAAAAAATATCGAAAGTCTCTTTGTGATGGAAAACATCAAGGTTAAAACACAAATGACAGATATGGAAGAAAATATTTGCAGCACATAAAAAAATCAACGAGTACAATTACTTTAGGAGAAAAGCTTGCTTCAGGGTCCTTAGAGAAAGTCACTGGGGCCTGCCAAGCCGCCACCTAAAGACAAGAGTGAGAGGGCTGAGTTCTTCCAGGTCGTCAGAGTTGTTGCTGCCCGTATTAGGCCACACAGTGGAACCCCATTTATATCATAGCAGAAGAAATAGGATTATCAATGTGAACTGCTTAGCATGGTGCCTGGTATATACGAGAGCTCCACAAATGTGAGCTATAATCCTATTAGTAAAGGATGCTAAGCAGTTCCACTGTGGCAGGTGTCATTTGCTAGTAGAATTTGTAATCAAACAATAGGAGGGGAATCTGTGAACGCCTAGAAAATGAGCAGAATAAAGGATATTATCTTTGGAGGTCTTAGATGTGCAATGAAATTATTTGTCTGACAGAAATGAATGCTGAATTCTATTTACTTAAGCCTTTAAAATGACTTAAGGCAGTCCGGGCACGGTGGCTCATGACTGTAATCCCAGCACCTTGGGAGGCCAAGGTAGGTGGATCACCTGAGCTCAGGAGTTGGAGACCAGCCTGGACAACATGGCGAAACCCCATCTCTACCAAAAAAATACAAAAATGAGCTGGGCGTGGTGGTGTGTGCCTGTAATGCCAGCTACTCGGTAGGCTGAGGCAGGAGAATCACTCGAACCTAGGAGGCAGAGGTTGCTGTGAGCCAAGATTGCGCCATTGTACTCCAGCCTGGGTGACAGAGCGAGACTCTGTCTCAAAAACAAAAAAACAAAAAAAACATAAAATGACTTAAGGCAGCATGGCTCAAGGTGTGATTCAGAATCACCAGAACTGCTATTGAAAGTACAGGTTTCTGTTCTGACTAGAGCTTCTTCAGCCTGGAGGCTGCAGTGGAGATGTGTAGGGCAGAGCCACAGCTGCCCTGAGACTGCTGTGTAATAGGAGATAGGAGCAAGAAACAAAAGCTGACTTCAGTGCACACGGGGATAAAGGCAGATTCCTGGGTACAACCTTTGAACTGGTCTTTGGGAGTAGAGGCCAAGGAATTTGCATTTTTAACAAGCTCCCAGGTGATTCTTGTGCATGCATAATTTGGAAATGGCCCAACTTTTAAAGCAAGCAGCAACCCTTTACCACAGAGCTGTGGTACTGAGGCCTCACAGTTTGTTTGTTTGTTTGTTTCTGAGACAGAGTCTTGCCTTGTTGCCCAGGATAGAGTGCAGTGGCACAATCTCGGCTCACTGCAACCTCCGCCTCCTGGGTTCAAGCAATTCTCATGCCTCAGCCTCCCAAGTAGCTGGGACTACAGGCGTGCGCCACCATGCCTGGCTAATTTTTGTATTTTTAGTAGAGACAGGTTTTCACCATCTTGGCCAGACTGGTCTTGAACTCCTGACCTCAAGTGATCCGCCTATCTCGGCCTCCCAAAGTGCTGGGATTACAGGCGTGAGCCACTGCGCCCGGCCAGCCTCACAGTTCTGAGGGTTACCATCAAAATGAACCAGGACATGACAGAAGCCATTTCAACCACTGGAGACGGATCGGATTCTATTCCTACTTACTTGGAACCATCCAGCTTTCATGAATAAGGAAGGGCTGTATGGCCAGTTGGAACCACAGAGAGAAAGGCTCCAGTTGAACCACTTAAGAGCTGGTCCTCCCATGCAGGGTGAGCCAGCCCAGACAGTGTCCTCATATGGCTTGCCTCAGGGTAGGTAAAACATAAAACCTCGACCACTTGTGCAGAGAGAGCAGCATCTTTCATTTGACCTGAACCTGACTTGCTTACCTTGCTCTGTCACTGGGGCATCTGTGCACTCACGGAGGGGGAAAATCAGTCTAGGATGGTGGGAATGAAGCTTACCATCCACAATAGAGATCTCTGAACAAAATCTTTGTTCTTCCCTAAGAAAAAAGTGTGTGAAGGACAAACACTTCAAGGGCTCATTCTCATAGTGAGAAGAGAGAAGACAGAGACCAGATCCTTCGCAACAACCCTCAATTTTACTTAGGGTCAATGAGAAATCAGTTCAGATGGTAACAGTACCCAGGACCAACTGGGTCTGCAGTCTCCCTTCATTTTGGCTCCTGACTTTGGACCTCCCTAGTTGAGAATAAACCTGAACTAAAAATCCATGTAGTTAGGTAGTCTGGGCACAGGAAACCAAAGTGGGGTTGGAGGTGCGGACTCTCTGGCATTCTGAATGTGACAGAGTTGAAGATTTGAGACACAGCATTGAGTGTGGAGACCTGGAGAAGGCCCCTCAGTGGAGTAGGAAGGACTGGGGTTTCCCAGTCAGCATGCCTCCCGCAAGTTTGAATATTTGTGTCCCTCTCAAATTCATACTGAAAGTTAACCTCCAATGCAGCATATTAAGAGGTGGGGCCTTTAGAAGGTGATTAGGTCATGAGAGCTTCTCCCTCGTGAACAGGATTAAGGCCCTAATGAAAGAGGCTTCACACAGCCTGCCTTTTTTACTGTGTGAGGATGCAGTAACCACCTTGGAAGCAAAAAGCAGCCCTCGCTAGACACCGAACCTGCCAGCACCTTCATCTTGGACTTCCTGCTTCTAGAACTGTGAGAAAATGAATTTCTGTTCTTTATAAATTACCCAGTGTCAGGTATTTTTGTCATAACAGCACAGACTAACATACCTAGAGATTTGCATTCCAACTAGAGGCGCAAGCACACCTATAATTCTGCTCTCTTAACTCCTAATACCAGAGATTGCTAAATAAATACTAAAAATGTAAAAACAGGCCGGGCGCGGCCCAGCACTTTGGGAGGCCAAGGCAGGCAGATCACCTGAGGTCAGGAGTTCCAGACCAGCCATATCAACATGGTGAAACCCCGTCTCTACTAAAAAATACAAAAATTAGCCGGGCGTGGTGGTGGGAGCCTGTAATCCCAGCTACTTGGGAGGCTGAGGCATGAGAATCACTTGAACCCAGGAGGCAGAGGTTGCAGTGAGCTGAGATCTTGCCATTGCACTCCAGCCTGGGCAACAGAGCAAGACTCCATCTCAAAAAAAAAAAAAAGAGAAAGCAAAAACTGTCAAACTCAAAGGAAATCTTCTTTGACAAAGAATGGAGAGAATAATACAGCCAATAGCAGAGGCTGAGGCTATACAGCTTGAGAGAAGTAGAGACTAGTTCAGGATGGTAGGTGCTGGGACTTCAAAGTCCACATGGGACAGGTAACCAAGTGTAACCTAGGAACGTCAAGGGACCAGAACCAGACTCTGAGAGGTACACAGGCAGGAAAAATGTAAGTTGCAAACAAAAACAGGATGACATGCAAGCAATCTAAAAAAATAAAAGATATGTATGTGCAATCACCAAAGAGCTAAAGATATTCAGTCTTGCAATGAGAAACTGACTGAAAAGAAGCAAATAAGATTTTACAAATTATACATGCTGGAAATGTAAAAATACAATTATCGAAGTATACTCTATGTATGGTATAAGCCCTAGACTGGAGGCAGATGACATAAAAATTTAGCAGGTCTGGAAAACAACTGAGGAATCACCCAGAATGCACCACAGTGATAAAAGAAATATAAAAAAGAAGCTAAGACAGATGGAGGATAGACTGAGAAGCTTTGGCATAATGTTTCATAGCAGTTTTAGAAAAAAAGACTAGTGAGAATACAGGGATGAGAAAACAAAGACGGTGAATTTTTCAGAACTGAAGAAAGATGTGAGATCTCAGAATCAAAGAGCTCATTAAGTTCCAAGAAAGGTACATTTAAAAAAAAAAGGCCAGGCCGGGCGCGGTGGCTCACGCCTGTAATCCCAGCACTTTGGGAGGCCGAGGCGGGTGGAACATGAGGTCAGGAGATCAAGACCATCCTGGCTAACATGGTGAGATCCCGTCTCTACTAAAAAAATACAAAAAAGTTAGCTGGGCCTGGTGGCAGGCGCCTGTAGTCCCAGCTACTCAGGAGGCTGAGGCAGGAGAATGGCAAGAGCCCAGGAGGCAGAGGTTGCAGTGAGACGAGATCGCACCACTGCACTCCAGCCTGGGTGACAGAGCAAGACTCCATCTCAAAAAAAATAAATAGCTGGGCACGGTGGCTCACCCCTGTAATCCCAGCACTTTGGGAGGCCGAGGCGGGCGGATCATGGGGTCAGGAGATCGAGACCATCCTGGCTAACATGGTGAAACCTTGTCTCTACTAAAAGTACAAAAAATTAGCTGGGCATGGTGGCGGGCGCCTGTAGTCTCAGCTACTTGGGAGGCTAAGGCAGGAGAATGGCATGAACCCGGGAGGCAGAGGTTTTAGTGAGCCGAGATCGCGCCACTGCACTCCAGCTTGGGCGACAGAGTGAGACTCCGTCTCAAAACAACAACAACAACAACAAACAAACAAACAAATAAATAAACAGGCCAGGTGCAGTGGCTCATGTCTATAATCCCAGCACTTTGGGAGGCCAACGAGGGCAGATCACTTGAGGTCAGGAGTTTGAGACTAGCCTGGCCAACATGGTGAAAACCTGTCTCTACTAAAAATACAAAAAAACCCCAAAAACAGAAAAATCAAAACGTAGCGGGGCATGCTGGTGTGTGCCTATAGCCTGTAATCCCAGCTACTTGGAAGGCTGAGGCAGGAGAATCGCTTGAACCTGGGAGATGGAGGTTGCAAAGAGCCAAGATCGTGCCACCGCACTTCATCCTGAGGGACAGAGCACGACTCCGTCTCAAAAAAATTAAAACAATTTAAGAAACCTCGTGTAGATATATTGCAAATTATGTAAAATAAAACCTAAAGGCTGGGCGCGGTGGCTCACGCCTGTAATTCCAGCACTTTGGGAGGCCAAGGTGGGTGGATCACCTGAGGTCAGGAGTTTGAGATCAGCCTGGCCCACATAGCAAAACCCTGTCTGTACTAAAAATACAAAAATTAGCTGGGCTGGTGGCATGCGCCTGTAGTCAAAGCTACTCAGGAGGCTGAGGCAGAAGAATAGCTTAAACCAGGGAGGTGGAGGTTGCAGTGAGCTGAGATCATGCCACTGCACTCCAGCCTTGGCAATAGAGTGAGTGGGATTCACTCTCAAAAGAGAAAGGCAAATATAAGAACTTATTGAGAAACTGCAGGAATGAATATAACCTGTTGTACAACCATGGTTTAACTGTAGATTTTTAGCCTAGCTTTTCTTTTTTGAGACGGAGTCTAGCTCTGTCGCCCAAGCTGGAGTGCAGTGGCGTGATCTCGGCTCACTGCAACCTCTGCCTCCCAGGTTCAAGTGATTCTCCTGCCTCAGCCTCCCAAGTAGCTGGGACTAAAGGCGCCCACCACCACGCCTGGCTAATTTTTTGTAGTTTTAGTAGAGACAGGGTTTCACCGTGTTAGCCAGGATGGTCTTGATCTCCTGACCTCATGATCCACCCGCCTCGGCCTCCCAAAGTGCTAGGATTACAGGCGTGAGCCACCACACCGGCCTTTTTTTTTTTTTTTTTTTTTTTTTTTTGAGACGGAGTCTTGCTCTGTCTCCCAGGTTGGAGTGCAGTGGCATCACCTTGGCTCACTGCAACCTCCACCTCCTGGGTTCAAGTGATTCTCCTGCCTCAGCCTCCCGAGTAGCTGGGACTACAGGTGCCTGCCACCATGCCCGGCTAATTTTTTTGTATTTTTAGTAGAGACGGGGTTTCACCGTGTTAGCCAGCAGGATGGTCTCGATCTCCTGACTTCGTGATCTACCCGCCTGGGCCTCCCAAATTGCTGGGATTACAGGCGTGAGCCTCTGCGCCCAGCCTGCCTAGTGTGTTTCTTTGGAACTTATCAAAATGTCTCTAGAGGCCAGGCACGATGGCTTCATGCCTGTAATCCCAGCACTTTGGGAGGCCAAGGCAGGCGGATAACTTGAGGTCAGGAGTTTGAGACCAGCCTGGCCAGCATGGTGAAACCCTATCTCTACTAAAAATACAAAAATTAGCCGGGCGTGGTGGCACACACCTGTAATCCCAGCTACTAGGGAGGCTGTGGCATGAGAATCGCTTGAACCCAGGAGGCAGAGGTTGCAGCGAGCCGAGATTGCGCCACTGTACTCCAGCCTGGGTGACAGAGCGAGAATCCATCTAAAAAAAAAAAAAAAAAGGCTCTGGAACATTTCATTTCCTGTTTTGTTACTGACCTGTGACTCTGTAAAAGTCTACTTTTGCAATTTGGATTAATAATTTTATGAATGCAAATTGGAGATGCTGTTCAAAAAAAAATAGAAAAGTCTTACAAAGGAAAGACAATCACAGTGATAGCAGACATCTAGTTAGCTACAATAGACACCTGGAGTCCATTCAAACCTAGAGAAAACTCAGCCTTGAATTTGCTATCAGCTACACCATTCAAGAGCACGGGGGAAATGAAGACATTTTCAGACACGCAAAGACTCAACAGTTTGCAATGTACAAAACTTTAGTGGAAGAAAGTAGGTGTACTTAAGCAAAAAGAGAATTTGTCTAGGGGCATAAACTAATGAGAGGGAGGGTATACCTAAATAAATACTGGCTATAAATGTAATACTATTTTATAGTTTAAAAAGAGGCAGGAACTAAAATTCTAGATAGCAATATTGTTAAGAGTTATTCAAGGCTGGGCACAGTGGCTCACGCCTGTAATCCCAGCACTTTGGGAGGCTGAGGTGGGCGGATCACCTGAGGTCAGGAGTTCGAGACCAGTGTGGCCAACTTAGTGGCACGCCATCTCTACTAAAAAATAAAAAATAAAAAAATCCAAAAACAGGTACTAAGAGGACAGACCTTGCATCAAATGGTGCTAGGAAAACTGGACATCCACAAGCAAAACCATACATCATATATTTTGTATATGGTGTATATACAAAAAAATTACACCATATACAAAAATTAACCCAAAATGTTCTTGCCACAAAAACAACAAAAAATTGGGTAACTACGTGAAATGATGGATGTGTTAATTTGCTTCACTATAGTAACCTTTTTACTACCTGTATGTAGCCTCATAACATCATGTATACCTTATACCAAATTAAATTGATTTAAAAAGAAATTTAACCCAAAATGGATCAAACACTTTACTTGTAAGAGCTAAAACGATAACTTTGGGAGGCCAAGGCGGGTGGATCACCTGAGGTCAGGAGTTAAAGACCAGCCTGGCCAGCATGGAGAAATCCCGTCACTACTAAAAATACGACAATTAGCCATGCGTGGTGGCGCACGCCTGTTATCCCAGCTACTCGGGAGACTGAGGCAGGAGAATAGCTTGAACCCGGGAAGCGGAGGTTATGGTGAGCAGAGATGGCACCATTGCACTCCAGCCTGGGCAACAAGAGTGAAACTCCGTCTCAAAAAAAAAAAAAAAAAAAAAAAAAGCTAAAACGAAAGCTCCTAGAAGAAAACAGGAAAAGCTTCATGGCATTAGATTTGGCAACGATTTCTTAGATATGACACTAAAAACACCGGCAACAAAATATATAAAGTGGACTACAACAAAGTCATCTTTTGTTAAAAAATCTCGTTATCTTACTCCCGCAAAACTATTAAAAAAAAAATAAGTTCAAAGTTCTCCAAAATGTACCATACCCTGGGGATTACTCTGAACTTTGTTCATTTGTTTTCTTTTAATTCGGCTTTTTTGGTTGCCTTTCACCTACTTTTTCGCAGAGCCCTCCGCTGGGGCCTTCACTTGGGCAAACAACTATCGTAGTCGAACAGCTTTGACCTGACAATTTCCTCGTACCCAAGATGATCGCTTTTCCAGACAACTTAATAAACTTTGGCTTTAATGGATGACCGGATGCAGAATAAAATACATAAAAATAAACCTCAGCTGCTCAGCAACGACTGAAAAACCACCACCACCGGGCAATCCCTCCCCGTGGCCACCGAGCAAAGTTCCACCGCCTCCCCTACACTCCGCCTATCGCCGGGCTCCCGGGGTCGGACAGCCCTGGGCCACTTCCGGGCCTTCCCGGAAGTCCCTGTCACTTAACAACCGAAGTAACCCGCAATGCGGAAGGGCGAGGGGATTGCGAGTCACCGAGTTTCCCGCGCGGCTTGAGGTACTGGGGAACCGGAATCCCCCACCGGCCCAATCATGTTGCTGCTGGGGTCTCTCCGGTGCCCAGCAGTGGTTGTCAGTAAGCGGGCGGCACTCCCTTCCGATACGTCTTTTCTTTTTTCATTTTTGAGAAGGAGTCTCGCTCTGTCACCCAAGCTGGAGTGCAGTGGCGCGATCTCGGCTCAGTACAACCTCCGCCTCCCGGGTTCAAGCGATTCTCCTGCCTCAGCCTCCTGAGTAGCTGGGATTACAGGCCCGAGCCACTGCGCCCGGCTAATTTTTTTTTGTATTTTTAGTAGAGACGGGGCCTCGCCATGCTGGCCAGGCTGGTCTTGAACTCCTGACCTCAAGTGATCCGCCCGCCTCGGTCTCCCAGAGTGCTGGGATTACAGGCGAGAGACACCGCGCCTGGCCCCCTTCCAACTTTCTTAACGGGAAAGGCTGCTACCATTTCTTGAGCACCTATGTGTCAGGCTCCATCAGGCACGTCACAGTCTAACCTGATAATTACACAACCCATGTCACTGACAAGGAAGCCAGGTTCGGAGGGGCTGAGGCCCGCAACCTGAGGGAGGTGACTCCGGGACACACAATTAGTCCTGCTTTGCTGAAGGACAGATATGCAGCCTACCAGTCGGAGGCTGGAGAAGGAGCAGCAGCAGCTTAAACCTTAACCCAGAGATATTTTTATTTTCCAGAACGTGTTAGGAACTAGTACTTATATAATCTCAAGTCCCTGAGGGGCCAGAGATCCCACCATGCAAAATAGCAAACAGACCCAAGACTTGGGGAGAGGCGGTGAGTGCATCAGAAATGGATGGGTACATCTGATTCCCACCACGCGGGGCTCAGCTTAGTTAGCAGGAGACCTTCAGATTGAGAAAAAATGCAAGTCTTTTTTTGGCCTCTAATATCTGGGAAGGATGGAGGGAGCTCAGGAGACACAGAAAAGATGGCGTATGAATCCTGTCCGGCCTGAACGAGGCTGGAGTTGTGCCTCTGGATAGCTTCAAGCACTGATCAGAGTGTCAGCCCCCGCTCCTTGAACAGATGCTTTAGAGCCTCTTCCAGTTGCCGGTTTGTTCCCTGAAGCCCCTTCACCACCTGCGCTGCCCACTCGAAGTATTCCTGGACTCGATGTTCTGACCATCCTGCATAAGAGTCGACAGAAACTTGCTAGCGTGATGTCAAGGAAAGCACTGCCTTTTCCCCACTTCCTGGCAAGCTTGGTTCAAGGCCATGAGTTCCTGATGGAATGAGCTGTCCTGAAAACTTCCCCTTGGCCCAGCTATTGTATTTTTACTGTATGAAAGAAGATCAAAGAGTGGTCCAGTAGGATTAATTTGGGAATTAAGAATGCCCAGGGTTTTTCAGGGGAACTGACCAACATGTGTCTTCAGAAGGCGGCATCCCCCTCCCTTTTCCCTCACAGCCCATACGAAAGCGTACCCTCTGGGGTGCAGCGATTCAGGTCCCTCAGATTGTACAGCTTGTCTGCCAGCTTCACCAGTTTGGCCCCGGGGCTACTGTGGGGCGCTTGCTCCACCTGCAGCCTCTTTCTCTCCAGCTTGGGCAGAGTCTTGTCATCTGTTACCTCCTCCACCAGGCGCCGCACTTGTGCCCCAAAGTGTAGCTCCACCTCATCCAGGGTGGTGTCTGTGTCCTCCACCGTGTCATGGAGCAGGGCCACCTGGGGACAAGTTCCCACTCAGCCCTGAGATGTCAGCCAAGGGTTGCCCATTGCTGAATGGGGCCCCTAATCCCCATCCCAGGCTCCTGGCGGAGAAGGGGGAAAGTTACCTGTAACACCACAATGTCAGTGATTCCCGCCTCGTGGGTCAGGATCCGTGCCACACCTGACGGGGAGGGGCAAAGCAGGAAGTCAGGTCGGAGGTAGTCCCAAGGCGGTGTGTTGTGGGTTTTGGAGAGCCAGATGTGGCCCCTTGTGGACTCTGACTAGCTGGGTGACCTTGGTCAAGTACCTTACCCTCTGGGAGGCAACCGACAAAGGGAACGATCATGCCTACCGTTCCAATTGTTATGAGGCTTAAACGGTATATCGCACTAAACTTGGGACAAAACAGGTGCTCAATGAGGTGCACGCCCCCCACGTTTCCTTCCCAGTCCCCACCACCCAGGTGCCGCAGCCGGCGCTCCGCGGCCGACGCGCCCACCGATGGGGTGGTTGATGTAGGGGGTCCCTTCGGGGTCCTTCCGCCGCTGCTGCCGGTGCTTGCGAGCCGCGAAGTCGGCAGCCTCCAGCAGCTGCGCCGCCTCAGAGCCCATCGCGCGGATGGGGCCGACGACTGCGGCCGCAGGGGCCGGGACGGAACGTTTACAGCGCCCCCTGGCGCCGGGGAGGCCCGGGGATCGTGGAGGCTAATTCAGCGGGCCGAGTTGGGCCTGCCCCAGATGAATTCCTCTGGAGCTGACCGGCCCGCGCAGAGAGCAAGTGATGTGGACAGCTGCCTTCAGCATCGCAGCCCCCAGCTCAGTGTGCTCTGTTGGGGGTGCAAGAAGAACATAAGCCTGGCTCTTTGGGAGCCCACAGTCTGTGGAAAAGAGGAAGACAGAGAAGAAATAAGGCAGTGGCCTCACAGTGCTCTGAATCCAGGGTGGCCAAGGCTCAGGGGACTATGGGAGCGGGAAGAAAGGACAATCCCCATACCCTCAGAGTCAGAGACAGCTTCTCCCAGAAGCTCCCCCCAAGAACAATCTTCAACCTGTAAAAGCTCTGAAAATTCTCCAAGTGTTCTAAAAATAGTTCTCCCTGTAGGGATGGGCCAGGTTCTGTGGGCAGGGGAGTCTACCTTTGGACCCCCCAGGAGACCCTAGGGCCTGACCTGAAAAATCAGAGCCTTCACTGGGAGCCCTGCCTAATTGCTTCAGACTTAGGCTCCCAGGTAGCTGTGACGTTTCTGCAGGAACTGCCTTTGTCCTCAGTGTTGCAGATGAAATTTGCCTTGTCTTCTTATGCTATGAGAGCTCCTATTTCAGTCTCTAGGCATCTTCTGTGGGCCCCTGGGGTGATGAGTGTTGTCATTGCTGTCCTGGGAGCATGATGTTGTCAGGCCTGGGTAGGCACTGGAATAACACTTAATTCTGCTGGCTGGTGGCCTTCTGGAGAAATTCCCTGCCTTAGGGCAGCTGAGGGGTAAGAGAGACCTGGTGATCCCCATAGAACTTCTCTGTGAGAGGGGGTTCCCTATTAGCTAAGTATACTCTAATCAGACAGGTAGCTTTTGTGTTCTGGCTGGTAGCTGGGGCAGATAAGGCTCAGGGGAAAGGCTAATGAAAGGAGTCACCCTTGGTTTTCAGCTAGTCTTGGTGGTTGCCATGTAGCAGAGGTTAGGGAGGGAAGCCCCACATGCTGGAACTGAGGTCTCTGGGACCTGAAATAGGAGGGTCAGAATTCCCAGAGCTTCCATGGCAGCCTGGAAGTTGGAGAATGGGTAGAAACATATTTGGCTGTAAATGCTTGTTTGTTCTTCATACTAATGGCTCAGCTGCTCTCTCGTCCCTCATTCTGTCCTCTAGTCCTTTGAGCCTTCTCTCCTTCAGCAGTTTGGCAATGCAGGCCCCACGTTTTCCAACAGGAGATAGAAACCCAGTCCCTGTCATCTCTCTCTAAAAGCCTGTGATAGAGAAGCTTCAGCCTCGTATTAATGGTGCCCAAGGGCCTTGGGGCTTTGACTTTTATTTCCTTATTGTCTGCAGTCCTGGCCTAGAAAGAAAGATGTTGAGGTTCCCAGGACCAGGACAGAGGTGGTGGTGAACTCTCATGGGCATCCAGAGAAGGTCAGGCCCCTTGCTGACAGGCCTATCTGTGGGGCTACTGCTGCTCTTCAGCTGGGTGACCCTTGTCCAGCCAACCTCTCTCTCAGGTACAGCACTTACCCCTGTGGCCCACCTGCCTCTGGTGCTATGGGCTATTCCTGGGAACTGGAACTGATGGGGATGGGTGGAAGGGCGTCTTTTCTTCTGGTAGGGGTTGATCTCTTTTACTCTCCAGTAGGGGTGGAGTGAGCTGTGGAAAGACCCCTCCTGCTTGTCTCTAGCACCCCCACCTCTCTCTTCAGCTCTGGTCCACCACCCTCACTTGTGCCAGACCACCCGGGATGTCCATGGCCGTCACTACCCTGGTTTCTTTTGCCCTCCTCTCTCTGATTCTCCAGAGGAAGCCTACTGCTGCCACCTGCAGGCGGCAGGGGGCTCCTGCTGCACCCGGGCTGAATTTGAGGCCCTGTACCAAGTCAATCTGTCCGCCCTTCCGCCCCCGCCCATCCTCAGGTGAGATCTCCAACCCCGGAGCCACTGGAACATCGACAGGGTGTTCCAGTATCTGGGGCTCTGTTCCTAAATTATGGGGTGGGAGGCTTGTAACTTACAGACTAGTGAAGGGACAGACCGCAACAGAAAATCATGTAGATCATGATTACAATTACAAAGGAGAAGTTCAGGGGGCTGTGCAAGCTGGTAATGGGGAGCCATCCTGAATCTGCCCATGGGTGGCTCTAGGATGAGCTCCTAAATTCGTATGCAAATGTGTGTATGTAAGACTACACTTATTTGGGGAGGGCGTCCTGAGCTTTCTCCGGACTCCCAGGGATTCTGTACCCCCCACAGAACGCAGCAGCGAGAGCGCGGTCGGGGCCGGGATCCAGATACTTTTTCTCTCCCGCAGGGGCCTAGGCCCGCTCCTAGTGCTGGGCCTCTACAACCTACTGGTTGTGACCCTGATGACCGTAGACCTCGTGCACTTCTGCTGCGGTCGGGGCCGGAGTCGGGGCTGGAGCCACCGCAGGCCTCCCTCTGGGTCCTCCGCCGCGAGCTCCCTGCAGGTCTCTGCGGGGACAGCTTAGGCGCGCCCGGAGCTTGCCTGCACCTGCGATCCGGAGCCAAGCGCCCCGCCCCTGCCCGGGCGCGCTCCCTCCTTAGCCCTGCCCCTCTCTAACCCCACCTCCGACGCAAGAGTGGGGCGGGGCAGCTGCCGGTGGCGTCCTGAACCCAGACTCGCCCCGCCCCAGAGACTGCGCCTGCGCGGGCACGAGACAACCTCTCCGCGATGACTGTGAGTGGTCCAGGGACCCCCGAGCCCCGGCCGGCCACCCCCGGGGTGCGTACCCAACCCCCGCGCCATCACCCCTTCGCACCCGCCCTGACCATCCCTGGCCTCCTTCTCCCCATCCATGAGGCTCGCCCCGATCCCTCCTCTCCTCTCCCCTTAGCTCCCGGGCTCTGCCCCGAACCCCCTCCGACGTTTCCGCCCCCTTTCTCTCTACAGGCCAGCTCAGTAGAGCAGCTGCGGAAGGAGGGCAATGAGCTGTTCAAATGTGGAGACTACGGGGGCGCTCTGGCGGCCTACACTCAGGCCCTGGGTCTGGACGCGACGCCCCAGGACCAGGCCATTCTGCACCGGAACCGGGCCGCCTGCCACCTCAAGCTGGTGAGGGAGCCTGGCGCTCTTCCCCTCGCCCGCCCGGGCCCCGGTTCGCCCATCTAAGCTGATGCTTGGGCCCCAGCTGGACATTCACGCTCCCAGGCCATCCCCGCTTGCCAGATGTCTTTTGCACCTCAGGGTGGTGGGGGATCGGGTGACCCTGGAGAGCGAGAGTACCCCTGCTGCCTGGTTAGTGCCCCGAGAGGGAGATGACCATTCCTTCAGGCTCCTGTCTTTCTCTTACAGGAAGATTACGACAAAGCAGAAACAGAGGCATCCAAAGGTAGGGGAATGGTGGGCCCTGGTGTGGAGCTGTAGGGCTTCTGTGGTGGGCAAGGACTCTGGGACCGCTGCACCGTCACATTCTCCTCCTTTGGCCCCAGAGACACATCTGCCTTCTTTCTTTCCCACTGCCTCGGGCCTTTCCTTTTCTGCAGCTACCCTCACCTTTTCTGAGGCTGAAGCACCGAGCCCCACATTCGTCCCCCCCACCTTCTTCTGGCCTTTCCTCGAGATCTTTCCCTACTGCTCTTGCCTGGAGACAGTGGCCTCATGGGTGCTGACAGCGCTCCTGTTTGTGCTCAGCCATTGAAAAGGATGGTGGGGATGTCAAAGCACTCTACCGGCGGAGCCAAGCCCTAGAGAAGCTGGGCCGCCTGGACCAGGCTGTCCTTGACCTGCAGAGATGTGTGAGCTTGGAGCCCAAGAACAAAGTTTTCCAGGAGGCCTTGCGGAACATCGGGGGCCAGATTCAGGAGAAGGTATGTGAGTGACCCAGAGAGGTGGAAGCATTGACTGGTGGTGAAGGGGTCTGGGCCAGGGGTGTAGACACAGTTCTCCAGACGAGATCCCGGTGGCAAGTGAACCTTGCCTGTGGCCAGGGAAAAGCAAATTAAGATGACAGCACATTACTGTTGATTTGGAGGTCTCTCTGGCAGATATTTAAAAGTTTGTACACTTTTCGAGAAGGAGAGAGGCAGACACATCAGTGGTGAGGCTGGGGGCCAAGGGCTCTCTGATGACTGCTGGAGGGGTATAAATCGGTACAGCTCTTTTGGAGAGTACTTTAGCATATCTATTAAATTTGAAATGAGCGTATCTTGTGATCCCATATGTTTACTTCTTGCTGTTTCTCTCAGAGAAACCTTGTCCATGTGCACAAGTAGACATGTGTATGTTTATTTCAGCCTTTTTTGTAGTAAGAAAAACTTGGAACTTGCCTAAATGCCCAGCCATAGAGGAATGGCTGAATAAATGGGTAATGTCCTTACTACAGACTCTTATATAGTTACTGAGAATAGGTAGATACACACATATTGAAATGGGAAGCTCTGGGACACTTGTTGAATGAACAAAGCAAAATAGGCAGGGCATGGTGGTTCATGCCTGTAATCCCAGTGCTTTTGGAGGCCAAGATGGGATGATCACTGGAGGCCAGGAGTTTGAGACAAACCTGGGCAACATAGTGAGACCCTGTTGCTACCAAAACCTAAAAAGTTAGCTGGGTGTGGTGGCACACCCTTGTAGTCCCAGCTACCTGTGAGGCTGAGGCAGGAGAGTCCTTTGAGCCCTGGATTTTGCAGTTACAGTGAGCTATGATCGTGCCACTGCACTCCAGCCTGGCTGACAGAGTGAGGCCCTGTCTCTTTCAAAAAAGAAAAGAAGAAAAATATACAATAACACATATAGTATAATATCATTTATGTTAATGATCCCCTACATAGCAAAACAATGCTATATTTTTTCTGTGGGTACACTTGGGTATGTAAATGCAAAGGAAAATATTTAATTTTTTTTTTTTTTTTTTTTGAGACGGAGTCTTGCTCTGTCACCCAGGCTGGAGTGCAGTGGTGCAATCTCAGCTCACTGCAAGCTCCTCCTTCGGGGTTCACGCCATTCTCCTGCCTCAGCCTCCCCAGCAGCTGGGACTACAGGCACCCGCTGCCACGCCCGGCTAATTTTTTTGTATTTTTAGTAGAGATGGGGTTTCACCGTGTTAGCCAGGATGGTCTTGATCTCCTGACCTCATGATCCACCCGCCTTGGCCTCCCAAAGTGCTGGGATTACAGGTGCGAGGCACCACACCTGGCCAGAAAATATTTAATTAAATTAATTAATTTATTTATTTTTTGAAACGGAGTCTTGCTCTGTCGCCCAGACTGGAGTGCAGTGGTGCGATCTTGGCTCACTGCAACCTCCGCCTCCCAGGTTCAAGTGATTCTCCTGCCTCGGTCCCCCAGGTAGCTGGGACTACAGGGGCCTGCCACCACGCCCGGCTAATTTTTTGTATTTTTAGTAGAGATGCGGTTTCACTGTGTTGGCCAGGATGGTCTGGAGCTCCTGACCTTGTGATCTGCCTGCCTCGGCTTCCCAAAGTGCTGGGATTACATGTGTGAGCCACTGCACCCAGCCGAAAATATTTCATTTTTTAAATTTATTTTTATTTATTTATGTATTTTGAGACGGGGTCTCACTCTGTCACCCATGCTGGAGTATAATCTCTTCCTCCCGGGCTCAAGCAGTCCTCCCACTTCAGCCTCCCAAGTAGCTGGGACAAATGCATGTCACCACGCTCACCTAATTTTTATATTTTTTGTAGAGACAGGGTTTTACTATGTTGCCCAGGTGGCTGGTCTTGAACTCCTAGGCTCAAGGGATCTACTCACCTCAGCCTCCCAACTGGCTGGGATAACAGGCGTGAGCCATGGCACAGGGCCAAATATGCATTTTTGTTTCTTTATTTTTTCAGGAAAATATTTTAAAAGATATACATCAAAATGATAACACTGTGACCCCTGGGGAAAGGAATGGGATTGAGAGGGCTTTCCAAAGGAGACTGCATCACCTGTTCATATTTTTTTAATAAAGAGAAATTGTGTAAAATACGTATATTTTTAAATTAGGAGAAAAGAATCTAAAGACCATTATGAGCTACAACCAAGCTCAAATTCGCCAGATAATTTGACGTTAAAATGCTGACACAGTGGAAGCAGATAACATGATGGCAGACACCTCACTGAAATGTTGAAGCCTGGGAAAGCAAATAGGTTTCCTCTCTCAATGCCAACTCTGATTGGCAGTGGCTGCCCAGAGTCCTATGTTGAGAAGAATTAGGAAGCAGATTGCCTGAGCCAAGCAGGGGAACGTGCCATGACTGGTTAGTCATGGCTGCCATGGATGCAAGAGAGGAAGGCGGGTGGTCCACATGCTAGGCTTGTGCCACCATCTATGCCCAGGACTCTGGGGGGTGGGGGAGTAGGCCTAGGATGATCTTCCCCATTCAGATTATTTATTTATTTATTTATTTGTTTGTTTTGAGACAGTCTTATCCTGTCACCCAGGCTGGAGTGCAGTGGGTCTCTGCTGACTGCAACCTCCACCTCCCAGATTCAAGCGATTCTCCTGCTTCAGCCTCCCAAGTAGCTGGGATTACAGGCACCCGCCACCACACCTGGCTAATTTTTATATTTTTAGTAGAGACGGGGTTTCACCATGTTGGCCAGGCTGGTCTCAAACTCCTGACCTCAGGTGATCTGCCCACCTCGGCCTCCCAAAGTGTTGGGATTACAGGTGTGAGCCACCGTGCCTGGCTTCAGATTTTATTTATTTATTTTTTTGAGACAGAGTTTCACAGTTATTGCCCAGGTTAGAGTGCAGTGGCGTGATCTCGGCTCACTGCAACTTCCGCATCTTGGGTTCAAGTGATTCTCCTGCCTCAGACTCCCGAGTAGCTGGGATTACCGGCGTCTGCCACCACGCCCGGCTAATTTTTTGTATTTTTAGTAGAGATGGGGTTTCACCTTGTTGGCCAGGCTAGTCTTGAATTCCTGACCTCAGGTGATCCACCTGCCTTGGCCTCCTAAAGTTTTGGGATTACAGGCGGGAGCCACTGCGCCCAGCTCAGATTATTTTTAAAACAGTGAAAAGAGAATTCTGGAGCTAAAGGAAGTGTTAGCAACTACCTCACGATCTGCCAGCTCCCTGGCAGGAGGTATAAATGCTGAGTTCAGTGCCATGGGAAGCCCATTCACGCTGCCACAATGTAGATGGCACCACTGGGAGTGGGTTGTCTCGTAGCTGACAGGATACCTCCCCTCCGAAAAGGCACTACAGCATCGGCGCAGCCCCTGCTGCCCAAGCAGGAAATAGCTCAGAAAGAAAAACAGGTGCGGGAAATTTAGGAGGCACTGCCAGGCAAGTCTCTTCCTGCCCAGGGTAGCTAGGTGCTAGCCCTGAACCTGGACATCTTTACTGTGCCTCCCAGAATGAGGAGCTGGAGACAAATGAATAGGGAGTGTGATGTCTCTGGCCAAGAGCCGTGATTTCTTCCATGCTTTGTTGGTTTGTCTAGGTGCGATACATGTCCTCGACGGATGCCAAAGTGGAACAGATGTTTCAGATACTGTTGGACCCAGAAGAGAAGGGCACTGAGAAAAAGCAAAAGGTATAGGCCCCGGGCTGAGTCAGTGAGTGAGCTCCCACTAGAGCCACCCATCCATAGCACCCTTCACCCATGTAGGCCCCCGAAGCCACTGCTGCCTTGCTCTGCCGCTCCTCCAATCGTGCAGCTGGGCTCATGGGGCCTGGATGGGAGCTCTGAGGGTCTGGGGCTTTAGCGTGAACCAAGGAAAGAGAACCAGTGTTCACAGAGTACCTTGTTGGCCAGGCCCTGTGCCAGGAACTGGGTGTACAGAGGTAACTGAGGCACTGTCCCAGCCCCTCAGGCTCTGCTGGGGACTCATTTGCTCTAACCATCAATCCCGAGAGAAGGCTCTTCCCTCTATTTACAGAGGAAGCTAAACTTCAAAGAAGTTATTTTTTGGCCATGGTCACTCAGCTGTGAAGTGGAAGCAGAGAGGTCCGGGGCTCGGGGCCCCTGCTCACCAGTGCTGCATCCTATGCCATGTGCAGTATCAACATTATAATGTACTTCCTTTGACGCAGGCTTCTCAGAACCTGGTGGTGCTGGCCAGGGAGGATGCTGGAGCAGAGAAGATCTTCCGGAGTAATGGGGTTCAGCTCTTGCAATGTTTACTGGACACGGGAGAGACTGACCTCATGCTGGCGGCTCTGCGTACGCTGGTTGGCATTTGCTCTGAGCATCAGTCACGGGTAGGTGGAGTGGAGAGGCTGGTTACAGCTTCAGTCCCTTTGTCTGTCTGTCCATCCGTTCCTCCATCCACCCATCTGTCCATCTGCCCATCTGCCCGTCCATCCGTCCATCCACTCTTCCACCCTCTACCCTTACCTTATTCTAAAAAGAACTTAGGTAGGTCATGGTGCCTCACACCTGTAATCCCAGCACTTTGTGGGGCTGAGGCAGGTGGATCACTTGAGGTCAGGAGTTCAAGACCAGCCTGGCCAACAAGGCGAAACCCTGTCTCTACTAAAAATAAAAAAAAATTAGCCGGGCATGGTAGTGCGCGCCTGTAATCCCAGCTCCTCAGGAGGCTGAGGCACGAGACTTGCTTGAACCCAGGAGGTGGAGGTTGTAGTGAGCTGAGATCGCGCCACTGCACTCCAGGCTGGGTGACAGAGCGAGACTATCTCAGAAACAAAACAAAACAAAACGACAAAAAAAGAAAAGGCAGAGTACAAGGAGATACATGTAACAAGAGAGAAAAAATAAAAATGGCGTGAAAAAGACCAACATAAATTAGGATGAAGTGGGGTAGAAAGAGCAAAAACAGCCTTGGGGTACCCCAAGCACTTGCTTTGTAGGGGGCTTACAAGTGTGAGCCCCAGCTTTCCTGCAGCCAACTCACAAAAACACATTGGTCACTGACTCCTTCAATGTCCATATGGCACAAGCAAGCTCATTGCCCAGAATGTGCCTGGCCACCACAGCATCTACCATCGAGACAGTGACCGGACACGTAGGGCTTGATCCCGACATGATTCTCAGCGTGGATGGTGGTGGCCCAGCATGGACAGTGCAGCAATAACAGTCCTGCTCCTGGGCCAGTGTGGTGAAGTCCATGCCCCCAGCTCTTACCTGAGCTGGCTTGCTCCAGGGGAGAGGGGACCAAAGACTAGACCCTTAGTTGCTTTTAGAGGAGCCCACAATTCCTAGATAGGGGTGAAACTGTGAAATAGTCAATGAAATCTCTTTAGGCTAAGCTTGGGCTGCATTCTGGGTCTCCCAAGGCTAAGACTGTTAAAAGCATATGCATTCTGTTCCCTCCTGCCTTCCAGTCCATTCCAGTTCACAGTCTTGGCCAAGGACACTTAGCTGCTAAGTGGAAGCAGTCAGGATTTGGGCTCAGTGGACCAAGCAGGCCTTCTAGGGTTCTCCAGCTTAGAAACGGGGTGGAGAGGGCCCGGCGCGGTGGCTCATGCCTGTAATCCCAGCACTTTGGAAGGCCGAGGCGGGCAGATCACGAGGTCAGGAGATCGAGACAATCCTGGCTAACACGGTGAAACCCCGTCTCTACTAAAAATACAAAAAATTAGCCTGGCGCGGTGGCGGGCGCCTGTAATCCCAGTTACTCAGGAGGCTGAAGCAGGGAAATGGCGTGAACCCAGGAGGTGGAGCTTGCAGTGAGCCCAGATCGCGCTACTGCACTCCAGCCTGGGTGACAGAGCAAGACTCCGTCTCAAAAAAAAAAAAAAAAAGAAAAAAGAAAGAAACTGGGCGGAGAGGTCTCACGGGCCCATTCCGTGTACGTTACGTCCACATCCCCAGGGTGTGGAAAGAACCTCAGGGTTTAGACTGGGGAAGAACTAGAGCATTAAGCCTGGTGGTCAGGTAGCTTCGTCTAGCTATAGGTCTTTTTCTTGGGGAGACATGAGCTAAAGCAGCTGCTCCCAGGGCTGCAGCATACTATGTCTTCCCTGGCACCAAGGAGAGGTAGTAGGGCATTGCCGTGTAATGTTTCCTTTAGGAAATCTTTCTAACAAAATTATCCTGCCATTACCCTGGCTCATGCCATCCATTCTGTGTTGTTTTCACTTGGAGCTGGGCCTTCCACCCAATTCTCTCCTTCTGGCCGTATCCTCTAACTCACAACAACTCTGTGGCTGCCCTTCAACAACTGGAAGCTTCCTTCTGTTTACCTCTCCCACCCCAGACAGTGGCAACCCTGAGCATACTGGGAACTCGGCGAGTAGTCTCCATCCTGGGCGTGGAAAGCCAGGCTGTGTCCCTGGCTGCCTGCCACCTGCTGCAGGTTATGTTTGATGCCCTCAAGGAAGGTGTCAAAAAAGGCTTCCGAGGCAAAGAAGGTGCCATCATTGTGGGTGAGTGGAAGCAGGTCTGGGGTCTTTTGGACGTTACTGTCATGGAAGGGATGGGGCTGAGCCAGCCAGGCCAGTTTTTTGGGGACCAGACTTGCAGCTGCAGGTCGTTTGGAATACGGTTTGGTGACATTATTTTACTCTAGATTCTCAGCAACCAAGGTGCCTCAGGACAAAGCTGGAGCTCAGTCTGGAGCCTGGGATGCGGATCCCCCCTTCCCTGTGTCTCCCTGGTTTGTTGGAGAAGTTGAAGGGTCAAACTGGGCTGGGCTGCTGTGGAGCCCACTGATGTCTTCTTGTTGTTGCCAGATCCTGCCCGGGAGCTGAAGGTCCTCATCAGTAACCTCTTAGATCTGCTGACAGAGGTGGGGGTCTCTGGCCAAGGCCGAGACAATGCCCTGACCCTCCTGATTAAAGCGGTGCCCCGGAAGTCTCTCAAGGACCCCAACAACAGCCTCACCCTCTGGGTCATTGACCAAGGTAGGTGATATAGTTCACAAAAACTTGCTTCAGCAGCTGAAGTTTGTTTATCCTTAGGAGTAATAAGAAAAGTTGTGAGTGGCGCCAGGCATGGTGGATGACACACTTTGAGAGGCAGGGGGTCACTTGAAGCCGGGAGTCTGAGATCAGCCTGGGCAACATAGCGAGACCTTGTCTCTATGAAAAATTAAAAAAAAATTAGCTGGGCATGGTGGTGTGCATCGGCAGTCCTAGCTACTCCAGAGGCTGAGGTGGGAGAATTACTTAACCCTGGGAAGTCAAGTCTTCAGTGAGCTGTGATTGTACCACTGCACTACAGACTGGGCAACAGAGGGAGACCCTGTCTCAAAAAAAAAAAAAAAAAAGAGAGAGAAAAGTTGTGATTATCTCCAGCCATGTGTCTGCACTGAAGTGCGTCCTGTGGCCCAGGAGGATGCTGGAGCTGAGAAGATCTTCCAGAGCAATGGGATTCAGCTCTTACAACACCTACTAGACACAAGAGCTACCCTTAGGGGTCTCAAAGTTAGACTCTTCTATCATATGTGTGTGCAGATACACGCACATTGAGCGGGCCTGCAAGCAGGTTAGCAGAGAGGCTGGATTAGCTTTCTGTATTTTTTTTTTTTTGAGACGGAGTCTCACTCTGTCGCCCAGGCTGGAGTGCGGTGGCGCGATCTCAGCTCACTGCAGCCTCCGTTTCCCGGGTTCAAGCAATTCTCCTGCTTTAGCCTCCCGAGTAGCTGGGATTACAGGCATGCATCAGTATGCCTGGCTAATTCTTGTAGTTTTAGTAGAGATAGAATCTCACCATGTTGGCCAGGCTGGTCTCGAACTCCTGACCTCAAACAATGCACCCACCTTGGTCTCCCAAAGTGTTGGGATTACCATCATGAGCCATTGTGCCCTGTTTTTTTTTTTGAGTGAGCATGTATTACTTCTATACTCAGAGGAAAAAATAACGGTAGATATATCAATTCATCTCTCTTTTCCCCTAAAAGATAAATAAGAGCTGGGCGTGGTGCCTCACGCCTATAATCCCAGCACTTTGGGAGGCCGAGGTGGGCAGACCACAAGATCAGGAGTTTGAGACCAGCCTGGCCGACATGGTGAAACCCCGTCTCTACTAAAAGATACAAAAAATTAGCCAGGCATGCTGGCATGCACCTGTAATCCCAGCTATTCTGGAGGCTGAGGCAGGAGAATCACTTGAACTCAGGAGGCGGAGGCTGCAGTGAGCCGAGATCGCGCCATTGCTCTCCAGCCTGGGCAACAGGGCAAGACTCTGTCTTAAAAAAAAAAAAAAAAAGATAAATAAGAAAAGCTTTGCAAAGGCCTTGCATGAGCAGGGCCTTTCACAATGGTCCCGCGAGGCGTGGGTGTCGTGTTCACGGCGGTCCCGCGAGGCGTGGGTGTCGTGTTCACGGCGGTCCCGCGAGGCGTGGGTGTCGTGTTCACGGCGGTCCCGCGAGGTGTGGGTGTCGTGTTCACGGTGGTCCCATGAGGTGTGGATATTCTTTTCCCCTTAGTTTTATAGATGAGGAACCTCAAAAGCTCCAGAGCGTTTGGCCCAGGGGCAGGGCTGGCATGCAGGCCTCACTTCTGAGGTCCTTCCCGATCCTACAGCCGCCTCCCTTAGGTAGCAGATCAGCTAAGCAGATTCTCCGGGCTGCCCTGGACACAGTTGTCAGAACTCTGTAGCCTTCTTGTCTTGCTTTTCTCCACATCTCCTAGGAAGCCTGTTTCTTTTACTTGTAGGGGTTGGAACTAGTGTTCTACTGTCTAAACGGGGTGTCTTTACAGGTCTGAAAAAGATTTTGGAAGTGGGGGGCTCTCTACAGGACCCTCCTGGGGAGCTCGCAGTGACCGCAAACAGCCGCATGAGCGCCTCTATTCTCCTCAGCAAGCTCTTTGATGACCTCAAGTGTGATGCGGAGAGGGAGAATTTCCACAGACTTTGTGAAAACTACATCAAGTAAGGAAGTCTGTTTCACCTCCCGTTGCCAGGGATTCTAGCGAAAAAGTTCTGACTCCTTGAGGAGGGGCAGAAATGAAAGGTTTCCAGCAGAAACAGTAATCTTGGGGAGGACTTGTTGGAGGCTGAACGAAGGGAAAGTGGCCCCAAGGCCCACTTCCTGCTCCAAAGTGGCCTCCCCAGGGAGGTTCTTTCTCAAATCAATGTTCCAATAATGCAACAAATGCCATCAAGCACGTACTGGGTTTACCAAACACTTCCTACGCTTCTGTTCCCACACAGATGAAACATGACAGTCCTTTTTTTTTTTTCTTGAGACGGAGTTTCACTCTTGTTGCTCAGGCTGGAGTGCAATGGCACGATCTCGGGTCACCACAACCTCCGCCTCTAGGGTTCAAGCGATTCTCCTGCTTCAGCCTCCTGAGCAGCTGGGATTACAGGCATGCACCACCACACCCAGCTAACTTTGTATTTTTAGTAGAGACGGGGTTTCTCCATATTGGTCAGGCTGGTCTCGAACTCCCGACCTCAGGTGATCCGCCTGCCTTGGCTTCCCAAAGTGCTGGGATTTTTTTTTTTTTTTTTGAGCTGGAGTTTCCTTCTTGTTGCCCAGGCTGGAGTACAATGGTATGATCTTGGCTCATTGCAACCTCCACCCTCCCAGGTTCAAGCAATTCTCCTGCCTCAGCTTCCCAAGTAGCTGGGATAATAGGCGCCCACCAACATGCCTGGCTAATTTTTGTATTTTTAGTAGAGATGGGGTTTCACCATGTTGGCCAGGCTGGTCTCGAGCTCCTGACCTCACACCTGAGGTGATCTGCCCGCCTTGGCCTCCTAAAGTGCTGGGATTACAGGCGTGAGCCACCGCGCCCAGGCGACAGTCCTTGTTCTTAAAGGAGATTATAGGCCAGGTGTGGTGGCTTACACCTGTAATCCCAGCACTTTGGGAGGTGGAGGCCGGTGGGTGATCACCTTAGGTCAGGAGTTCGAGACCAGCCTGGCCAACATGGTGAAACCCCATCTCTACTAAAAATACAGAAAATTAGCCAGGCGTGGTGGTGGGTGCCTGTAATCCCAGCTACTTGGGAGGCTGAGGCAGGAGAATCGCTTGAATCCAGGAGGTGGAGGTTGCAGTGAGCCGAGATCACGCCATTGCACTCCAGCCTTGGGGACAGAGTGAGACTCTGTCTCAAAAAAAAAGAAAAAGAAAAAAAAAATTAAAGGAGCTTACAGCTGTTGGGGAGAAAACTGATGATAAATTATGAAATAAGCAGAATCATTTCAGAGCTTAAGTCCGGGAAGGGACATCAGTGGTGGTATGGGAGTAACCTGTATTAGATACTATGTCAGGGAAGGCTTGAGTGAAAGTCGATAAAGAAAATCAGCCATTATTGTCCAGGTGGAAACGTCCTAGTCCTCCCATTGGCAGCTTTCCTGCTGTTTCTGCCCAAGTAGTGCAGGTGCCTGGCCAGTGGAGGGGAAGGGAGGGAAGAAGAGTCCCTTTATGTTGGCCTTGGTGTGACGGCTGTCACCCTGTGCCCCTCAGGAGCTGGTTTGAGGGCCAAGGGCTGGCCGGGAAGCTACGGGCCATCCAGACGGTGTCCTGCCTCCTGCAGGGCCCATGTGACGCTGGCAACCGGGCCTTGGAGCTGAGCGGTGTTATGGAGAGTGTGATTGCTCTGTGTGCCTCTGAGCAGGAGGAGGAGCAGCTGGTGGCCGTGGAGGCTCTGATCCACGCAGCTGGCAAGGCTAAGCGGGCCTCATTCATCACTGCCAATGGTGTCTCGCTGCTGAAGGACCTATATAAGTGCAGCGAGAAGGACAGCATCCGCATCCGGGCGCTAGTGGTGAGACGGTGGGCCTGGGGTGGGTAGGCAGGCAGCCAGGCAGGGGTCCTGGTCCAGCCGGTGTTGCAGGGTGCGGCCCCAGCACACTCTAGATGAAAATAAGGAATACTGTAATGCCAAAAAAATTAGCCAGGCTTGGTGGTGCATGCGTATAGGTCCAGCTACTTGGGAGGCTGAGGCAGGAGGATCACTTGAGCTCAGGAGGTTGAGGCTGTGGTGAGTCACGCATGTCACTGCACTCCTGCCTAGGCAACACAGCAAGACCCTCTCTAAAATAAATGAATGAATGAATGAGATTCTGGGCTTTCTTGTGGTGAGAGACATCGGCATGGCTCCTCCCCCCATGGGGCTTAAGACTGGGCCTGCAGGGGTCATGCAGTGTTCCTGGGAGCTGGTGGTTTGGGGGTTTGGGGACTACCTGGCCCTCCATGAGCCTGTTGTGGCTGTGCACCTTGTGGAAGCTGGTCTTCCTCCCTGGGGCACTCAGTCCTGGATTTCTCCATCCAATAAGGATTTGGCTGTGGCTGAAGCACCTGTCCTCTCCCCACATGCCTCTCAACTCCACCTGCAGAGGGCTTCTTTGTGTGACATGGAAGGAAACAGAGCCATTCTCAGTGTGGCCTGGGAAGGGGTGGGGCCCACGACTGTCCAGTGGCCAGCGCATCAGTGTCTGCAGATGCTGTGTCATGCGGCCACCCCAGCAGCTGATTTTGCTGCCACACGCTCTAGGTGGTGGTCTGGAGGGAGAGGGTGCTGATTTGTCTGTGTAGCTTCCAGGGGGCCATGGCAGAGTGCCAGGGAGGGAGTCCAAGCCAGGTGTGGAGGAGCTCAGCTCCTGCCTCCTTCCCCAGAGGCCAACTGGTCTTGCCCTCTTCCTCCAGGGACTCTGTAAGCTCGGTTCGGCTGGAGGGACTGACTTCAGCATGAAGCAGTTTGCTGAAGGCTCCACTCTCAAACTGGCTAAGCAGTGTCGAAAGTGAGTTATCTGGCCTTGCTGTGGTTCCCCACCTGTGGGGTAGATCTCAAGACACAAGGGTCTGGGTGGGGGTTGGGGCCTCCTCCCTGTCCTGCTCTCTGGCTCAGGCAGGGGCTGCAGTCTGGATCCTGGTATGTGAACTGCTTCTGTACATTGAGGGGATGCCCAAACCCTTGGTTTTTCCCCCTTGGCCTTGGTGTACCCCTCCGTACCCCCAATCCTGAGGGTCGTCCACTATCCTGCGTGTCCCCAGGTGGCTGTGCAATGACCAGATCGACGCAGGCACTCGGCGCTGGGCAGTGGAGGGCCTGGCTTACCTGACCTTTGATGCCGACGTGAAGGAAGAGTTTGTGGAGGATGCGGCTGCTCTGAAAGCTCTGTTCCAGCTCAGCAGGGTAGCTCTGTGGTTCCTGCCGTCAGCCTGGGGACACTGTCTAGGATTAGACCTTACCAGGCTTTCTCGGCAGGGCTTGGCCAATGGGGTCTTTTGACCCCAGGGAAGAGGGCTGGTGGCTGAGTGGCTGCTCTGTGTAGTGTGGGCATGTTGGCCAGCACCAGTGGTGTTAGCAAGGATGTTCTTCTTGGAGGAGCTGGGGAGGTCAAGTTTGTAAGCTCCCAAAGTCTGGGGCCTGGGAGTTTCCTGAATTCATCCTGTACCCAAGGGTCCCAGCTGAGGGTGGAATTGGGGGCCTGGGCCTGGGCAGCATTTATCTGAGTATTGCTCTGCCCCGGGATGCCCATGTGAATTCCTCTGTGTCCTGGCAGTCGGAGGAGAGGTCAGTGCTCTTTGCGGTGGCCTCAGCGCTGGTGAACTGCACCAACAGCTACGACTACGAGGAGCCCGACCCCAAGATGGTGGAGCTGGCCAAGTATGCCAAGCAGCATGTGCCCGAGCAGCACCCCAAGGTGAGGGGCCGCCAGACGGGCTGGAGGGTTCCCCACCATGGGGACAGCTAACCCAGGGCATCCACAGCAGAACAACGACTTCCCTTTTTTTTTTTTTTTTTTGAGATGGAGTCTCACTGTCTCCCAGGCTGGAGTGCAGTGACGCGATCTCGGCTCACTGCAAGCTCCGCCTCCCGGGTTCATGCCATTCTCCTGCCTCAGCCTCCCGAGTAGCTGGGACTACAGGTGCCCGCCACCATGCCTGGCTAATTTTTTGTATTTTTAGTGGAGACAGTGTTTCACCGTGTTAGCCAGGATGATCTCGATCTCCTGACCTCGTGATCCGCCTGCCTCAGCCTCCCAAAGTGCTGGGATTACAGGTGTGAGCCACCGTGCCCAGCCAACAGCCTCCCTTTTAAGCCAGTTTGTTTCCTTTTGTCTGGCTGTTTTATTTCCCAGTTCCTCAATTGCTGCTGTGAGAAGGGTCCCCCTTTCTCTGTGAGTCAGCCTAGGCCCCTCTCCTAAGCTGCCTCCTCCCCCAGGACAAGCCAAGCTTCGTGCGGGCTCGGGTGAAGAAGCTGCTGGTGGCGGGTGTGGTGTCGGCCATGGTGTGCATGGTGAAGACGGAGAGCCCTGTGCTGACCAGTTCCTGCAGAGAGCTGCTCTCCAGGTGAGCCAGCCTTGGTAGGAGCCAACCTTTCCCAACTCCTGAGCCTCAGGGCTGCAGATGTGGCTCCAGAGGGTGCAGGTTCCAGTGCTGTGGGCCTCTTAGAGCGACGGGGGCTGCCTGCGTGGCTGCCGTCTTTGCTGAGCCTAGGAGTGCAGCGTCTGCCTGCCAGAGTCCCAGAGCTGCCTGCCCACCACCGCCTTCTCCCCACAGGGTCTTCTTGGCTTTAGTGGAAGAGGTAGAGGACCGAGGCACTGTGGTTGCCCAGGGAGGCGGCAGGGTAAGCTGGTTTACACACCCCTTCCTGATGGCTGAGCCATCAGCCTATAAAACATGACTCAGCAGCTGCCACGCCAGAGCTGGTTGTTAGATGCGGAACAGAAAAACATTAATGGCCAGAGGAACACTGTCCCGCTGAGAGAGTGACGCGGAAGCAGGCAAGCTCCTTGGCCCCTCCATACTGGTGCCTGTGAAGGTCCTAGGCTCTACTGTTCCTTTGTCTCATTTACCCCCATGGCCCTGGTGCTCAGCACAATCCATGTCCAGCCCTTATTAGGTGTTTCAGGAAGTGTTTGGATGCAGAGGGTCTGCACAGGGAGTCAAGCCTGGGGAGAGGGAGGAAGGTGAGGGTGGCACAGTCAGGGCTGGGGAGCCTGATGGTCGGGGTCTTACTCCCAGGGATGTCCTGAGCAGTGACGGGCTTGTTCCTACAGGCGCTGATCCCGCTGGCCCTGGAAGGCACGGACGTGGGGCAGACAAAGGCAGCCCAGGCCCTTGCCAAGCTCACCATCACCTCCAACCCGGAGATGACCTTCCCTGGCGAGCGGGTACGTGTCTTCCTGCCCCGGCCTTTCCACTCCCTCTGTCCCTGATGGCCTGTGGGCTGGGCTGTAGCTCCCCTTTGGGACCAGCAGGAAGTTTCAGCTTTGTCAAGGCCTGGGGCAGGGAGGACAGCCTGAGACAGCAGTACTCTCTTGGGGGTGGGCTTCTCCCTGCAGGGTTGGTGGGGCTTGTGGGGGCTGCGGCAAGTACCCCTGACAGGTGGGGTGCACATTGCAGATCTATGAGGTGGTCCGGCCCCTCGTCTCCCTGTTGCACCTCAACTGCTCAGGCCTGCAGAACTTCGAGGCGCTCATGGCCCTAACAAACCTGGCTGGGATCAGCGAGAGGCTCCGGTAAGGTCCCTTGGGATTGCGGGGCCTGGACCAGGCATCGGGATTCGGAATATCCCCCACAGCAGTTTACACATTGGGAAACACTCCTTGGTCATGGGCTTCTGTGAGCCTCACAGTGACTGCTCCGCATCATTAGAGAGGAGGAGACAGGCCAAGAGGCAGCACGGCACGGCAGACTCTAGAGTCAGACTGCCTCGCTTCCCTGATTGCAAATGGGTAACCTCAAGCAAGTTACTTAACTGCTCTGTCTCAGTTTCTCCCTCTGTGAAATGGGATGATTATAGTACCTACCTCATGGCATAGTGATGAGAATAAAATGAGAAAATACACCTAAAAGTACTTACTACATGGGTACCTGGCCCCTAGCATTGTGCCATATCAGTATATTTTAGTTTTGTTTTTTTTCTTTGAGACGGAGTCTTGCTCTGTCACCCAGCCTAGAGGGCAGTGGCATGATCTCAGCTCACCGCAACCTCTGCCTCCCAGGTTCAAGCGATTCTCCTGCCTCAGCCTCCTGAGCAGCTGGGATTATAGGCACGTGCCACCGCGCCCGGCTAATTTTTGTAGAGATGGCGTTTTACCATGTTGGTCAGGCTGGTCTAGATTTCCTGACCTCGTGATCCGCCCACCTCAGCCTCCCAAAGTGCTGGGATTACAGGCGTGAGCCACTGCACCTGGCCAGCATGTTTTAGTTTTATTACTAACTGTGACTTTGAACATATTACTCATTACTTAGCCCGTTTCCTATTCTGCAAAACAGTAGTGATGATGATCACACTTGCACCTTTAGTATAGGGCCATGGTGAGAATTAAGTAAGATGATCCAGGTGCCTGGTCAGGGTAAATACTCAAATGAGGCCGGGCGTGGTGGCTCACACCTGTAATCCTGGCAATTTGGGAGGATGAGGCAGGAGGATCACTGGAGCCCAGAAGTTCAGGCCAGCCTAAGCAGTGTAGCAATACCTCGTCCCTATTTAAAAAAGAAATTAAAGAGAATATCAGGAAGAATAGCTAATGCATGCTGGGCTTAATACCTGGGTGATGGGATGATCTGTGCAGTAAACCAGGACGGCACATGGTTACCTGTGTAACAAACCTGCACATCCTGCACATGTACCCCTGAACTTAACAGTTGGAAAAAAAATTAGCAAGGTGTGGTGGCGTGCACCTGTAGTCCCAGCTACTCGAGAGGCTGAGGCAGGAGGATCACTTGAGCCTGGGGGGGTCAAGGCTACAGCAGTGAGCTGTGATCATGCCACTTTACTCCAGCCTAGGTGACAGAGTGAGATCCTGCCTCAAAAAAACACAGAAACAAAAACCCTCAAATGTTAGGTGTTAGCCTCACCATCACGACCACCCTGGTCTTCTACATCCTAATTTTGAGCATTTTCCACAATCCTATGCTATTTCCTAGGCCTGGTTAGAAGGCTAAGAAGCACTGTAGTTCATACCTGGTGCAAGAGGGTCCTTGGACATTGCCAAGGGAAATCCTCAGCCCAGGACTTGATTGCATGAGGGTGTGGGTGCAGGGGTGGAGCAGATGTAGAAACTCTGATGATGCTGCCGGTGTTAGTCTGTTCTTGCATTGCTGTAAAGGAATACCTGAGACTGGGTAATTTATAAAGAAAAGAGATTTAATTGCTTCCTGGCTCTACAGGCTGTATAAGCATGGCATCGGCATTTGCTCAGCTTCTGGGGAGGCCTCAGAGAGCTTTTACTCATAGTAGAAGGCAAAGCAGGAGCAGGCACATCACATGGTGAAAGTAGGAGCAAGAGACAGTGGGGGGAGATGCCACACACTTTTTTTTTTTTTTTGAAATGGAGTCTCCCTCTGTTGCCCAGGCTGGAGTGCAGTGGTGCAATCTTGGCTCACTGCAACCTCCACCTCCTGGGTTCAATCGCTTCTCCTGCCTCAGCCTCCCTGAGTAGCTGGGACTACAGGCGCGCACCAGCACGCCAAGCTGATTTTTTTTTGTCTTTTTAGTAGAGACAAGGTTTCACCATGTTGGCCAGGCTGGTCTCGAACTCTTGACCTCAAGTCATCTGCCTGCCTCGGCCTTCCAGAGTGCTGGGATTACAGGCGTGAGCCTCCACGCCCGGCCGAGATGCCACACACTTTTAAATAACCAGATCTCACGAGAACTTACTATCACGAGGATAGCACCAAGCCATGAGGGACCCATCCCATGACCCAGTCACCTCCCACCAGGCCCCACCTCCAACATGGGGGATTATAGTTCAACATGAGGGTTAGAAGGGAAAACATCCAAACCGTATCCCTGCTGCTTCCTCCTGTGGCCCTGCAGGCAGAAGATCCTGAAGGAGAAGGCTGTGCCCATGATAGAAGGCTACATGTTTGAGGAGCATGAGATGATCCGCCGGGCAGCCACGGAGTGCATGTGTAACTTGGCCATGAGCAAGGAGGTGAGGGTTGGTCTGGGTGCTCATGACAGGCGGGGATGCAGAGGTACCTGTGCCCTGGCTGGGCTTTACACCCAACTGACTTGGTCCACTCCCCACATCTGGCCACAGGTGCAGGACCTCTTCGAAGCCCAGGGCAATGACCGACTGAAGCTGCTGGTGCTGTACAGTGGAGAGGATGATGAGCTGCTACAGCGGGCAGCTGCCGGGGGCTTGGCCATGCTTACCTCCATGCGGCCCACGCTCTGCAGCCGCATTCCCCAAGTGGTCAGTGTCTCTTCTCGGTGGGGGAGGAGGGACGGACCAGGAATTTCCAGCAGCAGCTGAAGGGGGCAGTCCTAGGGTGTGTGGGTGTGTCCCTTGCCAAGGTTGAGCCTGTTGCCCAGGGGTCATATCTACCCTGTTTTTCTCACAGACCACACACTGGCTGGAGATCCTGCAGGCCCTGCTTCTGAGCTCCAACCAGGAGCTGCAGCACCGGGGTGCTGTGGTGGTGCTGAACATGGTGGAGGCCTCGAGGGAGATTGCCAGCACCCTGATGGAGAGTGAGATGATGGAGATCTTGTCAGTGCTAGCTAAGGGTGACCACAGCCCTGTCACAAGGGCTGCTGCAGCCTGCCTGGACAAAGCAGTGGAATATGGGCTTATCCAACCCAACCAAGATGGAGAGTGAGGGGGTTGTCCCTGGGCCCAAGGCTCATGCACACGCTACCTATTGTGGCACGGAGAGTAAGGACGGAAGCAGCTTTGGCTGGTGGTGGCTGGCATGCCCAATACTCTTGCCCATCCTCGCTTGCTGCCCTAGGATGTCCTCTGTTCTGAGTCAGCGGCCACGTTCAGTCACACAGCCCTGCTTGGCCAGCACTGCCTGCAGCCTCACTCAGAGGGGCCCTTTTTCTGTACTACTGTAGTCACCTGGGAATGGGGAAGGTGCATCCCAACACAGCCTGTGGATCCTGGGGCATCCGGAAGGGCGCACACATCAGCAGCCTCACCAGCTGTGAGCCTGCTATCAGGCCTGCCCCTCCAATAAAAGTGTGTAGAACTCCACTGTGTGCCCTGTCCTTGGGCAGGGAGGGCTGCTGTGAGTGGGAGTCTCTTGAGTGGGTGAGTATGGGTGTGAGCTGGGCGTGGGTGAGTGTGCAACGGAGCTTCACAGTGGCAGAGCCACCTCCATGGAAGGAATCCAGTGGATTCCCCAACCAGGGCCCACTGAGTTGCTTCTTAATCCTACTGGAGGGACAAAGGGTAAGCCTAGGAAGCTAATCAATAAGAAACTCGCCAGGTGCGGTGCCTCAAGCTTGTAATCCCAGCGCTTTGGGAGGCTGAGGCAGGTGGATCACTTGAAGTCAGGGGTTTGAGACCAGCCTGGGCAACATGCAAAACTCTTTCTCTATAAAAATACCAAAAAAAAAAAAAAAAATGAGCAGAGTGTGGCGGCATGCACCTGTAATCCCAGCTACTCGGTAGGCGGAGGTTGCAGTGAGCCCAGAGCGCAGCCTCCCAAAGTGTCGCCTGGGCGACACAGCGAGACCCTATCTCAAAAAATATTAAACTATCCCAAGAAATAAGTCGTTTAGGGTACAGACTCCCATATGCTGGGCCTTCGGTACGTTTGTCTTTATATTGGGAGTCCTCTGTGGCCTCCGCTGAGGGCGCTGGGGCAGGCGTTGGGGTTGGTGGCCAGCTGAGCCTGGTTGAAGGGCGGCTTGGGCCGCGCCCACCACCCCAGCCCGTTCGAGGAGGGCTAAGCCCAGCGTGAGGCTCGTTGGCTCGACAGAGGCACGTGACAGGTCCTGAGCCAATCCGTGGAAGGTAAAGGCTGCTTCCTGTCTGGGCATGAGTCCGGCGCGTGTCGGGTTTTGAGCTGCCGCGGTCCCGGGACTGAGGTGGGTGGCGGGGTCCGTCCGTCTTGGGCGTCACTCCCCGCCAAATCTTTAGCTCAGGTCTTAATGAATGTCCTCTCGGTGGTTCTAATCCGAGCTCCAGACCCACGGGTTCCTGCAGGGGCGGGACCACCTGGCCCAACCTCTGCTTTGGTCCAGCGCCCCCCGGGTTCCTCCAGGGCCTTGGTCCAACGCCCCTCGGAGATTTCAGCCCATTTCACAGACCGGGCCGCAGGGCCCCGGCGTAGGCCTCGGGACCGGAGAGGCCCTCGCGGGGAGTTGAACAGGGCTGCGGCCGCCGCGCCCCGGGCGGCGACGTCACCGCCCTTGCCGGCGATTGGCCGCCTCGCGCCGCGCGCCCTTCAAACCTTTTCTCCCCGTGGCTGTCGGCGCCCGCTGGGCGGGAGGCCTTTCCGGAGGCGGCCGCTCTGCGCCTCGGCGTTTCCTTCAAGGCTGCCCACCAGAAGGACCTGCCCGAGAGGGTAGAGGGCATAGGGTCCAAGATCAAGGTCAGAGGCCCCCTTGGGTTGAGAGAGGACACGGAAGGGATTAGGAGCCCAGGAACTGGGGTCTCAGGAGAGACCTAAGATCTGACTTAAGAGGCCTGAAAATGCCCGTGCAATTCTGCTTCAGCCCGGGTGCAGCGGCTCACGCCTGTAATCCCAACACTTTGGGAGGCCGAGGCGGGCGGATCACTCGAGCCCAGGAATTTGAGACCAGCCTGGGCAGCATAGCGAGACCCCTGTCTCTATTATATTTAAAAAAAAAAAAAAAAAAGCCCGCTCCAGCCGATTCTGCTTGAAGTTGGCGTTGCTGTTGTAACCACCAGACTGTGTTTGTCTCCCCATTTAACGGTTAGCTCCTTGGGAGCAGACAGCTGTCCTCACTGGCAGAGGAGGAGCGCTCAGTAAATGCTCGCTGGACGGATAAATGACTAGATAAGGTACAGTTGAAATTCTGTCTGTATAAGTTTCTCAAAACCAGTAAGATGTCCAGGGATAATTTTTTTGTCAACGCTAAATACTGGATTCAATAAGCTAATACTGTGTGTTTATCATGGCATGTACTCGCACCAAACCCTTTATTTGCATTTATTACAATTCTGTGAGGTAGGTTCAAACAGCACCGCCCCCACCTCCCTTCGTAAACTGAAGAAATGCAGTTGGACTCAGGTGAATTGGCTGAGGTCCCAAGGCCCCGCTGAGTTGCAGAGGCTCTGCCTCCCAAACGCTCTTCTGCGTTCCGCTGTGGGGAGGGGGGCAGAGCACTGTGTGTGGAGTTGGTGGGACCTGATTTCATTGCTCTGCCCCTCTCTGTCTGGCTGTATGAGTGTGTAAGGGTTACTTTCTCTCAGAATCTCCTCTGTAAAACGACCATTTTGGTTCCCAAGATTACATGGGATAAAGTGCCAGATGCTGGGAAGCTGCGGGACGGGGTGGGGGTGTCGGGGGCGCTCGGATCCTAGTCCAATGCCTAAAGGACAGGCCACTTCCTACCCACTTTGTGGCACGCTGAGCTTGAGCCAAAAGGGAGGACAGGGAAAGTGCCTCTAAATATTTGAGAATCTTTGTAAATCCGGTAGGGCATTAGTCAGGGCGCCTGCTCAGCGAACCTTCGTGGCACGGACTCTGCCTTTGTGGTCAGGAGAGTGATAGTTTCCCCATTTTACAGATAAGGCAGCTCCAGCCCCTGGAAGGCCAGAGACTTGCCAGTGTCCCACTAGCGGGCTCTTCGCAAGAATCCCCCCGGGCCCGCCGCAGCCAGGCGGCGGCCGGCAGAGGGCGCTGCTCGGGCATGGCGGAGGAGCGGCCGGGGGCCTGGTTCGGCTTCGGTTTCTGCGGCTTCGGGCAGGAGCTGGGCTCCGGACGCGGGCGCCAGGTGCACAGCCCCAGTCCGCTGCGGGCGGGCGTCGACATCTGCCGCGTGAGCGCGAGCTGGAGCTACACCGCCTTCGTGACCCGTGAGCACTCCCCGCCCCGTCCCCACTTATTCCAGCCGCGCTCCCCAGTCGCCTCCCCGCACCGCTGTGGCCAGTCCAGTTTGTCTCCCCCGTTCAGGCCGCCAGCCCCACATTCTGGGTTGGTTCCCAATTCGACCCCTTCCCAGGAACACCCCGCTCCCCACACCCCCGCCGCCTCCATTCTGGCCACCCTGCTCCAATCCGCCCCGCAGGTGGAGGCCGCTTGGAGCTGTCGGGCTCAGCCAGCGGCGCGGCGGGCCGCTGCAAGGACGCGTGGGCCTCGGAGGGGCTCCTCGCGGTGCTGCGCGCCGGGCCGGGGCCGGGGCCGGAGGCGTTACTGCAGGTCTGGGCGGCCGAATCGGCGCTGCGTGGGGAGCCATTGTGGGCCCAGAATGTGGTGCCCGAGGCCGAAGGGGAAGACGATCCGGCCGGTGAGGCCCAGGCTGGGAGGCTACCCCTGCTGCCCTGCGCCCGTGCCTACGTGAGCCCGCGGGCGCCCTTCTACCGGCCTCTGGCTCCGGAGCTGCGGGCACGCCAGCTGGAGCTGGGCGCCGAGCACGCGTTGCTGCTGGACGCTGCTGGACAGGTGTTCTCCTGGGGCGGGGGCAGGTGAGCGGGGGCGGGGGCAGGTGAGGGCTGCTGATTGGAGAAGCAAGCGGAGCGGGACCCCTTAATGCGACTGTAGCTGACGAGGGTCTCCCTTGCTCAGGCATGGACAGCTGGGCCATGGGACCCTGGAGGCAGAGCTGGAGCCACGGCTGTTGGAGGCGTTGCAGGGCCTAGTCATGGCTGAGGTGGCCGCGGGGGGCTGGCATTCTGTGTGTGTGAGTGGTGAGTGACTTAGTGCTTCTCCAGACGAGCTCATGATCTTGTGCAAACCTTCCTCCTCGTTTTCCAGTTTGGGTGGGGGCCTACCCAGGCCTCCTTCCAAGTTCATCCATCCATCGCCCAGTCAGTTATGACTCCTAAATGCCTCTCACCCTCGGCCTCCTCTGCCTGCACCATGGCCCACTCACGCCTGGACTCTGGCATTTGTTCCTAGCTTCTCTGTTACTGGTCTCACTGCCCCTCCCCTCCTCTCCCCACCTGCTCCCAGCCAGGACTGTCTCTTAACAGTGCTGCCGAGGGAGTATGGAGTGTGAGGGGGCAGCTGAGCCAAGGAAAACGCAGAAACGCTGCAGTTGCCTAGGGGGCCATGATGTATGGCACAGGGTGGACACTGGGGTGCCCACCAGGCACCAGGATGGTGATGAGTGTGTCCCTGTGGTGGTGCCACAGCTGGCCAGAGTGAGGAGTTTCACTTGGTGATCCAGGTGTAGCTCCTTCCTAGGCTGTTAGAGCCCATGCAGAGAGGGTGAGGCTGGGAACAGATGATCTTTGTCTGTGTCTGGGGCTCTCATTCTGGCTGCTACTTAGATCACCTGGAAGCTTAAAAAATTACCAATGCCAGGGGGCCGGGCGTAGTGGCTCATGCCTGTAATCCCAGCACTTTGGGAGGCCGAGGTGAGTGGATCACGAGGTCAGGAGTTCGAGATCAGCCTGACCAACATGGTGAAACCCCGTCTCTAAAAAAAAATACAAAAATTAGTTGGGTGCAGTGGTGCACGCCTGTAGTCCTGGCTACTCGGGAGGCTGAGGCAGGAGAATCGTTTGAACCTGAGAAGCAGAGGTTGCAGTGAGCTGAGATCGTGCCACTGCACTCCAGCCTGGGCGACAGAGCAAGACTCAGTCTCAAAAAAAAAAAAAAAAAAAAGCTACCAGTGCCTTCCTCCACACCGTATTCTCATGGAATGGGCCTGGGCTGGTTGCCAAGCTCAGGAAACCCTGGGCTGAGCCTGGCCAACGTGGCAAAACCTCGTCTTTGTACAAAAAATATAAAAATGAGCTGGGCGTGGCGGCTCGTGCCTGTGGTCCCAGCTACTCGGGAGGCTGAGGCTGGAGGATCACTTGAGCCACGCGTGAGTGGAGGTTGCAGTGAGCCAAGATCACACCACTGCACTCCAGTGTGAGTGACAGAGTGAGACTCTGTCTAAAAAAAAAAAAACAAAAAAAACCCAACCTTGGGCTGGAGAGGAGACCGGAGGGCTGGAAACAGCCCAGTGGGACGCCCTGCACTCAAGGTCCAGAAGGAGTTTGAGGCCTTAAGTTTAGTGTAGAGGCTGAAGCACGGACACATCCCACCAGACTTCCTAGTTTCAGATCATTGCTCGGGCCCTGGGACCTCGGGCCTGGTACTTAACCCCCTCTGTGCCTCAGTTGTGAATAAAGTAGGGATCCTGCGTAAATGGTGATATTTTCATAAAACCACCTGTAGGGCTATTGTGAGAATTAAGTGATTATATTTGAAAAGCATGTGAAACATCAGCATGGATTAAGCACTTCATAAAAGCAGCTATTGTTAGAAACTTTTAGAATTAGGCAGCTGTTCCAACCAAAAAGCTCTAGTGTTGTGGGAGGCCAGGAAGGGGAGAGCTGCACGTGGCTTTCATCAGGACTGGCTGTGGGTGCAGTTGAAAAAGGGGCACAGGCCGGCCCAGTGGTTGTTTTATTTATTTATTTAGAGACAGGGATTTTGCTATATTGCTGAGGCTAGTCTCGAACTTTTGAGCTCAAGTGATCCACCCATCTCAGCCTCCCAAAGTGCTGGGTTACAGGCATGAACCAATGCACCTGGCCCTGGCCCAGTGGTTTTGAAAGGGAGACCACTGCGGTACTTCTAGGGATACATTTCTGAAATGAGGGGCTATTTGGCAGCATAAGAATGGAAGTGGAAGGTCCAGTAAGGGACTTAAAGGGTGATCTGAAGGCATTGAGGGGATGTGAACCTAAGACAAGCCCCTGGGGCCCGAGGGGAAGCGCCTTGGCCTGGAGTGCTACCTTGGGCAGGGCAGGCTTTAGTTGTCCCCAGGAGCGGATGGGATGGGGAGGAGAGTTTGGATGGATGCAGGGGCTTCACAGTCTGTTTCATGTGTCCCCTTGATCTCTTTCAGAGACTGGGGATATTTATATCTGGGGCTGGAATGAATCAGGGCAGCTGGCCCTGCCCACCAGGAACCTGGCAGAGGATGGAGAGACTGTCGCAAGGGAAGGTGAGGGTCATCTCGGCTCCCACAGCCGTCTCCCCAGGATGTGGCTGTCATTCCTAACTCCTGGCTGTATGCTGGCCTCAGAGCTACACTGCTCAGATGGAGCATGTGAGCCCCTTATGGGAGGGAGCATTGGCAAGGCTGATGCCGGTCTTGGCACAACACACTTGTGCAGCAGTGCCAGCCCTGCCTGCAGAATGTAGGGGTTGGGAGCACCAGCTTTGGAGCTAGGCAGTCGTGTACCTCAGAGCTGTTGTGGCAATAAGTGACTGCATGAATAAGGTTTAGCTCAGGGCTCGGTCGGTGTTCACATCATTATCATCATTCTGAAGCCACAGAACTGAATGAAGATGGTTCTCAGGTGAAGAGAACGGGTGGGGCTGAGGATGGAGCCCCTGCCCCCTTCATAGCTGTCCAGCCCTTCCCGGCATTACTGGATCTCCCCATGGGCTCAGATGCAGTCAAGGCCAGCTGTGGATCCCGGCACACAGCTGTGGTGACACGTGAGTGGGGCTGGGAGGCACTCTGCTCCACTCGAGCTGGTGCCTACGGAAGGGGGTGTGGTCGACGGAAAAACTTCTGTCTTAAGGCTTCTGTGGCTCATACAGAGCAGCTACCTTGCTCAGTGGATAAGCCCCAACCCCCGTGTTGTTTCACAGTAGTTCCCCCAGCCTGTCAGGCCCAGAAGTTTCTTCCTTCTGGTGGGAGGCTGATGCTTTCTGTCCTCCCTGCACGGCCACAGACACATTCCCTGCCCGCTGCCGCCTCTGACAGCAGGGACTGTCCAGTCTGGCATGGAAGACTGCGGCGCTCGGTAGCGTGGCACACAGGAAGATCCGCCACTTTTTCCCTCGGGATCCTCTGCCATGCCACGTGTGATCAGCCAGTTGTTAAGAGAATATGTTGTTCCATGCCAGGCAGATCTCATGAGGATTGTAATATGCTAGCTGTGGGCTGTGCCAAGCTGGGCTGGACAGATGCCTTGCCAAAGAACCGTAGTGACAATTATCGATTGTCCTTTTGCTTTCAGGAACAGGGGAGCTCTACACCTGGGGCTGGGGTAAGTAAAAGGATTGTTTTTGTGACCCTGAAACCAAGGAGAAGAAAGACCTGGGAGTATAGGGCAGGTGACAAAGCCAACAAGACTGGAGGAAGCAGGGGCCTCGGCCAGGTCACTGGGAGGAACAGGACTGCTCCCTCCCTGGGGTTGGAACAGACATAGGCGCGCTCAGTCCGAGGCCAGACAGGGGAGACATGGGGAGGATATCGGTACCACCCGCCTACCTCTCTGAAAGACTGTCTTAAGGGAGTATCCAACCAGCACTTACAAAGCAGCTTTTTGTGGATGTGACACTGGGTGGAGAAAAAGATTCGATGGAAGTGTGTGCTCTGAACATCTTAGCTTGGATAGCAGGGAAGTCTGGAGGAGCGTCTTGCCTGGAGTGGCTGGTCGCCACTAGCCTCTTGGGGATCCCCAAGGTTGCCTGGCTCTGGGTCTCTTGGATTCACAGAGCAGTGGGGCATAATCCCAGCCCTTCATTTGATAGTCTGGGCCCCTTCCTGGAGGGAAAGCAGCAGCAAGACCCAGTGGAGACGATGGCAAAGGGGCTGGTTTCACTTTAGGTAAATATGGACAGCTGGGCCACGAGGACACCACCAGCTCGGATCGGCCTCGCCGTGTGGAATACTTTGTAGACAAGCAACTCCAAGTAAAGGCTGTCACCTGTGGGCCGTGGAACACCTACGTGTATGCTGTGGAGAAAGGGAAGAGCTGACATGTGTACGTATATGTATATACAACACCTGTGAGACCTCCATTCAGGTCAAGGAAAACCATTGCCTGCACCCCAAGGGCCCCATATTTGCCCCTCCCCATCACAGTCCTGCCCTTCACCCTCAAGCACGGTCCTAAACTTGTCTGCACTTTAGAAACACCTGGAGAGCATTGAAAACTCTGCTGCCTAAGGTCAGCATCAATCAAAACAATGAAATCAATGAAACAATGAAACCAGAGCCTCTAGGTGTGTGGCCTGGATAGTGGTAGATTCAAAGCTCCACCCACCTCATCCCAGGTACATTTGATGTGCAGCTGAGATTGGGGCACATTCCAGGTCATCGTCTTCTGTCAGTCATTTCCCTGCTTTCGTTTGAATTTTACCGTTCTTGTATGCAGCCTTATATGACATAGTTGTGTTTGCTTTTGAGTGTTAGATAAATGGAATCCTGTGTATGTGCTTTTGTGTCGTTTTTGTCACTCAGCATTGTATGATCCATCCTTGTTGGGTCCTGGAGTTCATTTTTAATGCTATATGGTGTTCTGTTGTATGAATAATACCTCAAGTGATACAGCCTTGTTGATGGTCATTTTTATTGTTTCTGATTTTGGTCATTCCACATAATACTTTGCGCAGTCTTTTGCACATGTGCACAAGTTCCTTTGCAGAACATTGAGTTGAATTGCTAAGTCAGGAGATACCTTTAATTTTACTAGATAATTGTTGCCCCCAGCAGGGTGGGGTCTACTGTGGCTAAAATGTCAGGTAGATGCACACTGGTTTTAATTGGCATTTCCCTGGATACTGATGAGGTTGAGTAGCTTTTCATTTGTTTTGGATGGCTGGGCATGGTGGCTCACACCTGTAGTCCCAGCACTTTGGGAGGCTAAGCAGGGAGATTGCTTGAGGCGAAGAGTTCATGTTTATTGGCCACTTGGAGTTTTTCTGTTGTCAAGTGCCTGTTCAAGTTTTCTGGCCTTTTAAAATGTTCTGTATTTTCCTTAGTGATTTTTCTTTTGGATATTTCAGATACAAGTCTTTTGAGAGTTAGTATTCAGAGTATCTTCTGCTACAATGTAGTTTGTTTCAGTCTCTCTTGGTATTACCAATTTTAATACTTAGGTGATGCTTACTCCATGCCAGGTAAGGCTCAAAGTGCTTTACAAGTATCAACTTATTTTGATAAAATAAGCTTGTCAGTAGTTTTCTTTATAGTTAAATTCTATTTGTGCATGTGTGTGTCTGTGGTTTAGCAAATGTTTCCCACCCATGGGGTCTTTTTTATTGTGGTAAAATATACTGAACATAAAATTTATGTTCAATAAAAAACAAAAATTGTTTTTAACCATTTTTAAGTACATAGTTCAGTGACATTATATGCATTCACTGTTGTGCAACCGTCACCCCTATGCATTTCCAGAACTTTTTCATCATTCTATGCTGAAACTCTGCGCATTAAACACTTGTTAGTCTCCTCTTCCCCAGCCCCAGGTAACCACAGTCCTAGCCTTCTGTTTCTATGATACTGTAAGTGCCTCATGTAAGTGAAATCCCGTAGTATTTGTCTTTTTATGACTGGCTTATCTCACTTAGCAGCATGTCCTCCAAGTTCATCCATGATGTAGCTTATGTATCTAGACTTCCTGCCTTTTAAAGGCTAAGATTCTGTTGTATGTATACACTGCGTTTTATTCATCCGTGCATTGGTGGATATTTGAGTTGTTCACTACAGTGAATAATGTTGCTGGGAACATGGGTGTACAACTGTCTTGAGTCTCTGCTTTCAGTTCTTTTGGATATATACCCAGAGTGGAATTGCTGGATTGTGTGGTAATTCTAAATTTTTTTGAGGAACTGCCCTGTTTCCCACAGAGGCTGCATCATTTTACATTCCCACTGGAAGTGCACACAAATCCTAATTTCTCCACATCCGCGTCCACACTTGTTTTCTATTTCTGGTTAACAGCCATTCTAATGGGTGTGAAGTGGTATTTCATTGTGGGTTTTTTTTTTTTTTTTTTTTTTGGACAGGGTCTCTCTGTTGTCCAGGCTGGAGTACAGCCTCCACCTTCTGGGCTTAAGCCATCCTCCCGGGTAGCTGGGGCTACAGGCACGTGCCACCACATCTGGCTAGTTTTTTGTATTTTTAGTAGAGATGGGGTTGTTGCATATTGCCCAGGCTGGTCTCAAACTGCTGGGCTCAAGTGATCCACTTGCCTTAGCCTCCCAAAGTACTAGGATTATAGGCATGAGCCATCATGCCCGGCCAAGCCATTTTTTAAAATGGACAGAAGTCAACAAAGACGACAGAAGGATAGCAAGTGAGCATATGAGAAGATGCTGTACATCATTAGTCATTAGGGAGTTGTAAATGAAAACCATAGTGAGACACCACTCCATACACAGAATAACTAGAATTACATAAAGGCTGAACATACCAACTGTTGGTGAAGATGTGGAGAAACTGGAACCTTCATACATTACTGGTAGGAATGTAAAATGGTACAACTGCTTTGGAAAACAGTTTGGCATTTCTTTTTCTTTTTTCTTTTTTTTTTAAGATGGAGTCTTGCTCTGTTGCCCAGGCTAGAGTGCAGTGGTGCAATCTCAGCTCACTGCCACTTCCGCCTCCTGAGTTCAAGGAATTCTCCTTCCTCAGCCTCCTGAATAGCTGAGATTACAGGTGTGTGCCACCACACCCAGCTAATTTTTGTATTTTTAGTAGAGACGGGGTTTCACCATGTTGGCCAGGCTGGTCTCGAACTCCTGACCTCGTCATCTGCCCACCTTAGCCTCCCAAAGTGCTGGGATTACAGGCGTGAGCCACCATGCCCGGCGCAGTTTGGCATTTCTTAAAAAGTTAAGTGTACACCTACCATAGATGTGATCCAGCCATTTCACTCCTAGGTATTTATCCAGAAAAAAATATATATCCATACAAAGACTTGTACATGAATGTTTATAACAGCCTTGTTTTTAATAGCCAAAAACTGGAGAAAAGCCAAATGTGAAAAATAAACCTAACAGGTGAATAAACTGGTATATCAACACCATGGAATACTAAGCAAAAAAAAAAAAAAAAAAAAAAAGAATTATGGATATAAGCAACAATATGGGTAAATCTGAAAGTAGTGAAAGAGCCAGACCAAAAAAATATATACTGTATGATTCTACTTACATCGAACTGTAGAAAACGCAAACTAATCTGTAGTAACAAATCGGTGGGCCAGGTACAGTGGCTCATGCCTGTAATCCTAGCACTTTGGGAGGCCGAGGTGGGCGGATCATGAGGTCAGGAGATCGAGACCATCCTAGCTAATACAGTGAAACCCTGTCTGTCTGTACCAAAAATACAAAAATTTACCGGGCGTGATGGCATGTGCCTGCAGTCCCAGCTACGCGGGAGGCTGAGGCAGGAGAATCCCTTGAACCTGGGAGGCAGAGGTTGCAGTGAGCTGAGATTGTGCCACTGCACTCCAGCCTGGTAAGAGCGAGACTCCATCTCAAAAAAAAATAAATAAATAAAAAAAAATCAGTGGTTGCTAGGCAGGGTGAGGCTGGGAAGGAGGAATGAGAAAGGGGTGGGAAGAAACTTCTGGGGTAGAGATACTTGGTTAACTTGACTGTGGTGATGGTTTTTCTGTCTTACCCTTCACATGTGTACAGTTTATGTCCATCCTCCTTCAGTAACGCTGTTGAAGTGGGGCAGCCTCCCCATATTGAGACAAACGGCATTGAAGCCAGAAGCATCCTAGGACTCCCTTTGCTCTCTACACATCAGGGGTTAGGTTTTATATTTCTCACAAAAAAATTAGAGTAAGAGATATTCTTAATTTAGAAATGTACCAGAGAATATTTTAAAAATCACACTTGGCCGGGTGCTGTGGCTCATGCCTGTCATCCCAGCACTTTGGGAGGCAGGCAGATCATCTGAGGTCAGGAGTTCAAGACCAGCCTGGCCAACATGGTGAAAGCCTGTCTCTACTAAAAATACAAAAGTTAGCCAGGTGTGATGGTGCGTGCCTGTAATCCCAGCAAATCGGGAGGCTGAGGCAGGAGAATCGCTTGAACCTGGGAGGTGGAAGTTGCACTGAACCAAGATAGTGCCACTGTACTCCAGCCTGGGCGACAGAGTGAGACTCAAAAAAAAAAAATCACACTCCTGACTAAAAATTTCCAGGAGGTCCTTTTAGTTTTTTCTGTTTGTTTTTCACACACAGACCAACCAACTAAAAAGTGACTGGGGAAAAAAAGGAAACACCACACTATATCTTTTTGAAATGTAAGTATACAGATTTTAATTTATTTTTAAGAATAATTGTATATTTTAAAAACAGGACACGTACTGTATGAGTAAACAGCGTGGCTAACACCACGTCCACACTGGTAAGCTTTTGAGAACCATTTACACTATGTTGACAGTAGTACTGCTGCAGGCAGACAGAGGAAGAATAAATAATAGTGCTTCAAGAAGAGTAGTGATTGAGAGGATAGGTAAAGAGGGCGCCTCATCGTGGAAGCTAGAGCAGGAACACCTCCCCAGTAGTGACATGTGCAAAGTTCCAGATCTCCACGACAAAGACAGCCCAACCCATTGGAACAGACAGACTCCCAATGTGGCTGGCAACTGCGGGGGTAGAAGAACTCAGGCAAAGTAGGCACAGGAATGGGGGAGATGAGAGCCAGGGACAAACGCCGAGAAAGCGTTCCGACAAGCATGTGTGTTCATACATGCATACCCCCAACAAAGGGCATTGCACTGTGTAACAGAACTGAACACAATTTAACAAAGCAGCTCCCAGCCTTCCTGTCACCTCTTTGGCAGTAGGGCAGGCCATCTCAACTTCGGACACACACAGACATTCTCTTCAGGAGGAAGGCTGTCCTGTGTGGTGGGGACAAGGCTTCAGGTGAGAGCAAAGCTATGATAGCTACAGCATTAATTGAACATGCCTAAACAAAAAAGATGTTAATTACTAGTTACAGGTATACATGCCAAAATTACCCCCAGGGATGGGCATAGTCAATCATTTTCCTACAGTGGTGAAATAAACTTTGATCACGCTTCAGCAAGTAGAATTATGTGGTAGAGAAGTCAGGCCCCATATGCTAAAATTTGCACTTCTTGCCATAAACTCTTCATGTATATAAGCCAAAACCAAGTCTCCCAGGACCACTAAACCTATGATGGACTGTGAACTGTAACACTCATTCACATCTTTAAGTTAGGCCCATGGTCATGGAACCTGGCCAAGGTTTCAAGCACGCCTAAGCTGAAGAAAAACTAAAGTCACCCCCAAAGAATTAGGTCCAGTCTAGGCACAGGAAGCCACAGCTGGTTGACTGATCAGGGCTTCTCAGGACTGGATGTTGGTTGAATTGAGGATTCCAGAAGTAGCATCAGATTTGGAAGCCTTTGAAAGTTCTCGCTGTTGAAAAATAAATAACATCAGTGGCCATACTGCCTCTCTTACACATGGCCCACCCTTCTAAGTTTGGTTAAGTGTCAGCAAAAGGTCCCTTGAAGGTAGTTTCTCTGAGATCCCTAGCCTGCAATAGGCTGCGTTAGGAGTAAAAGGTGAGGAACTCTGAGCACCATTCTATTAGTCACAGACAGAGTGCATGTGCACGCATGCCCGTGACCCCTTTTTCCTCAGCCAGTCCATTCTGTTACACCTCACAGAAGAGAAATCCTTCATACAGTCATGCACTGCATAATGATGTTTCAGTTAACGACAGGCCACATACACTATGGTGGTCCCATAAGATTATACCATATTTTTACTGTACCTTTTCTATGTTTAGATACACAAATACTTACCATTGCGTTACAATTGCCTACAGTATCCCAGGAATAGCCTGAATCAAAAAAACCCACAATTGCCTACAGTATTCTTTCTGTAACATGCTGCCCAGGTTTGTAGCCTAGGAGGAAAACGCCATACCATATAGTTTAGGTGTGTAGGCTGTTCTGTCTAGGACTGTTAAGTACACTCGGATATGTGCACAATGAAATTGCCCCACATTCTCAGAACATATCCCTGTCATTAAGCGAGGCATGACTCTACTTCACAGAGCTACTTTAGAGTTGTCAAGGTAAGTAGGCAACAAGCTTTGGTCTCTTGAGCCCTTTATAAAAACAATGGGCCAGAACATATATCTACCAATCCCTGGGGCTGAGGCCTTGTAACCTGCTGGTGATTTGATCTCATGCTGGAGCACATGGTATAGCAGCAAAAGATAAAGCATGAATGGCTGTTGAGAAAGACAGATATTAGCAGAGGTTAGTTTACCGCCTTTGGTGCTGCCTGGTGGAGTCTCTCAGCCATAGCAACCCAAACCAGACGAACCTACCTAGGACTAGCCACACAGATAGGCAGGTACATTTAAGCCTCAGATAAAATGGGCCTTGGTTGAACAAGCGAAAAAGAGAAAGCTGGACCTCTGTCCAGCAATCAGCCAGAGTGACACACACCCACTTTTAAAGGTAGAAGCACCACCAGCCACATAATTTGAAAAACATGCTGGAGTAGGAAGCCAGTTTCAGTGATCAAAACTAGCTGCAGCCTTGGCCAACTGTTCCATTCTCCATCCCTGCAGCAATTAAGAGGGGAGGCAGGCTAGGGGTTTAACTCAATATCCCCTCAAGGGTGAGGAACATCCTCTCCTCTTGCTAGTAAAATATTGAGAGAAGAAATCACAGATTAAGTAAAAGGCAGTGTAGTTAGGTGTTAGCAAATATAGAGTAGGATACTAGGAAGTGAAGAGCATTCTGGAAAAACTTGCTTCCAGTGCTTCATCTGTGCTTCAGTAGCTCAATGTATGGAAAGAGGCAAAGGTGAGGAAATCAGCGTTAGCTAGCTGAGAATAGAGCTGGCGGTTAAGCCCTGAGGGGTTAGGAAGGCATATACTCCAGGAAATAATCAGCACACAGGCCAAGAGCCTCATTGTAGGCAGCACACAGCTGGGGCTCCCTTCCCCCACGTGATGGGGCCTCTGTTCTTTCCAGCCATTGCAGGCCTTTGATGTCACAATTGGGGAGGGTCAAGGTTTTCTGTCAAACATGATTTAAAACTGTGCCTGACTTTAGGGGCTGAGAATCCAATTCAAGTCTGAACAAATTTTATTAATCTGTTGTGAATGTAAATCAGATGTGTTTTTTTGAGTCCATGATAGGAATTCCTGCTTCCTTTGTAACACTGCCGAGATTATTGGTTAGTGTAGCCCTGTGCCCAGATGAATGAAGCCAGCAGATGACAGATCAGTTTGGAAAAGGGACATGCAGGGATTGCCATACAGACCTGAAGCCCAACAGTGGAACTGTCAGAGAGGGACGGATCCTTCTAAGAACAAAGAATTAAGACAATTACCAAGAACTCCACCAAGAGAGCACCAGGACAGTGATAAGAGGGGTTGCCTCCTGCAGCCAGGGAATGGTATGTATTAAGCAGAAGGATCCAGGTTAAATGTCTAGTTGCTGCTGCCAACTTCCTTCCTACACAACCCCCCCTTAAATCACACCCACCCCGCCATGGTCAAAGCAGGAAAGGGATTCTCAGCCTCCAAGGTAGCTGCCCTAGCTAATAGCCTGGGTGCCCCTGGGAAGATACCCACTCTGCCCCAACTGTGTGCTCCCCAGAGACTGGTAGATATTAGAAAAGGTGAATTACCGCAAACTCAGAATAGGTGCTGGCAACAGAATTAATGCTGAAGTTGCGCTGGAGGGGGGCCGAGCCAGGGTACCCACCACTCAGGATGCTGCCGTTGAGCTCCAGGTTCTCCTTGTTGGCTCCATGCCTGCCGGTACGGGGTGTTTTCTTCCCTGAACAGGTGGAAGCAGCGACTGGCTGCAGAGAAAGAGATCCATGTATCATCCTTCTAATGAACGTGCACACGCACACACAATACCTGCACTGGTCAAAGGCTGAGACTATCTTTATATTCATGTCTATAATCCTGTACTTTTTAGTTAAAAAAAAAAATTTATATATATATATATATATATATATATATTTATATATGGGGCTGGGTGTGGCTCATGCCTATAATCCCAACACTTTGGGAGGCCAAGGCAGGAGGATTGCTTGAGGCCACATGTTCAAGACCAGCCTGGGCAACATAGCAAAACACTGTCTCTAGAAAAAAATTTTTTTAAAATATGAATTGATTTACAGAACACCTATCTTGAGCATAGTCTAATAAAATATTTGAAAGACTGAATGTGTTTTACCACATACTTTCCACATCTCTACTGAGTACTTGGCATGTCTAGTGATCTGGTTTCACTGGGCTAGAACCCACATGTAGGGGACCTATCTCCATACCAGCTGAAGACTGGGCTTGGAATTGAGTCTACAGCGACCCTGCCTGATCTTCAGTTTCCCAGACACATCCCAGTGCTTCCCATGGTACCAGTGGGGCTCAGAGTGACTGTTCTCTTTTTTTGCACATTAGTTTTGGACCATTATTTAATGGTGAGCTAGCTTATATCTGTCAACTCTCAGCATCTCAATAAGAACCAAATCCAGGGATCTTAGAATCTAGAACAAGTAGGTGGGGCCTCTGGGTGAACAGGCTAGGGACGCATGTGAGGATGTGCTTAGACACAGGGCATACTAACCTTGCTGCCAGAAGGAGGAAGTCGAGACACGGGGGAGTGGTAGACTGTCCCTCCAAAGATAGGCCGAATGCTACTATTGGCCGTAGCATTGGACATGGTGGTAGTGTTCAGCTAGGGAGAAGAGCACGTGGGTAACTGATGTGCAGTAACATCCTCAGCATTTCTAGCAACCTGTCTACCCTACAGAGAAATGACTATGGGAGGCAGTCTAGGGAAGACGGGTTTACATGGTGAAGGGCCTGCTGTGTCTAATACTGCATAGATTTGAAGAAACTTGTGAAAAATTTTCAAAGCCTATTGCTATCCAGCAAATGGAAATGTACAATGGTACAACCACTGTGGCACAAGACATCTAGCATATGACCCAGCCATTCCACTCTTAGATGTTTCTACCCAAAAGAAATGAAAGCATAGATCCATACAAAGACTTAGACGTAAATGTTCACAACAGCTACCTGCAGCAGCCAAAAGCTGGCAACAGCCAAATACCCATCAGCAGGTAAGTGGACAAGCAAACTGTGGTAAATTCATACAGTGGAATGAATATTGATCTACAATAAAAAGGAGTGACCTTTTGATACATACAACAACAGAGATGAATCTACACTAAAAGAAGCCAGACAAAAAAGAATATGTACTGCGGGATTCTATGTAAAATGTTTCAAAATGAAAACTAATCTATAGTTAGTTAAAGACTAAATCCCTACTCGCCACAGCTAGAGGCTGGGGGCAAACCAGGAGCCAGGGAAGGAGGGAGATAATACAAAGAGGCACTAGGAAACTTTGGGGACCATGAAATGTTCATTATCTAAATTATGGTGACAGTTTCATTGTATAAACCTACATATGTCAAAACTTATTATATGCTAATGATAAGAGCTGTAAATGTTTTTGAGATGGGGTCTCACTCTGTCACCCAGGCTGGAGTACAGTGGTACAATCTTGGTTCACTGCAGCCTCGACCTCCTGGGCTCAAGCAATCCTCCCACCCCAGCCTCCTGAGTAGCTGGGACCACAGGCGTGTGCCACCACAACCAGCTAATTTTTGTATTTGTAGTAGAGATGGGGCTTCAACATGTTACCTAGTCTCCCAACTCCTGAGTTCAAGCAATCCCCCTACCTTGGCTTCCCGAAGTATTGGGATTACAGGCTTGAGCCACTGTACCCAGCCAACACTTTTTTTTTTTTTTTTTTAATTAAAAAAATTCTAGGGGACCAGGCACGGTGGCTCATCTGAGGTCGGGAGTATGAGACCAGCCTAACCAACATGGAGAAACCCCGTCTCTACTAAAAATACAAAATTAGGTGTGGTAGCACATGCCTGTAATCCCAGCTACTCGGGAGGTGGAGGTTCACGCCTGTAATCCCAGCACTTTGGGAGGCTGAGGCGGGCAGATCTTCTGAGGTCAAGAGATTGAGACCATCCTGGCCAACAAAGTGAAACCCCATCTCTACTAAAAATACAAAAATTAGGTGGGCATAGTGGCGCGGGCCTGTAGTCCCAGCTACTCAGGAGGCTGAGGCACGAGAATCACTTGAACCCAGGGGGTGGAGGTTGCAGTGAGCTGAGATTGCGCCACTGCACTCCAGCCTGGGCAACAGAGCGAGACTCCGTCTCAAAAAAACAAAACCAAAAAAACACATTTTAGGCCAGGCACAGTGGCTCATGCCTGTAATCCCAGCACTTTGGGAGGCTGAGGCAGGAGGATCACTTGAGCTCAGGAGTTTGAGACCAGCCTGGACAACTTAGTGAGACCTCATCTCTACTGAAACTCAAAAAAAAAAAAAAAAAAAAAAAAACCACCACCACCAACAAAAAAACCCCCAAAATTAGCCGGGTATGGTGGCATGTGCCTGTAAGTCTCAGCTACATGGGAGGCTGAGGTTAGAGAATCACTTGAGCCCAGGAGGCTGAGCTGCAGTGAGCCATGATGGTGCCACTGCACTCCGGTGTGGGTGATAGAGCAAGACACTGTCTAAAAATAATAAATTTAATGTTATAAAATAGCAGTAGAGAGAAGAAATAATACTCTTTTATTTATCAAAAAGAAAAAAGTAGGCCAGGCACAGTGGCTCACGCCTGTAATCCCAGCACTTTGGAAGTCAAGGTGGGTGGATCACCTGAGGTCAGGAATTCAAGACCCTAGCCAACATGGAGAAACCCTGTCTCTACTAAAAATACAATATTAGCCGGGTGTGGTGGCACATGCCTGTAATCCCAGCTACTTGGGAGGCTGAGGCAGGAGAATTGCTTGAAACCAGGAGGCAGAGGCTGTAGTGAGCTGAGATCACCCATTGCACTCCAGCCTAGGCAACAAGAGCGAAACTCCATCTCAAAAAAAAAAAAAAGTCCTTTCTGACTGTGCTGTAGAGATGAAGAATCATTACATCTTCCATTTAGTAAGTGTGAACGTTGTTTTTCACATGGTACCACAAGGCCATCTCTTGGTCTTACAGGGAAAATGGCATTACAGGTTTTCAGGAAAACCGCTGAAGCTTTCTTTTCATCGTTACCAGAATGTTGGCAATCATTCCCCCACCGCACCCCGAATTTAATGCAAGGACTCAACAAGCACAGACACCAAAGCTGGCCACTCCGTGACTGTCACTATAGGCCGCTACTCAGCCTTCCATCCACTCAAGTGGACTCGACATGCAGGGACAGAAAAACCCTTTCCCATCTCTGCAGGACAGAGGGAAAGAGGTGGGGAAAAGAAAGATCAGACTGTTACTGTGTCTATGTAGAAAAGGAAGACATAAACTCCATTTTGATCTGTACTAAGAAAAATTGTTTTGCCTTGAAATGCTGTTAATCTGCAACTTTAGCCCCAACCCTGTGCTCACAGAAACATGTGCTGTATGGAATCAAGGTTTAAGGGATCTAGGGCTGTGCAGGATGTGCCTTGTTAACAATATGTTTACAGGCAGTATGCTCGGTAAAAGTCATCCGCATTCTCCATTCTCGATTAACCAGGGGCACGATGCACTGCCGAAAGCCGCAGGGACCTCTGCCCAAGAAAGCCTGGGTATTGTCCAGGTATTTCCCCGCACTGAGACAGCCTGAGATATGGCCTCGTGGGAAGGGAAAGACCTGACCATCCCCCAGCCCGACACCTGTAAAGGGTCTGTGCTGAGGAGGATTCGTAAAAGAGGAAGGTCTCCGTCTCCTGCATGCCCCTGGGAACGGAATATCTCGGTGTAAAACCCGATCGTACGTACCTACGTTCGTTCTATTCTTAGGAGAAAACTGCCCTGTGGCTGCAGGCGAGATACGCTGGCGGCAATGCTGCTCTGTTACTCTTTACTACACTGAGATGTTTGGGTGGGGAGAAGCATAAATCTGGCCTACGCGCACATCTAGGCACAGTACCTTCCCTTGAACTTATTTGTGACACAGATTCCTTTGCTCACGTTTTCCTGCTGACCTTCTCCCCACTATCACCCTGTCCTCCTGCCGCATTCCCCTTGCCAAGATAGTGAAAATAGTAATCAATAAATACTGAGGGAACTCAAGAGACCGGTGCTGGTGCAGGTCCTCTGTATGCTGAGTGCTGGTCCCCTGGGCCCACTGTTCTTTCTCTATACTTTGTGTCTTATTTCTTTTCTCTGTCTCTTGTCCCACCTGATGAGAAATACCCACAGGTGTGGAGGGGCTGGCCCCCTTCAAAGAGGTGGCTGGGACTACCCTCACCCACTCCCTTGAAATCAGTGTTTCCCTAAGCCTCGTGTTTACCTTACGTGCTTTGCCCGGTGTATTGGGAACCAGTCCTCGCCGCTTGCTGGGTGTTCGAGGAGCGCTGCCATACAGCATCTCTGTCTCTGTCTGTTTTTTGTTCTTGAGTTGCTGTGTGAAAGTCAGAAGCAACAGTGATAAATCTCAGGAAGAGAGCGGGTCTGGGATGGCAACAGCAGCAGGGCCGGGAATCTAGGCCCGTGTCTCTACAGCCAGAGCTAAAGAGCTGCTGCGGGCTCCCCGTTCCACAAGCCCCGGTCCCCGGCTCCCCGTTCCACAAGCCCCGGTCCCCGGCTCCCTGTTCCACAAGCCCCCGTCCCCGGCTCCCCGTTCCACAAGCCCCGGTCCCCGGCTCCCTGTTCCACAAACCCTGGTCCCCGGCAGAGACTATGGGCTGCTCAGATTACCTTCTTCCTCTTTTCCCAATTTGCGTTCACGTTCACACTTACTCTTTCCTGCTTGGCTCTCTCTTTCTCCAATCGATGCATCTCCCATTGTTCTGCCACATACTCCATGAATTTCTGCCCATTCACCATAAATGCCTTTGAATGTTCCTGTTCCCACAATTCAATTCGTGCCTTCAACTCTTCTTCCAGCTGAGACCAGAAACAAGGACATGTTCAACTCTTTAGTGCAAAGCCCAAAGGAAATGATTTCCCTAGAGAGTGACTCCTCCTCCCCAGAGCATCATTAGCCTCATTTCAGGTAGCTGGGCCCACATGGGTACAGGTCAGAGTGACCAGAAATCAAAGCCCGGAGACATTTCATTCACACAACACACAAGAGTGGAAAATGGCAAGAACCCAAAGTTTGACCACTAAGGTTTTGGTGCCTGAAGTTGGAGGCAGCACAGGGAAGATCAGCAATATGAAATAGGCGATGAACATTAGGAGCAGGACTCTGAAATCAGACTTAATGGGGTTCAATCTGGAATCACCCTCTTTACTGGCTGTGAAGCAGTGAGCAAATTTACATTTTTTTTGAGACAGTCTCACTCTGTCGCCCAGGCTAGAGTGCAGTGGCACGATCTCAGCTCACTGCAAACTCCACCTCCCGGGTTCAAGCGATTCTTGTGCCTCAGCCTCCAGAGTAGCTGGGATTACAGGCATACACCACACCTGGTTAATTTTTGTATTTTTTAGTAGAGATGGGGTTTCGTCATGTTGGCCAGGCTGGTCTCGAACTGCCTCGGCCTCCCAAAGCCCTGGGATTACAGGAGTGAGCCACCACGCCCGGCCAGATTTACCTAATTTCTTAGTACCTCAGTTTCCTCGTCTGTAAAAATGGAAAGAATACCGACCTCATAAGGATGTTGTAAGGATTGGACGAATCACTAAATGAGAGCGTTTTGAAATGATATCCCTGACTTAACTCAAAAAATGGTATTATTATTATCAAAGTGGAAAATGGTAATGGAGCCCACAGGACTCTCTCTCTCAAAAGCTTTCCTTATGTAACTGGCTGAATTGTGTTTCCCCCAAATTCAAATGTTGAAGCCTTAACCCCCAGTACCTCAGAATGTGACTGTATTTGGAGACAGCGTCTTTAAAAAGAGAATTAAGGCCAGGTATGGTGGCTCATTCCTGTAACCCTAGCATTCCTGAGACCGAGATGGGAGGATTGCTTGAGGCCAGGAGTCCAAGACCAGCCTGGTCAACACAGCGAGACCCCATCTCTTGGGGGGGGGGGGAGAAAGAATTAAGTTAAAATGAGGTCATTAGGTGGGCCCTAATCTCATACGACTGGGAGTGTTTAGGCCACACATATTGTGGGAAAACCATGTGAACACACGGAGAAGACGACAACCATTTACAAAGCCAAGGAGAAAGGCCTCAGAAGAAACCAACTCTGCCAACGACATGTTGATCTCAGATTTACAGCTTCTAGAGTTGTGAGAAAATAAGTTGCTGTTGTCGAAGCTGCCCAGTCCGTAGTGTTTTGTTTTTTTGTTTGTTTTTCTCTTTGAGATGGAGTCTCACTCTGTTGCCCAGGCTGGAGTGCAGTGGCGCGGTCTTGGCTCACTGCAACCTCTGCCTCCTGGGTTCAAGTGATTCTCCTGCCTCAGCCTCCTGAGTAGCTGGGATTACAGGTGCCCACCACCACGCCTGGCTAATTTTTGTATTTTTAGTAGAGACCAGGCTGGTCTTGAACTCCTGACCTCATGATCAAGACCAGGCTGGTCTTGAACTCCTGACCTCATGATCAAGACCAGGCTGGTCTTGAACTCCTGACCTCGTGATATGCCTGCCTCGGCCTCCCAAAGTGCTGGGATTACAGGCGTGAGCCACTACACCCAGCCTATAGTGCTTTATTATGGCAGTCCTAGCAAACGAATACACCTTGATACCAAGTTGCTTATACTAAATATATAACTTATTATCTCTGCCTAAGCTTTGAAGAAAATAGTTTTGGGGCTAAACAATAGAAAGAAAAAGACATACAAATAGTGAGGTATCTTTGTAACCAAGCATCAAAAACCCTTAGCAACATTATTACCTTGGGCAGCATTTTCTGGAGCTTGGCTCGTTGTTTTTCTTCTTTTAGAAGATTTCCTCCTCGGTTTGTAAATCGATTTGGATCTGAAGCTTTTCTCTGTGAAAAATACATTTTTAATTAGTGGAAAACCTGGCACCATGAGACCAATAACTTCTGCTAAGATTCTTTGTTCTCGCCAGGCGTGGTGACTCACGCCTGTAATCCCAGCACTTTGGGAAGCCGAGGCGGGTGGATCACCTGAGGTCGACAGTTCGAGACCAACCTGGCCAACATGGCGAAACCCCATCTCTACTAACAATAAAAAAATTAGTGAGCATGATGGTGTGCACGTGCAGTCCCAGCTACTCAGGAGGCTGAGACAGGAGAATCACTTCAACCTGGGTGGCGTGCAGTGAGCCGAGATTGCGCCACCGCGCTCCACCCCGAGCAATGAGCGAGACGCTCAAAAAAAAAAAAAAAAAAGTAAATTGTTAAAGCTTCTCATTCTTTTTAACTTTTCTTTTTGTTAACTTTTCTGTTTTTTACTGTCTTCTTTCTAGTCAAGTAATGCAGTGGGAGTGGGAGAGGAACAAATCTGTAACTGGCTGTGATCACTGACTTATAAACACCACTACACTCGGACCAGCATGTGTTTTCTTTTAGAACATATAAGGTATATCAGAACAGTAATGCAAGTATATAGCTTGTAATTATAAATTAGGTGTGTATACTCAAAAATAGGGGCACACAGGCAGAAAAATTTAGAAGATATTCTAGAAAATTAAATTGTTTCCCTTCCATACTGCTTGATTGGTGACAGCCAATAGTTACTAGAGAGGATGGTAATTCATTTCTTGTTTTCTTCTTAAATATTGGCATGTCAACAAAGGTTGCTGCCTTAGCTCCTTATTTACGTTTTGTTTTTTTTTTTTTTTCTGAGACAGAGTCTCGATCTGTCACCCAGGCTGGAGTGCAGTGGTGCGATCTTGGCTCACTGCAAGCTCTGCCTCCCGGGTTCACGCCATTCTCCTGCCTCAGCCTCCCGAGTAGCTGGGACTACAAGCGCCCGCCACCATGCCCGGCTAATTTTTTTGTATTTTTTTAGTAGAGACGGGGTTTCACTGTGTTAGCCAAGATGGTCTCGATCTCTTGACCTCCTGATCTGCCTGCCTCAGCCTTCCAAAGTGCTGGGATTACAGGCGTGAGCCACCACACACACCTGGCCTCCTTATTTATGTTTACTCTTCTTCTTGTAACCAGAAGTAAAGAATAACTGAGGACAAAGACATCTGTTCTTAAGCAGCTGTAAGATATCCCATAGTTCTCTCCACTTCTGAGTCCTAGTTTGCTGCCTGTAAACTTGAAGGAGTTGAATTCACATTCTCTGAAGGCCCTCTGAGCTCTAACAGGGCCAGCATGAACCCGAGAACAAGGTCTCCCTCAATCTGTGCCCTACACGCCTCACTTGCTTTACCACAGTCCCTGAGCTCTAAAATGCTCTGAAGGAACCCACCATGCTGCCTATCAGAAGAAAAGGAATCAATACCCATGCAATATTCTAAGTATAGCAAAAGTTGGAATGGTAGAGAATGTTAGTTGCCTGCCCCAACATCCATTCTTCTCTCCTTCCTTAGTTTAACAGAACCAGAATTTACCTGGGGCAGCAATTCACCCAGCCTCACCAGCAGGTGACAGAGCATGTGAGCCACGGTGCTGTGAAGAGAGCCGGGAAGAGCTCTTGAAGGAGTGAGGGGCAATGCCTTCTTTGTTCCTTCCTCCACCACACTGTATGACATGTGCCATCAGGCCAGGCGTGGTGGCTCACGCCTGTGATCCCAGCACTGTGGGAGGCCGAGGTGGGCAGATCAGCTGAAGTCAGGAGTTTGAGACCAGCCTGGCCAACATGGTGAAACCCCATCTCTACTAAAAATACAAAAAATTAGCTGGGCGTGGTGGTGCATGCCTGTAATCCCAACTACTTGGGAGGCTGAGGTAGAAGAATCGCTTCAACCTGGGAGGCGGAGGTTGCGGTGAGCCAAGATCGCGCCATTGCACTCCAGCCTGGGCAACAAGAGCGAAACTCCACCTCAAAAAAAAAAAAAAAAAAAAAGTGCCGTCAGGGTGGGAGCTCTAGCAGCCATCCTGGCCCTGAAGATAAGGTCCACCCTTAGTGGTGGGGGAGCGCCCTGGGCCGGAGAAGCCTGGGGTCCTGCTCACTGTGCAGATCTGCCATGCCTGTCCCACACTGCCCACCTCTGAACCTCATTCATGCAAGAAACGCCTACCTTATTTAAGCCATTAATTTTGGGCTTTTCTCTTAAAAGACCCTGTAGATAAGCTTATCAAACAGAGGCGGTCAGCAGAAATTCAGAGAGACTTAATGATAAAGATGGGGTATCAAAAGCCTGGCAAAGAACAAAGCTAACTGGATTGATTCCGTACATGGCATGCTTTCTTAACAGTTAAAAACACAAAAACTAGGACAATACCTCAAACTCTAAGAAAAGCCTCCAGGTTTCTTCCCACTTCTGGACACCTTCAAAGAGTTCCTTGTGAACTTCATAGTAGTTTTTTAACCGCACAATCTCAGCATCGTGGAGCTGGAGCAGACTTTCTGTGTAGTCCTCTGCAAAATATAGGCCCAGTAGTTTAAAACAATTCCTCTAGTATTTAGTATCCAATTTTACGAATCCCCGATTCCCTAAAATGGAAATAGATTGTTTCCTTATGGTAAACTGATACAGGAAGAGGCGTGTGTGTGTGTGTAATAGATATATAGTGGTTAATAAAAACCAGCTTTGTCACAATCAGCCTGGGGGAGTAGGGCCTAAGAGACTAGGATAGAGACTAAAATAATGTTGTCAAAAATCTGCATCATCTCTTGCCTTGTCTTCGGTTTCTTTCATATTCTGCTTTTCTGTCTTGCCCAGCCAGTAGAGGGGTGGATCACAGAAAATGTGCAAAAGCATCTGTTGAATTTAGTTGGGGTAGCTTCATCTTTATATTCAGTTCAGTTCAGACTAGAATTCAACTGGACTCCAGGAGTCAAGCTCCTTTTGGCTCAAACGTAGGCTCTGGCATTTACCATTATATGTCTCTGGGTTAAATTACTCAGCATTTATGTGCTTTAGTATCCTTACCTCTTGACATGAGGATGTGAAATAATATTAAGGGTTTGACACTGCACCTGGCAAAAAGTAAGCACCTGATAAAAACTTAAGCTTCATAGCTAGAGGCTACAGTGACATATTGCTTCAGAAAGCAAGAGACCAATATTTCCCAATAACATTTGCAAATGCTTTTTCATACAGGAATGGCAATTATGCTAAATGTCTTGAAAAGGTGGCTTTATCTGTTCAGAAAAGGATATACTTCCTGTTGAATGTCTGGATGTCTTAAAAACTAGTGAGCAGGCCACATGAAGACCCCACTTTTGGCTGGGTGTGGTGGCCCAACACTTTGGGAGGCCAAGTTGGGAGGATTGTTTGAGCCTAGGAACTTGAGACTAGGCTGGGCAACAGAGTAAGACCTGTCTCCAAACAAACAAACCAAAGACCTCACTCTTGTACTAACCCGCACAGAAAGGGGCAAAAGCTTGTCTCTGCTCCTGGCTATAAAAGCACTGGTCCCAGTACTGAACCAGCTCCACTCGAATTGCCTCAATCACTTTCTTCATGTTTTGCATTTTCAGTTCTTCCAACCGATCCACTTCTAATTGCAGCTGAAAGAAAGAAACTTGTTAAGGGTGGCTGTCATAGTTTTATATTCACTCAGGTTTGCAAAAGCTCCCCCCCTTTTAAGTAAAATTATAATGCAAAGCCACAAAGGTATTATAAATCAACACTTTTTTTTTTTTTTTTTTTTGAGACAGGGTCTCACTCTCTCACCCAGACAGGAGTGCAGTGGCGCGATTCTGGCTCACTGCAACCCTCCACCTCCCAGGCTCAAGCGATTCTCCTGTCTCAGCCTCCCAAGTAGCTGGGATTACAGGCGCACGCCACTACCACCTGGCTAGTATATACAGGGTTTCGCCATGTTGTCCAGGCTGGTCTCGAACTCCTGACCTCAAATGATTCACCCGCCTCGGCCTCCCAAAGTGCAGGGATTAGAGGCATGAACCACTGAGCCTGGCCAAATCAACAACAATCTTTATGACTAACACAGAAGTGCTAAGAGAAGACTGCTGACCCAGTACCTACTGGGTTTCTTACCGCTTTCCGGACCTTGGCCTTTGACCCAGACATAATGGTGGCCACAGCTTCTCTTTCTTCTTCAGGTATTTGCAACCTGTCCCAGAGCTCTCGGATTTGAGTACGCAGCCCCTCACACACTGCTTCATTTTGTGATTTCTGCATTTCCAGCTACAGCATAGAAAGCCAGTGTCACTCACGGCAAAGCAGCAGCACAGAGGCTAGCCCTCTAGCCTCCCGCAAAGAAATGTCTGGAGTAGAGGAGGAGGCACTTTCATGAGAGTTCAAAGTAGCGTGTTTTCATGCCTCCTAAACACGAGCTGTAAGGCTGTCGGGATCTCAGACCCCAAGAATTAGCATTCAAATTTAGAACTGAAAAAAATTTTAATTAAACACTAGTCTAATTCAAATGACTAATATTATTTCATCTATAATTTCATTTTCTTGGAGCCATATAAAGGTTTTTTAACTGTTAAACAAAAATCAAGGTTGTATATCATATATTACTATCCTTAGCTTCCCTCATTCTCTTACCTTACATTGTCTCCTTATTTAAGACTGAAGAAACAGCTGTCAGTTTTGTTCAAACTGCTATATACTACGGAGATCCTAGGGCATAATTTGAGAAGACAGTACCTGCCGTAGCAACTTTTGTAGTGTTGCAATATTCTCCAAAGACAAACAAAAGGCATCTTCGTCTTCACACACCACATCTCTTTCAAAGCTTGTGTCTGGGGTGTGGTCTAATTCTTCCATACACAGTATGATCTGTCTCTTTATACTGACAAACTCCTCACGCCTAGAAGCCTTTAAAACAAAGCAATTACAAGATACCTAGAGGAAAACCAAAGTGACTTTTAGGAAGAACAAATGTAGGCAGTGTACCTTTGTGTCCCTCAAAGTTGTCACATGTTGCCTGAACTGGTTCAGCTCTTCTAAGCTGGGCACTGAGGCACTGTCAATATCATAGTGGGGCATACAAAGAATTTCGCACAGTTCTTGATCTTGCTCTTGAAGTAGCTTCAGTTCCTGTTTTCTCTCCTTTTTCTGTTTTCGCATCAATTCCACTTGGGTGCGCAAATCTTTTTCTAGTTGCAAGATGGTTGTCTCTCCTTCTTCCTGAATAAGACAACGTACCACTGTTATAAGATTCCAAGTGAATTCCTTCAGAGGAAGAGAAGGACAACATAAGAAGGCGTGGATGACGGACTTTCAGTTAAACTAACAAGTCAGTCAACTCATGGTCAACAGAATATGGCACAAAGAGGGTCTCCTAAGGAAGGTCCCAGTGAGGAAAGGTGAGTAAGTACCAGGGTACTTTTGCCCCCAATTTTAAAACTTGTGGTAGAACACATATAACATAAAATTTACCATCTTAACCATTACGTGTACAGTTCATTGGTATTAAGTACAGTCATATTGTTGTGCAATCATGACCATCACCTCCAAAATTCATTTCCTCTTGCAAAAGTGAAACTTCATACTCAAACAAATAAGTCCCCATTTTTTCCTTCTCCAAGCCTGGCAACCACCATTCTACCTTTTGTCTCTATGATTAGACTACTCCAGGCACCAGGCACTTTTATAAAATGTGTAAATTGGCAGCCAGGCACAGTGGCTCACGCCTATAATCCCAGCACTTCGGGAGGCCAAGGTGGGCAGATCACGAGGTCAGCAGTTTGAGACCAACCTGGCCAACATGGTGAAACCCCGTCTTTACTAAAAATAGAAAAATTAGCCAGGCATGGTGGCGGACACCTGTAATCCCAGCTACTCGGGAGGCTACGGCAGGAAAATCGCTTGAACCCGGGAGGCGGAGGTTGCAGTGAGCCGAGACCACACCATTGCACTCCTGCCTGGACAACACAGCGAGACTCTGTCTCTAAATAAATAAATAAATAACAGTGTAAACTGGCTGGAAAGCTTGCTTTGGGTTAGCTATAGGGTGGCATGCCTAGCTCATATCTAAATACTCATCCTGCTAATCCTATGAACATCGTCTCACCTTAGCAACAAAAACCCACCTGGTAGTCCCTGCTCTACTCCTAACTGGTTAACAAGAAAAAAAAAAGTGGCATTTTTTTATAGGACATATACATTTTTCTTAAATGTCCTATACATTTACACAATTTCATTTAACATTGTGAACTAGGAACATCAGGTAACTTAAGGGAGATGATCATTGTACACCTCACTTCTCGCCCAATTTCACATCGAATGTGAAAAAAGAAAGAGAAACTATGTCCAAAATCAATTATATTTATGACATTTATGTTGACTCCAGGAAGCTCCACTTCATGTTCTCTTCTGCCTGATTGCTCTTGGCTACCAGGTATGAATTATCCTTTGCCCTTTAAAGGTGGTCTCCCTCCTAAGCTAACTCCAAATAGATATCCAGGCAGGTCTTCCTGTAACAGGAAGAGGGACCTGAGAACCTTATGGGTGTACTCATTGTCTTTCCAAGCTCCACATCTGTCCTAATTTTTATGATCCTGGCACTATTTTTACTGGTTCTAAGCAGAGATTTTCAGGACCCCATCTGTTATTCATTTCATCCTTGCTGTGTCCTCACTCAAGTCCCTGACTTGCAGTGGACCACAATATAGCCACTTCTCAGCTCCATACCCAGATGGATGTCATGGCATGCTCTGAAATGGACTATGCACTCCCAGTATTCCAGCTTTTGAGACATTTCTTCTGAAGAAGCCATTTTGGCTGGTTCAGTGGTATGCAGCTTCTGGGTATGATAAAACCCACAAAGGTTGGTTTTTTCATAGTATTCCTTTTAATCATTAGTTACTTTTGTTCCTGTTTTCATTTTCTTTCAGAGAAAGAACACTGCAGCACCATCTATGCCTACCTTTTTCTCAGCGTTTATAAAAAAAAATTCATATTCCCTACAAAGCAAAACTATGGTAAGCAGCAGCTTCTTTTTGATCATCTATTAGTTGCTTCACCTCTTACCAGGGCAACTCTCTACAGAGGTGAGAATTACTCTGCTGGGCCTAATTAACTACACAGCATGTTTTCCCCACTTCTTACGTCTAGCTCCATCCCTACGAGGAAGCCTTCCATCTGCAGGCCCAAGTCAACGTTGCTTTCTAAGTCTCAGGCCCCAGACAGATCCCCAGAGACCCTGTGGGCTGCCACGGACCTGAAATGGCTCAACATGTAACTCGCTGCACAGAGTGTTCAGCTCTTTCTGACAGACGGATATGCTTTTGATGAGTCTTTCCTTCAGGCTTTCCTCTTCAGCAATCATCATATCCAGGAGTTCCTACAAGAGGGAAAACAGTCCATAAGTTTGGGGCAATGGAGGAAAAAAACTCCCAACACCAATACCAAACTCCTCAAATTTCTTTTTTCTTTTTCTTTTTTTCTTTGAGATGGAGTCTCGCTCTGTTGCCCAGGCTGGAGTGCAATGGCGTGCTTTCGGCTCAATGCAACCTCTACCTTCCGGGTTCAATAGATTCTCCTGTCTCAGCCTCTTGAGTAGCTGGGATTACAGGTGCTCACCACCATGCCCGGCTAATTTTTTTATTTTTAGTAGAGACGGAGTTTCACCATGTTGATCAGGCTGGTCTTGAACTCCTGACCTCAAGCAATCCATGCGCCTCGGCCTCCCAAAGTGCTGGGATTACAGGCATGAGCCACCGCACCCAGCCTCCTCAAATTTCAAGAAGGGACTTCAAAACCAAACCAAACAGGAAGAGCCTGTGCTATCCTAATGCCGATGATCACATGTCCCTTCTGTATGCTATCTCGGGTGAGACACCAACATCCTTACCCTGGTCCAATGCAGAGACCAGTACTATTCAACCCACCTTGATATGCTTCTTTACCACCTCAGTTCTTTGTAACCGCTGGTCCTCTGGAATCCCAATTAGCTCCCAGATTTCCCGAAGGTGATTTAGGGCTTTCTGCAGACATACTATGGACTCCTCCGCCAGCACCTCACTGAAAACCAAAAACTAAGGCCTGTTAGTTACATCAGTCACAGCCTCTGGACTAAAAGCACTGTTTTCGAGAACTAAAAAGACTAGCTTCTCAGTGGCCTCGAGAAAAAAACAAATTGAAAACAAGCATTCAGCTTAATTCACCTTTAACCACTCCCCATCCCTTTTCCTACCAAATGCCACTAGCAATACAAGATTTCATATCATATTACATCATGGAAGCTCAACCTTCTGGACTTTCAACAATGATCTACCTATGGAAGTATAATACAGAATTATAAATACTTTTACTAAAGAAAAATCAGACAAAAATGTTGGTAAAATAAACTAACACAAGAACTTGCTGGTGAGAAACTCCTACAAAATGTTTGGCAATTTATTACTATTTTTTTGGTGTTTTTTTTGTTTTTTCTTTTTTTCTGAGACAGCATCTTGCTCTGTCGCCCAGGCTGGAGTGCAGTGGTGTGATTTTTGGCTCACTGCAACCTCTACCTTTTGCGTTCAAATGATTCTCCTGACTCAGCCTCCCGAGTAGGTGGGACTATAGGCAGGTGCTACCACACCCAGCTAATTTTTGTATTTTTAGTAGAGTTGGGGTTTCGCCATGTTAGCCAGGTGGGTCTTGAATTCCCGGCCTCAACTGATCCGCCCTCCTCGGCCTCCCAAAGTGCTAGGATTACATATGTGAGCCACTGTGCCTTGCCATTTTATTTAATTAATTTATTTATTTTTATTTTCTTTTTTTTTTTGAGGCAGAGTCTCGCTCCGTTGCCCTGGCTGGAGTGCAGTGGTGAGATCTCAGCTCACTGCAACCTCCGCCTCCCAGGTTCAAGTGATTCTCCTGCTTCAGCCTCCCAAGTAGCTCAGATTACAGGTGTGTGCCACCACACCCAGCTAATTTTTGTATTTTTACAAAAACACAAAAATCCACCCACCTCGGCCTCCCAAAGTGCTGGGATTACAGGCATGAGCCACTGCGCCTGGGCCTAGTATTCTTAAATTACAACCGGCAGCTCAAAGAATGGCTAAAGTTAAAAAGACAGCATTAAGTGTTGGTGAGTATATAGAAAAGTGAGAACTTTCATATGCTGCTGGCATGGTGTAAATTGGTACAACTATTTTAAAAACTGTTGGCAGTCTATCTACTAAAGCTGAACCCAGCAGTTCTACCTCTACATACATACCTAGCAGAAATGAACACATACGTTCACCAAAGACATATATGAGAATGGTTAGAGAAGCACTACTCATAATAGCAGGGAAACAGAAACAGCCTAGATGTCTATCAATAGAATGAATAGTACATTCCTACAATGCACTAATGCAGCAATGAAAATGAACAAACTGGCTGGGTGCAGTGGCTCACACCTGTAATTCCAGGACTCTGGGAGGCCGAGGGGAGCAGATCACTTGAGGTCAGGAGACCAGCCTGGCCAACATGGGGAAACCCTGTCTCTACTAAAAACACAAAAAATTAGCTGGGTGTGGTGGTGCGCCTGTAATCCCAGCTACTGGGGCGGCTGAGGCAGGAGAATCGCTTGAACCCGGGAGGCAGGGTTTGCAGTGAGCCGAGGTTGCAGTGAGCCAAGATCGTACCACTGTAGTCCAGCTTGGGCGACAGAGCGAAACTGTCAAAAAAGAAAATGAACACACTACACATGATATGGATGAAGCTCAAATTATTATATTTCTATTTTATTTATTTATTTACTTTTTTGGGGTGATGAAATAGTTCTAGATCTTGATGGCGATTATACAACAGTATACAATTGAAACTACCTGTAAAGCGAGTCTGTTTTACTGTGTATGAGTTATACCTCAAATCTTTTCATTTTTTTAATGAAGTAAAAGAAACAACTAAAAAATAGTTGTAAGGGGAAGAGGAAGGAAAAAAAAACACTTTAGGCTGAGCAAATGCCACCAGATATGCAAATGTGTATCACTATGTGATTCCGTTGACAGAGAATTCAAAAACAGGCAAAACTGGCCAGGCACAGTAGTTCACGCCTGTATTCCTAGCACCTTGCAAGGCCGAGGCAGGAAAACTGTTTGAGCCCAGGAGTTTCAGATCATTCTGGGCAACATAGTGAGACTCTGCGTCTTAAAAAAAAAAAAAAAAAAAAAAAAAAAAAAAATTAGCCGGGCACGGTGACGTATGCCTATAGTCCCAGCTACTCAGGAGGCTGAGGTGGGAGGATTGCTTAAGCCTGAGAGGATGAGGCTGCAGTGAGCTATGATCACTGCACTCCAAAGCAACACCCTATCTCAAAAACGAAAACAAAAAAAGCAAAAACAAAACCAGGCCAAACTAATCAATGCTTTCAGAAGTCAGGATAGTAGTTCTTTTGGCTCAGGGGAGGCAGTGACTGGTAGAGGGCTTCTGGGTTGCTGCTTACACAGGTGCATCAACTGTGAACAATTCACTGAGTTTACACTTGATTTCTGTACGTTTCTGAATGTATGTTATTCTTCAATTACCAAAAGCTTATTTTAACAAAAAATTACTTATCTAAAATACAAATTTAACTGGCTTCTGTATCTTATCTTTTAAGAACAGCTTACTTTAAAAATTATCACAATTAGTCTGCTTTACAGAACATTTAAAGAATAGAAATTTTTCTCCCTTTTCTTAGGTATAACAGGACAACTAAGACTGCCTTGGCACCAGAGAAACTACAATCTAGATGTGCTCTGCTTCCAGTCGGCCGAGAAGCCTGCAGCAAATCACCTAAACACTTAAGGTCTTTGTGTGCCATCCACACCCAACTGCAACTAGAGACTTTCATTAGCCCCTTTCTGTCTCAGAGCTTTCGGTGGTTCTACAAGTCACCAGCCTGGATCTCTAACAATGTGTCTCTCCAAAGCTGTTAATACATTCACATCCAAAATATCTCCAGCCACGAAATCCCAGTTTAGAGGTTGCCCGTCCTTGTTGAAGAAACATTTCTACACAAATACCGGTTGCCTATACCAGATGGCCATACCAATACCCAAATACTGACAAACGTTTAAAAGAATTTACGGTACTCCCTTCACTTTAGAAATGTTAACAGTTCAAGTCCAACAGAACTTAAAGGAAAAAAAGAGAAATGTTAACAGTAAGTAAGGCATTTATTTAACATAATCTCAACTAAAGTCCAACTAAAGAGCTTCCCCAGGCAAACACTCCTTTTGCACTTCATTTTGAAGACAAAAGAATGCACAAGTTAAAATCCTAATATTACCATTTTATTAAAAATAACTTTTAAGATCCAATCTGTGGCCAATATTCGATCTGGATGCAAAACCCTGGCTTCCAGACAGGCCAGCCGGGGGCACTGCTCTGAAGGTCATTACTTAAGTATCCCAGTCTCCTCAGTCTGACAGACCTACCCCTGCCCAGCCAATCTCCACATAACAGCTAGTTGTTCATAATAAATCCCATCAGATCCCCGCTTAACTACTCCCCTTCAAAGGCTCCACTGCCCTCAGGAAATAGTTCAACCACCTTCTGTGGAAAGGCCTTCTAAAACCTCTCTCCGAGTCTGTCTGCTAATCTCTCCCACTTGACACTCCCCAGGTCTCTGGCCAGCTGAACTTCCCGGGCATTTCCTGAACAATGCCCCTCAATAAACCACATGCAACTCTCATTTTCTGATGCCACCGTGCTTTGTACATTCAGTTCCGTCTATATGCCACCACCTCCTCTGGAGAGCTGTGGACTTGTCACTCACCATTCCCCCCCAGCCCCCTAGTAGACCATAAACTCAAGGGCAAGGACCACCACATCTTATTCATCTTCATTTTACCACACCCTAACTCACAGTAGTTGTTCAATAGATATAAAATGAATGGCCCTGAATTCCTGCCAAAGGGTCCTATGCTCCTAACCTACCTAACCTAATAGAGGTATTATGCACTCTGGATCCTGACAAAGGTTTACAAGCAGGGCTGCCTATCTCTGTAACACATCTAGAAGGTAAAGTGATCGTTTTTCTGAATAAAAAAATCTAGCACAATGGGCAAAGAATCTGAATAGACATTTCTCCAAAGAAGATATAAAAATGGCCAATAAGCCCATGAAAAGATGCTCAATATTAGTCATTAGGGAAATGCAAATCAAAACCACTTCATAGCCAACAGCATGGTATAATAAAAAAAAATATATAGCAAAAAGTATTGCTGAGAATCTAGAGGAACTAGAACCCTCAGACACTGCTTGTGGGCATGCAAGACGGTACAGCCTCTTTGGAAAATAGTCTGGTAGTTCCTCAGTTGATTTTTTGTTTTTTGAGACAGGGCCTCACTGTCACCTGGGCTGGAGTGCAGTGGTGTGATCATAGCTCAACGCAGCCTCAACGCCCTGGGCTCAAGCAATTCTCCTACCTTAGTCTCCCAAGTAGCTGGGACCACAGATGTGCCATCATGCTTGGCTAATTTTTTTTTTTTTTTTTTAAGGTTTGCCATGTTGCTCAGGCTGGTCTTGAACTCCTGGGCCCAAGCAATCCTCCCACCTCGGCCTCCCAAAGTGTTGGGATAACAGACATGAGCCACTGCACCCGGCCCCTCAGTTTAACAGAGTTCATACAACTCAGCAATTTTATTACTGGGTATTTGCCCAAAAGAAATGAAAACACATTTATACAAAAACTACACAAATGTTTATAGCAGCATTACTTATAATAGCCAAAAAGTGAAAAAAAAAATACAAATGGCCATCAACTTATGAATGGGTAAATAAAATGTAGTATATAGGCATACAATGGAATATTATTTGGCAATAAACCTTGAAAACATTATGCTAAGTCAAAGAAGCAAGTCACAAAAGACCAGAGCTATGGTTCCGTTTATATGAAATATCCAGAATAGGTAAAAAGTAGATTTGGGGTTTGTATGGTTTTTTGAGACAGGGTCTCCCTCTTTCACCTAGGCTGGAGTGCAGTAACACGATCATGGCTCACTGCAGCCCCAACTTCCTAGGCTCAGGTGATCCTCCCACCTGAGCCTCCGGAGTAGCTGGGACTACAGATGTGAGCCACCACACCCAGCTAACTTAAACAATAAAATTTTTTTTTAGGCCGGGTGCGGTGGATCACTCCTGTAATCCCAGCACTTTGGGTGCCAAGACCGGCGGATCACGAGGTCAGGAGTTTGAGACCAGCCTGGCCAATATGGTGAAACCCCGTCTCTACTAAAAATACAAAAATTAGCTGGGTGTGGTGGTGGGCACCTGTAATCTCAGCTACTCGGGCGGCTGAGGCAGGAGAATTGCTTGAATCCGGGAGGTGGAGGTTGCAGTGACCTGAGATCACGTCACTGCACTCCAGCCTGGGCGACAGAGTGAGACTCCATCTCAAAAAAAAAAATAAATAAATAAAAATAAAATTTTTTTTTTTTTTTTAGAGGTAGAGTCTCTCTATGTTGCCCAAGCTGTTCTTGAACTCCTAGGCTCAAGTAGTCCTCCCACCTTGGGCTCCCAAAGTGCTGGAATTATAGGTGTGCGCCACCTTGCCTAGCCGAAAAGTAGATTTGTAGTTGCGGCTGGGGAGAATTTGGACCATGGGGTGAAAGGGGATTGACTGCTAATGGGATTTTAAAGGGGTGATAAAAATGTTCTAAAATTGATTGCAGTGATGATTGCACAACTCTGAATATTCTAAAAATCACTGAATTATAATATACAATTTAAGTACATTGTATGGTATGTGGATTATACCTCAAAGCTGTTATTAAAAACATCTTGGCACATAATCTAAAACTTTTTTGGTTTCTTTTTTTTTTCTTTTTTTGAGACAGAGTCTCAGTCTGGCACCCAGGCCAGAGTGCAATGGTGTGATCTCAGCTCACTGCAACCTCTGCCTTCTGGGATCAAGCGATTCTCCTGCCTCAGCCTCCTGAGTAGCTGGGACTACAGGCACATGCCACCACGCCTGGCTAATTTTTGTATTTTTAGTAGAGACGGGGTTTCATCATGTTGGTCAGGCTGGTCTCAAACTCCTGACCTCGTGATCCGACCGCCTCGGCCTCCCAAAGTGCTGGGATTACAGGCGTGAGCCACTGTGTCCGGCCCATAATCTGAAATGTTTTTGATTTGTGACTTAATTGAAAAACTTACAGATTTTTACTATGGCCGGGCGCGGTGGCTCGTATGCAATCCCAGCACTATGGGAGGCCAAGGCGGGCGGATCACCTGAGATCAGGAGCTCGAGACCAGCCTGGCCAACATGGTGAAACCCCATCTCTACTAGAAATACAAAAATTAGCTGGGCGTGGTAGTGGGTGCCTGTAATCCCAGATACTCAGGAGGCTGAGGCAGGAGAATCACTTGAACCCGGTGAACCCAGGAGGCGGAGGTTGCAGTGAGCTGAGATCGTGCCATTGCACTCCAGCCTGGGCAACAGAGCAAGACTGTCTCCAAAAAAAAAAGAAATAAAAATTTTACTAATATATAACGTATTTTATTTGGCCTGTTGGAAATGGGTGTTTGGAATTACCAAACACCCATTATTATTATTCTAGTTAGAGACACTTCCTATAAGAGGATCATTTTCAAATTAAAAACTAACATTTCTCACTCTTCCTAACATTCAAATTGTACTGAACTTCATTTTTTTTTTTTAACTTAAATCTTGTATCATCCTTGACACTTCTTTCTTATATGCCCGCCATTAGCATTATCTACACAAGACAGGCAGAATCTCACTCCTCCTGACCTCTGCTGCTACCACTACCACCCCCACCCTGGTCCAGGTCACCACCACCAACTTTTTGCTGTATGGCAGGGACCTCTTAACTGGTCTCCCTGCTTCGAAGCTGGCCTCCTTAAGTCTATTGTCAACACAGGAGCCCCAAGTCCTAATCTACTCAGAACCCTCCAACGACTTGCCATCTCACTCTAAGGAAAAGCCTCTGACTTTCCAAAGACCTATGGAGCCCCATTCCATCTGAAAGCCTTTTCTTTTGACCTCAGTGCTCATTCTATTCCTGTCACAGCGACCTCCTTGCTCTTTCTGGAACATACCAGGCGCTATCTCCCCTTAGGGCACTTGGATTTGCTGATTCCTCTACCTAGATCTCTTTTCCCCCATGCTGCATGGCTTCACCCTTTTCCTTCTTAGGTCTTTGCTCAGAGATCACCTTCTCAGGGAGGCCTTTCCTGACCCATCTCTTTAAAACCACAACCCCCCTTCCTACACCTTCAGTACTTCTTAACCTCTTGATTTCTCTACATAGCACTTACCACCATTTAAGACTAACTTATTTATTACACTCCTCTTTTGCTATTAGAATATAAACTCTGTGAGGGCAGGGATGTCACTTTTGCTCACTGCTATATCCCCAACACTTGCAATGGTTCCTTGTATATAACAAACATTCAAGAAGTATTTTTCTTTTCTTTTTTAGTATAAATTATTATTTTTTAAATAGAGACAGGGTCTTGCTATGTTGCCCAGGCTGGTCTTGAACTCCTGGGCTCAAGTCATCCTCCCACCTTGGCCTCCCAAAGTGCTGGGATTACAGGTGTGAGCCACTGTGCCAGGCCCAAGAAGTCTTTTTGAATGAATAACGTGACATTTCAAAAAAGTTGTATGATCTTAAGATGCTTCAGAGCAATCATTATGAACAATTATCATGATACACTTAAATACTCCCTGGCTAAATTGTTTCAGGTAATCCCCTAAAAGCAGCAAGTCTGAGTTTTTTTTTAGATTCACTGAAAAAAATCAGAGTGCATACAAAGACTACCACTCAAGGGCAAAAAGGTTGTAAAATGAGTCAGTTTTTCCAGTCTTGAACATAAATCACTGGACTGGAAGGTATCTCACAGGGGTCCTGTAAATTATTTCCTACCTTCAGGCAGCCTTCACTGATCCACTGCCCTATTTTTTCTTAGCATTCCAGAGAAGGAGCTTTGTTGATCTCCAGTTCAACCTGTTTCGGGGATCGATAACCATAATTAATTCTGGCCAGAGTTTCGTTTGAGCCTCAGAGGTCAAAGCTGCAGTGAGCAATCTCGCCACTGCACTCCAGCCTGGGTGACAGAGTGAGACCCCGTCTCAAAAAAAAAAAAAAAAAAAGTTAATTATATCCATTAGCCTGGAACCAACATTAAAGGGTAAGTTTTCTCCTGCTTCATTCAATCCCTTGATAGAGGAGATGCCTACATAATTCATAAACTGTTAATGGACTTTTTTTTTTTTTTTTTTTTTTTTTGAGACGTAGTCTCACTCTGTCGCCTAGGCTGGAGTGCAGTGTCGAGATGTCGGCTCATGCAACCTCTGCCTCCTAGGCTGAAGCGATTCTCCTGCCTCAGCCTCCTGAGAAGCTGGGGGTACGGGCGCGCCACCAGGCCCGGCTAATTTTTGTATTTTTAGTTAAGACGGGGTTTCACCATGTTGGCACTCAATTCTCAGTATTCTGAGGGCAAGCATTTGAAAAAGACTGATCAGAATTAGTGATCATGAAATGAAGAATCTTACAAAGCCTTAGAACAATCAGTTCCACCAAAAACTACACATTATTTAATGCTGTATCATCAGAAAACTTCATCCACAACTTTTAGAAAATAAAGTTAATATTTGGAAGTCACAAGGTTGGTAAGTGGCAGTGTCACCGTCTGGTCCCGATTTCAAGTCGGACAGTCCCTCCCCAACACTGCCTAGGAAGTTATTAAAACGACTGGAAAAGAATTCCATAATCCGTTTCTTAACTTGCAAAGAAACAAAGCTATCTTTCCAATTCAAACAAAACGTTAACACCGCTGGCCAGATATAAAGAAAAACAACGGGCCAGGCACGGTGGCTCACGCCTGTAATCCCAACACTTTGGGAGGCCGAGGTGGCAGGATCACTTGAAGCCAGAGTTCGAGACCAGCCTGGCCAACACAGGGAGACCGCGTTTCCACAAAAATAAAAAAAAGAATAAAACAAAGAAAAACAACGATAAATAAACTTAACAGCTTTAAAGAGAAGCCACGACCACAGAAGGTTTACAACGAGTCATCTGCGCCAAGCAGCGGCACCTGAGACGCCGCGGGCGGGGAGGGTGGGGTCCGAGCGCCAGCGCTGACCGCCTGGGTGGAGGCCGCCCCGGGCCCCCGGCCTCGACCTCCCTGCCGCGTCCGGACACCGGCGCTCGGCTCCCACCCGGGCGTCTGAGCCTGCGGGCACCTGCGGCCGCCGGGGGACAGCGCGTCAGGTCTCACCGCCGCGGCCCTCGCACTGGCTCGCCGCCTCCAGACCCTGCCCCTCAGCGCCCCCGGCCTCCCTCGGCGCCGACTGCCGTGACGATCTAGGCCCGGGACCCCGCACGGGTTCCGCACCCCTGAACAGGCCCCGCACCCGAAACGAGCGTCGCTCCCTCCCGCGTCCCCTCGATTTCCCCGCAACCCGCACCTTCTCCTCATGGCGGACGCTCCAAGCAGCCGTGAGTCCAGGTCCAGACCTACTCCACACGGCCCCGAGAGCAACAACCACCCGCAAACACCGGCGATGTCACTCCGCGTAGCCGCTCCGCGAGCCGTTGAGCCCCGCAAAATTTCAAACCGCGCCACGGGGCGAAGCCTCGTCGCGATTGGCGTCGCGTCCCGTCGCTCCAAGAAAATCCCCGCCCCTCGGGCTGAAGTCGCGGGTGCGCAATCGGGGTGGGGACTCGCGAGCAGGGCCTGGGAAGCGCTGGAGTGGCGGAGGGGGATGACGTCACAGTCTGTGAGTGGCCGGGCGTGGCCTGCGCCTCCCGCTTCCCTAACTTGGCGGCAGCCTCAAGGGACTCTTCTCCCAAGCCAGCTACCTCATCGGAGCGCCGCCCCGCCTCGCCCCGCGCAGTTTGGATTCGAAGTGCGCGGGCGGGGAGGGAGTTGAGAGCACCGCGGCTGCCTGGCTTCCCTGAGTGCCGGCTGCCGGGAACGGGCGCGGGGGTGAATAGGTAAGTTAGCGCCTAGTTTCCCTCGCTCATCCAAGAAGCGAAGCTTGGAATCGATCTTTGGTGGGACTCTTCCCCAGATGTAAGAAGCCATACACTAAAGGGGAAGGGAAGGAACATTGAGTCCTGCTCATGGGCCTGGAACGTTTCAACGCCAGTTATCCCATTTAACCTCCACAATCGCCATTGCAGAGGAAACGCAAAAAGATTTGGATGATTTGCCTAAGTCACGTTATCAAATTAGATGAGTTTCTAAATCGTTACATGAAAAATTTAAAACTCAAAATAGACATTAAAGTACTTTTGTAGCCTCCTTTCCTCGATGAACATGTTACATCCCTAAATGCTTATATATCACATTTTTTTCCCAGTGATTCATGGTGGCATGGTGGCATGAATCCTGGTGTGTAGATATCTCGCCCATTCTGCTATTGATATTTAGATGATAATTTAAAAGATAAGGCTGGGCTGAATATCTTCATACATAAATCTTTGTGTATGTATGTATTTATAAATGCATCCTGCATTTTCGTACGGCTGATTCCTAGAGGTGTAATTACTGAATGCTCCCTTTATTAATTTGCCTTCTGCACAAAGCCTCACCGGAAAAGTACCCTCCTTTTGTTACCCTCAGCAGGGCTGAATTCTATTGTACTTTTAAACATCTTTGCTCATTTTGTAGGTAAAATAATAATACTGGCATTTCCTTGTTTGGCACTTGATTATAACTGAAATTGCACATTTTTCGTGTTTATTGGCCAGCTGTAACTTACGTGAATCCTCTTCATATGCCTTTTCCCTAAAGGTAAAGGATGCTTGTTTGCTTCACCTTCAGAACCATATTTTTCTTATTTTCAGAAAAAGTTCATTGGTGCTTTCAATGTTCTTTTTATTTTTTTTAATTGAGACGGAGTCTCGCTCTGTCACCCAGGCTGTAGTGCAGTGGCCCAATCTCAGCTCACTGCAACCTCCGCTACCCGGGTTCAAGCAATTCTTGTGCCTCAGCTTCCCGAGTAGCTGGGACTACAGGCACGCACCACCATGCCTGGATACTTTTTTTTTTTTGTATTTTTAATAGAGACGGGGTTTCGCCATGTTGGCCAGGTTGGTCTTGAACTCCTGACCTCAGGTGATCCGCCTGCCTCGGCCTCCCAAAGTGTTGGGATTACAGGCATGAGCCAACGCGCCCGGCTTCCATGTTCTTTTTAACTTGTCAGCAGCATGCCAAACATTCACAGCACCAACACAGTGGGCGACAGGCACCACTTTTTCAATTTCCTTGCACTCTGTGATTAACATTGACACCACTAATAGAGTAGATGGTAGCACTACTTTTAAAATTTACTTGCGTTCTTTGTTGATTAAATTAACAGGAGAGCTTTTCAGAAAGCTTCACAAATTTGTGATCTTCATACGTGTTCTTAGCGCCAGCATTATGAAGTATCCAAAGATAAGGCAATTTTTTCTCTCTTGTCCTTTACACTGAGGTGCTGAGGCTAACAAAGTCATAGAACTGATGCAAAGATATCCATTCAGAGCATAAACGCAGCATGTAAAACACTGTGTAATACGTGTTTATAATATATGACCTTAGCCTGGACACTGTGGCAAAACCCTGTCTCTATAAAAAATACAAAAATTAGCCAGGTGTGGTGGTATGAGCCTGTAGTCCCAGCTACTTGGGAGGCTGAGGTGGGAGGATCACTTGAGCCTAGGAGGTCAAGGCTGCAGTGAGGCATGATCACGCCACTGCACTCCAGCCTAGACGACAAAGCAAGACCCTTTCTCAAAAAAAAAAAAAAAAAAAAAAAAAAATCCTATTACAGGGTCATATATTTCTACTGGATGGAAGTGCAATGTTTTGCCACTGTTTAATCTTTTTCTGATGCCACCTATTCTTTCTGTGAATTAACAGCCCTGCTGGCAGTGTCTTTGGTCTTGCACACTAGCTTGACATAACACTCAAAATTCTAGCTAGATGCTTGAGGAATGCCTTTTCCTTGGAATATATTCTTATACAGAATTATCATTATTCTTATTTATTTATTTATTGAGACAGAGTCTTGCTCTGTTGCCCAGGCTGGAGTCCAGTGGCACGATCTCGGTTCACTGCAGCCTCTGCCTCCTGGGTTCAAGCGATTCTCCCACCTCAGCCTCATGAGTAGCTGGGACTACAGGTGCGCGCCTCCACAGCTGTCTAATTTTTATATTTTAGTAGAGACAGAGTTTCACCATGCTGGCCAGGCTGGTCTCAAACTCCTGACCTCAAGTGATCTGCCTGCCTCGGCCTCCCAAAGTGCTAGGATTACAGGTGTGAGCCACCGTGCCGGGCCCAGAATGATCATTATTCTATAGGAAGAATACTTTTGATGATCCAGTAACTCAGGTTTTGATTTTCTTTCTTCCTTTTAGTAAGTGGCAGCACTGTGGAATGGGGAACAGATGGAAGAATGAGCAGCTGGGAGGGACACTCTTGCAAAAACCCAGGCAGGAGACAATAAAGACCTCTGTCGTAGGGATGGTGAGGAGAAGATGAACTAGAGACATTTAGAAATAAGAACCAATAGCACAAGGGAACCAGCTGAAGGTGGGGCATAGAAAGAAAAAATCTGAGGTCAAGAATACGATTTTTTGCTCATTTGAACAAAGTTTGGGAATACAGGAAGAAGAGCAGATTAAAGGATTCAAGTAGGGACAGGAGCTTCCACTCATGAGTTTATTTTGTACATGCTGAGTTTGAAGTGCCTGTGGAATGACCAGGTAGGAAATACTTGTGTGGTGCTAAGGAGTGAGATGAAGGCTTGAGATCTGGAAGTGGATGACAACAAAGGACAGAGAGAGGGGAGATGTCAGCAAATGGGATGAGCAGAGAGGAGTAAAGAACAACCTAAGAGACCGTGGGAGGACAAAGAAAGGGTATTATGGAAGCTGAATAAGACAATTTCAAGGAAAGCATAGTCATCAGTGAGATCAAGTTGGAAGAGGCCTGAAAAGAGGCCACTAATACAGGTGGTTGTAATTCCTTCTTTTTTTTTTTTTTTTTGAGACAAGGTCACAGCTTACTGCAGCCTCGACCTCCTGGGCTCAAAGGATCCTCCCACCTCAGCCTCCCCAGTAGCTAGGAATACAGGTGTGTGCCACCACCCTCGGCTAATTTTTTTATTTTTTGTAGAGATGGGGTCTTGCCATGTTATCCAGGCTGGTCTCAAACTCCGGGGTTCAAGCGTTCCTCTTGCCTCGGCCTCCAAAACTGCAGTGATTACAGGCATGAGCCACAGCACCTGGCCTATATTTCATCATTTTTAAAAAGTAAAGAGAGAGAGAGAAAGGCTACTAGCATCAGCAATGAGGAGGGTGCTGGCACATTTATAGGAGCACTGTTTGCTGATGCCTGAAATGGCTCTAATGGCACACAATCTTTCATTCTGCAATAAGAAACAAACGCTTAAAATTGAAGTGCCTCCTTAAATTAAAACAACAAAGTCATTTTCTCAAAAATGTAACGAATCACAACATTTTAGAACTGGAAACGTGCTTGCTGGTCACCTCAGCCATCTCCCTCATTTTATGGTTGAGGAAACTCAGGTACAGAGTGGTAGAGTGAGTTTTACCGGGAAGAACCAGACCAGGCCTGGAGCCACTACAAAGTCCAGGCCAAGAAGCATAGGAAGCCCCTGTAGAAAGCTCCAGTGGGCTTTCACTAATAAAGAGGGAAATGCGTGTCCAGAACGACAAACGTATTACATCTGAGAGCAGAGGCTTTATTTACAATGATATTCAAACAGGATTTAGCAAAGGATACCTCTTCCTGCTCGTATCTTAGCAGCATGGGTTGTACTTCATAAACAGAAAAGAGAAATATCCTGGGAGCAGGAAGTGAACTCTTTTCTCAGATATGTTCTCTAAATCCCAACACGTTCCATGCTCCCGGCTCTTAGCAGGTAGTTGGTGGACACTTGGTTATAGCAGCTGGGTGCCAGATGCCTGCATCTCACTGAGGAATGTGTTCAGGGAAGATGTCAACACCGGCCGGGAGAAACATCAGGCTTTCACCTCACTCATGGCCTCCATGAGGCGAGCGCTGTTTGTGACTGCTGTCGTCAGGAAAATGAACCTGTGGCCTAAGGAGTCAAATGCAGCAGCAGAAGAGACAGCACAGATCTTAGGCCCCAACGGCAACCATAGAGCCCCTCCAGTTCCACAGTCCCCACGGGGTCACAGCACCAGTTTATAGACAGAGACGTGAGTGCCATGCTCTTGGGCACCACTGCTTTCTACGACTGGTATAACTGGGCTCCCTGCTGTGGCAGCCCACAGTAAGGCTATGGCAAGTTGTACTCTGAGGCCAGGAGAAAAATATTCCTGTGCAGGACACTTTGCATGTTTTTTTTTTTTTTTTTTCTTGAGATAGAGTTTTGCTATTGTTGCCCAGGCTGGAGTGCAATGGCGCAATCTCAGCTCACTGCAACCTCCACCTCCCGGGTTCAAGCAATTCTCCTGCCTCAGCCTCCCGAGTAGTTAGCATTACAGGCACCCGCCACCATGCCTGGCTAATTTTTGTATTTTTCGTAGAGATGGGGTTTCACCATGTTGGTCAGGCTAGTCTCGAACTCCTGACCTCAGGTGATCTGCCCGCCTCCACCTCCCAAAGTGCTGAGATTACAGGCATGAACCACCGTGCCCAGCTGACACTTTGTTACCCAGATACAATGCAGGCCAATTCTCACCTTTCTGCTCTCTCTTACCTTTCTCTCTGCCCAGGAACCGGAGGGCTGAGATCTCAGAGAATGTACAACCACCCAAGAACACCACCAAGATGAGGCGCAGGGACTCACTGGAAGCCTTGTCTTCCTTAGTCATATCTGTGAGGATCAGACCAGATTCAGCTCTTCCCTGACATGCTAGTCCTGAGTGGTGCATCCAGCCCACCTCTCACTGCCAGCCTACCCCACTGTTAATGCCACATACCTGTGAATGCAAAGTCACTGCAGTTGAGCAGCCGTACCACCTCATCAAGGCCCTGCCAGCTTCGCCGCTCTAGCACCTGGGAAGGTGTAAGCACTGTTTTTAAGGCTACAGACAGTATCAGGCTTAGGAAAGGAAGGGCACAGCAGCCAGACTGTCACATTTCTTGCTCATTACTCAAGTAGCAAAAAGTTGAGACAGGGCCAGGTGTGGTGGCTCACGCCTGTAATTCCAACACTTTAGGAGTTTGAGGCGGGGGGATCACCTGAGGTCAGGAGTTCGAGACCAGCCTGGCCAACATATAGTTGGCCCCGTCTATATGAAACCCCATCTCTACTAAAAATACAAAAATTAGCTGGGTGCAGTGGCACATGCCTGTAGTCCAGCTACTTGGGAAGCTGAGGCAGGAGAATCACTTGAATCCGGGAGGCGGAGGTTGCAGTGAGCCAAGATCGCGCCACTGCACTCCAGCCTGGGTGACAGAGCAAGACTCCATCTCTCAAAGAAAAAAAAAAAAAAGTTGAGACAGGCCAGGGACCAAGAGAAAGCAGAGAGAGTGAAATATGAATGGGAGCAAGAGTAACATGCTCTCACCTGCTCAATGATTCGGCAGCTCAGGGGCACATAAGCACCACTGAAGACGTAAGCCATGTCTCGGGGCACTTTCAGATCATACTCACCGTCCACACGTGGGATCTGTAAGACAAAGGGACTTCATTAGGCAAGTGACAGCTCAGCTCCCTAACCCTTTAAAGGATCAGATAAAGTGGCATAGCCCAAGGAACAATTCTTACTTCAACTAAAGGGAGAACCAGCAATAGCCCTGAAAAGAGAATCCATAACGGAAGATGGCAGTTTCTGTTCAGTAACTGCCAGTTCTCTGGAATGAGTTCCCATGCGCCATTATTGAATAATGTAAAGGGGCTGGAGGGATGGGTTCTCCTTTCCCTGCCCTTAAGTGACACAGGATATGGTTGTCACTGAAGCAGCACTTAGAATATTCTCTGGCATTGGCAGGTGCTTGTTACATGTTGATTAAATGAATGAATCTACCATGCTGTAAGACTACCAAACAAAAGAATCTTTATACACATGAAATGACAAAAAGGTTTTTGTGGATTCAAAGTACTCCACAATGGGCTGGGCGCAGTGGCTCATGCCTGTAATCCCAGCACTTTGGGAGGCCGAGGTGGGCGGATCACCTGAGGTCAGAAGTTCAAGACCAGCCTGGCCAACATGGGGAAACCTTGTCTCTACTAAAAATACAAAAATTAGCTGGGTGTGGTGGCACATGCCTGTAATCCCTTGGGAGGCTGAGGCAGCAGAATCACTTGAACCTGGGAGGCAGAGGTTGCAGTGAGCTGAGATTGTGCCACTGCACTCCAGCCTGGGCAACAGAGCAAGACTCCCTCTCAAAAAAAAAAAAAAAAAAAAAAAGTACTCCACAATGGAATGAACCCACTGTCTCCCCTAACCATCCCTGTTCCACATACCAAATTCAGCTTTTTGCTGATGGCACGAAAATTGCTCCTCTTGGCCAGAGAACTGAAGGCATCAGTAATCTTTCCTGGGGAAGAAATCTGTGTCAGGTTTCACCTAAGGTCTATGGATTCATGACACTGCCACAGATAACACCATTCAGGACACGACAGCACCAATCACATCCAAAAACTCTCGGAAGCTATTCAACTATAATTCCCTGGAACTAATCAAGATATACTCCCCACCCTTCTCCCCACCCACAGTCTTCCCCCTCCTACGGTGTACCAGCTCTCTACTAAATGCAATCCACAGGGTAACCCGAGTTTATTGGTATGTGCTTTGGAGTTAAACCGACCTAACTTACTAACTAAGGGACCCTGGACAAATCACTTAATTCTCTAAGCCTCAGTTTCATCATAAAATGAGGATGAGAAAATTTATCTCATAGTCTTTGTGAGATTAAATGAGAAACTAAAGGGCTCAGCACATGGTAAGTGTTTACTATGTGGAAACCGCTCTTACTAGCAGAAGTAGTAGTAATAATAGTAATGACATTAATAGGAAGGAATCAGTCCACCTTCTCCAATTCATTCTGTCCCTCCCAGCATGCTGCCTGTTGAGAGAAGTCAGGACAACAGCTGGAGCAGGGGTCACTTGTGCTCCCTGCTTACCTGCAGCCTTGTCGGTCACCAGCTTGCTCACTTTACTCTCCACGGCTGTGAGGGTGTCCCCGGGGGCCTGCTCCGTTAGGAGCCCAGCTCTTCGCAGATTGGAGAAGGTTAGCAGGTGCTCAGGGCCATAGCTCTGAAGAAGATGCAATTAGACTATTTACTGAGTGTCCAAAGAGCATCTAGCACTGTCAGGTACTACAGAGTTGAGCAGAAGGACTATGAAGCCTCTGCTGCACTGTGAAGGAGCTCACACTTTGTTGAGATAAATTTTCACATCAGAAATAACCAAACAGGGCTGGGAGCGGTGGCTTATGCCTGTAATCCCAGCACTTTGGGTTTGGGAGGCCAGGGAAGGCAGATCACTTGAGGTCAGAAGTTTGAGACCAGCCTGGCCAACATGGTGAAACCCCATCTCTACTAAAAATACAAAAATTAGCTGGGCATGGTGGCTCGTGCCTGTAGTCTCAGCTCCTCAGGAGGCTGAGGCACAGAAATGCTTGAACCTAGGAGGCAGAGTCTGCAGTGAGCGGAGATCGCGCCACTGCACTCTAGCTTGGGCAACAGAGCGAGACATCGTCTCGAAATAAAAAAAAAAAAAAAAAAAAGAAAAGAAATAATTAGCACCAAACAAAGAAGAATAAAAAGCAGCATGAGACTTTAGAGACCCATGGATGTATGGGAAAGGCTTCCTGGATGAAGTAAGACTTGAGAAGTACCAGGAAGGAAAGCTGAATCAATGCCTCACACGGTGCTAAAATGAGGGAGACTCCCAGGAGTAAGAACTCACCACTGGGGCCAGCACTGAAATGTTTAAATTCTCAGCACTGGCCATGCGCCGTCAGTGTGTGGGGTGAAACAAGGGTAGAGGGCAGAGAGGCGTGCTGAAAGGTGACTCTCCCTAGTAGCTCTAAGAGGGAGGCCTGAATGGAAACAGGAGGGTAATGGAGGCAGGAAAGGGGCCACTTCTCTTGCCTCTTTCAAAAATGCCCAATAACTGCCCTCCATCAAGTTCCCTCAAGAATACATTCTCCAGGCCTTACCTGCAGATACTGTGTTTTCAGAGATCGGTAATCCTTGGGGATCAAACCTAAGAGTGAAGAAAATAAGACAGGTGCATGAGAAAGGCCGGCAGAGGCACCCTAAAATGTACAGATCAACCAGCAACGAACGCCTTCTTCAGGAGGAAGGATTCAGTAAATGTTAACCCTGCAGAGTATACAGTTGGTTCTAAATTTAAGCTTGCTTATTGAAAGATAAAGCCTTGGTCTGGGAGCTCCCAAGAAGAGCTGTGAAACGTAAGGGTGCTGAGGAGGGGACACTGGAACTAACGGTGATCGTAGTGGGATGTGGGGAGGATGCAGCAGGAGGGAGGAGAAGTGACGACTCATGCATTTATTTATTTATTTATTTAGAGATGGAGTCTTGCTCTGTCACCCAGGCTGGAGTGCAGTGGTGCGATCTTGGCTCACTGCAACCTCCGCCTCCCGGGTTCAAGCCATTCTCCTGCCTCAGCCTCCTGAGTAGCTGGGATTACAGGCATGCGCCACCACACCTGGCTAATTTTTGTATTTTTAGTAGAGACAGGGTTTCACTATGTTGGTCAGGCTGGTCTCCAACTCCTTATCTCAAGATCCGCCTGCCTTAGCCTCCCAAAGTGCTGGGATTACAGGCATGAGCCACCGCACCTGGCAGACTCATGCATTTCTTTCTGGCTAAGGGGCAGTTCTACTAGGAACTGCTTCACAACTATTGAGAAATAGGAAAAGTGTTCAAATGAGTTCCAAAAGCACAGTCTTATATGTTTTTCTCCATAGAGGTAATAATAACTGGGATTCTAACTGCAGTAAATGAGATTTAGAATAAGCAAATACTTCTCTGGGTAGAAAGCAACCTTTGGCCGGGCACAGTAGCTCACTCCTCTAATCCCAGAACTTAGGGAAGCCGAGGCAGGTGGATCACCTGAGGTCAGGAGTTCCAGACCAGCCTGGCCAACGTAACAAAACCCCGTCTCTATTAAAAATACAAAAATTAGCTGGGTATGATAGCGTGCATCTGTAGTCACAGCTACTCGAGAGGCTGAGGTGAGAAATCGCTTCAACCTGGGAGGTGGAGGTTGCAGTGAGCCGAGATCGTGCCATTGCACTCCAGCCTAGGCAACAGAGCAAGACTCTGTCTTAAAAAAAAAAAAAAAGGAAGAAAAAGAAAAAGAAGGCAACCTTCAAGAATATTCACCAACTGGAAGACTTCAACAGTAAAAACAAGTTGCCATGAAGGTTGCACAATCTGGAATTTTAGAAATGTTCATGAAAACTAGCTGGGCGTGGTGGTGCACACCTGTAGTCCCAGCTACTCAGGAGGCTGAGGCAGGAGAATCACTTGAACCCAGGAGGTGGGGGTTGTGGTGAGCTGAGATCGCACCACTGTACTCCAGCATGGGTGACAGAGCGAGAGTCTTGTCTCAAAAAAATAAATAAATAAAATAAATGTTCATGAAATTAACTTGCTGTCCCTTTTTCCTGGAATGTATCTTTATCTTATTGAAAATAAGGACAGATGGAGTGATGAGAGAAATGCCACTCAGCTCTGCACCCCTGCAGTCCTAAGATATGACAAGGCTCTAGGGTGGCCTGGATGTGGTCCCGCTTAGGGCTAAAGCAATAAATTACCCTGTGTCCTGGTGATAATTCACCCCAAACAAAAAAGAATCCATTAAATTACAGGGAAACATTCTGTTTGCTAAGACATTTGCCTTAGCCTTTCAAAATCACTTCTTCTGTCCCTAAGGCATAGTTTCTCAATCTGACATTCTCATCTTCAGTCTTTTGGGCTCACCATTCTCAGTGATGGACAAAAGGCACATGAGGCGCAGGCTTTCTATAGGCGACACCTGCATAGGAAGAAAGAATCAAGGAGAACTGAAGCTTCACAACACGTGTTCTTTTCCTTCTGCTTAAGGCCAACCCCACCTCTAAATGCCATTCTTGGCACCCCCAGCCGTCCACCCGCGCACCTGCCGGTCTATGTGTTCCTCAATGTAGCTGGTGCTCTCCCGGATGTTGAACCCCTCTAGGAGTGCTGTGAGTAATCAGAGGAGAGCCTGTTACTGGGGGCCAGCTCAGCTGTTGCCATCTATGCTAACAGGTGTCTGTCTCCCCATCTCTTTCTCCATCCTTGGGGTGGGTTAAGGGACCCCCAGGACTTCTAGCAGGAACCAGCATTCCACATAGCCAGTGTCAGCTGGAAAGAGCCAGAGAACATCTTTTAAGGGTGGGACGGGGCTGGGAGCTGGGGAAGTAGAAGCGTGGGCAGTAGCACAGCAAGGCTGCGGCAGTTACCATGCTCAGTCTTGATTAGCTCCTGGAAATCCTGCTTGGTTTTCTTCTTCATGATGGATTCACAGGCCCCAATATCTGCAGGTTGGACAAAGGGAGCTGACATATTCCTGGTTCTAGAAAGATGTCCCTTTATTGTCCAGAAGAATAAAAACCTCCTAAGGCAAAATCCAAAAGCACTTCTTCCCACTTTACACCAAATAAGACCATATGCATCAGATGAACAGGGATCTCCTCCTCGGGAGTAATGGTCCTCTGGAGCTTTCCCCAGAGGGACACAGTCACTTCCCCTCACGCCCCTCAAGCTGAAACCTACGGAGACTCAGCAGGCGGTGCTCCTGTTTCAGGCCCTTGAGCTCCTGGGACACGAAATTCTTCATCTGCTTAATGTCCATGCCTCTCCGGCGCTGTGGGAAAATTCCCAAAGGTGAACCCCCCAACCTCAGACACGAGAAACCACCACCCTCCCTCAGTTGCCATCCATCCATGAGAAAGGACAGGGAACCTGTCACAGAATTAGAAGGGGAGCCCAAGGGCAGCAGCCTTGGGAAGCCACTGAGGCAACAAAACAGAGGACCAGGGCTTGGAGCCTCACATCATACTGGGCCTGCAAGTTCCGGGCCTTCTGGCTCAAGAAGCCAAAGACATTGGAGAAGTGCTCATTCCGAATCTCATTAAACACCTGTGAGGACAGTAAGACAAGAACAGCTTACTCTGTCAGAACCATAACTTAGCAGTAGAATGACAGTACAGGAAGGGTACTCAGGTGTTCTGGCAGAAATACAAAGAAAGCTGAGCTGGGATCCGTAAGTTCATATCAAATGCCTACTCCGTGTTCTAGGAGATGCTCTGAACTGGTGGGGAAACCCTCTCTCCCATAGACTCAGCCTCCCCTCTCAGAGCTGGGGCCCACAGCCTGGTATAAGCAGTGGCCCTAGGTGGGCCCATTGCTAGCACCCACACCCTCACCTTGTCCTCGGCATTGAGTAGCACCTTCAGGCTCTTGTCAGAGGATGTGACTTCTGGGCCAAAGTCGACACTCCCTTTGAGAGCAGAGGGACAGCTATTAGGATCTCCAATGAGGACTTCTCCTACCATTCCCTGAACTGCCATAAAGGTCCTCAAACTATCTGGAAGCCAGCAGTTCATTCAGGGTCTGGGTCTCTCCCACAAACCCTGCCCCATGTGGGAGGTGCCAAGGCTGATGACCCGTCCATCTTGCCAAGATGCAGAGGACCATAGCACTTACCACACTTGATGCGGAAGGTGTCATCTACTAGGCCCTCGTAAACCACTTGGGAGCAAAGTGCTGTCACAAAGTCCACATCTGAAACAGAGATCCCTGACCATGAAGGTTCTCCCTGACCCAGCCTTCTACACAGCATGTCCAAGGGCAGCTTTGATACTTTCCATAGGGCCAAGGACCCACGCTCCTCAAAGCTGGGATTCACAGCCCTAACTTTAGGATTTTAACTTTGCCACCACGCTTTCCATATTCCCGTGTCTTCTAGGGCTGAAAGATGACAGGAACGCTGGGCATAATTTACCTCTGTCCAAGAGAAAGATATGTCCAATCTCTGGCCTTCGGCCCTTGGTTTCGCCATCCTCCTCCTCCTCCAGGTTCCTCCACAATTCATATGCCATCTGCCAGGGCCCAAGACATCCTCAGTCTTGTGTCCAGGTCCCTACTGCAGCCCCATACCTACAGAAGCCAGCCCTTTCCACGTGATACTTCCTCTTGTCCCCGAGACAGGAGCTAATTATTCATAATATGGCCCTATCTACTCCCGTCTGTGTCTATCCTTCCCCAACACTCTTCCTACTGATGAGAAGATGTGTTACTCTGTCCCCAAAATAAAAAGAGATTTAGGAATGCTACCCAGGAGATCCTGGCTTCTGCTTCTCTGTTAGCCACACAAGTTCTCCTCTCTGAGGATCTATTCCAGAACAATGAAAGCAAAGTAAAGAATACACCTCATATCACAGATGCCCTTGGATAACCCCAGGAGGGTACAGAACAGGGAAAACAGAGTCTGCTGGGACAACAGTACTGCTAGTGCTCTTACCTTGGCGCACCTGCCAATTCCATAGCAGTTTGGAAAGGGTCCATAGAGAGTGCTGAGAAGGTGTAAGGCCTGAGCTACAGTGTTGATCCAACGCTGATCTCCTTCCTGCAGGGACCACACAAGCCACAAAGATATGAATCAACCCAGTAGGACCACCTGGAAAGTGGCTAGCCCTAGAAGCCTGGAGCAGGGTGGCAGGGCCTGGGGGATGCTTGAAAGGTTCATTTTCATTGGCTCCACAGGAAGTCCCACAGAGACCAATCTGTAGCACTCAATCACCACATCACTATCACTTGTGATAAATTACTTGCGTTGGACAAAGGTTATATTGGTATTTCTAGCCCTCTGCATCCCACATTTGTCCCCATCCCCTGATGCCAAGACACAAGGGCTTCTGCATTTACCAGAAAGTAATCCCTGAAAAATTCTGGTAGTTCCATGCTCAGCAGATCCACATCAAGAGGCAGCAAAGAGAAGGCCCATTCATCACAGCTCACATCTGTGGGGACAGAGAGCATCAGCCTCCCTGCAGAAGGTACTTAGCTCCACGTTAAGAGAGAAGGTCCGCCACAAATATTTGAGTGCGTGCAACAAATATTTGAGTGCCTGCCACATGCCAGTACTGCATTAAGCAATGGAGGCTCAAAGAAGAATAAAACACAGTCCCTGCCCTTAAGGAGCTCACAGTCTGATAAGGAAAGGAGACGTGTCCACAGCAGCCTGTAATACAATGTGATAAGTGGTGGGTTTTTACTAGAGGGCTGACCAAAAGTGCCGAGAAAACATTCATTCATTCATTCATTCATTCATTCATTATTTATTTATTTATTTAGAGACGGAGTTTAGCTCTTTTCATCCAGGCTGGAGTGCAATGGTGCGGTCTCGGCTCACTGCAACCTCCGCCTCCTGGGTTCAAGCAATTCTCCTGCCTCAGCCTCCCAAGTAGCTGGGATTACAGGTGCACGCCACCATGCCCAGCTAATTTTTGTATTTTTGGCAGAGACGGGGTTTTGCCATGTTGGCCAGGCTTGTCCCAAACTTCTGACCTCTGGTGATCTGCCCGCCTTGGCCTCCCAAAGTGCTGGGATTACAGGTGTGAGCCACCATGCCCGGCTCACTCATTCATTATTCAGCAACTATTTACTGAAAGCTGCCTACATGTAGGACTGTATGAACACCAGAGATACAGCAGTGAGCAAAATGGACATGCTCCCAACCTTCTGGAGCTTACAGTCTAGTGAGGGAGACACACCAGACAAATTATGACACAAAGTATTAAATCACGGTTGTGCTCCAAAGAGGTCAAACAGCAAGCTGTGAGCACATATATTAAAGGGATGTAACCACAACTGGGGGTATAGGAAAGACTTCCCTCAAGAAGAGAAAATCAAGCTTAGAATTTGGGTAAGACTCGGGAAGGCAAAAAGCTATAGGGTGGAGAACGTTCTGGGTACCTGGAAAAGCATGGGTAAAGTCTCTCTGGCTGGAGGGTGGCGAGTCAGGAGAAGGAAGCAGCACACGATGAGGCTAATGGGACAGGAGGGGCCAGACTGTGCAAGGGATAGGAGGCATGTTGGGGATTCTGGGCTTTATATTGAGCCGCTGCTATTTCCAGCAGGGAGGGCTGTGATCAGGTTTGGGTTGTGTGGAGAATAGCGTGAGGAATACACAGAGGGGAGGCCCAGTTTTTCCTGTGGGAGCCTTGGAAGGTGAGAAAAGAGTGGCTGGTCATTTCCAACTCTAAGCCCTGGTGTTCCTTTCATACTACCCCAGGAGTGTTCTTTTCTTATCCTTTCTTTTCCCTCCCTCTCTCTCTCTCTTTCTCTCTTTTCTTTTATTTTTTCTCTCTCTCTCTCTCTCTCTTTCTTCCTTCCTTCCTTTCTCTGAGTCTCACTCTTGTTGCCCAGGCTGGAGTGCAATGGCGTGATCTCGGCTCACTGCAACCTCTGCCTCCCGGGTTCAAGCAATTCTCCTGCCTCAGCCTCCCGAGTAGCTGGGATTACAGGCGTGCGCCATCACGCCCAGCTAATTATTGTATTTTTAGTAGAGATGGGGTTTCACCATGTTGCCCAGGCTGGACTCGAACTCCTGACCTCAGGTGATCCACCCCCTTGGCCTCCCAAAGCGCTGGGATTACAGGCACGAGCCACCGCGCCCAGCCCCCAGTAGTGTTCTAATTCGTGGTCCTATTCCCATTCCCATTCTCAGGAACCTCTCCTCCTGTTACACTAACAGGAATAAGACCAGGAAAAGAAGGAGCTGGTGGCGGGGGCGGGGTGGGGGGGTTGGAGAACAACAGTTTTTTCTTCTGTGTGTTCTCTTTCCCTTTCCACTCACATTCATCTCCTCTCACCTCCATAGATTCCCTCTTCCTCAAGCACCATCTCACACGCATAAAACTGAAAGAGAAAAGGAAATTGATTAGTAACTACCTTCTTCTCTGTTCTCTCCATTTCTCTGGAGTTCCTCTGTGGTCACTGATGAGGACAATAATTACCGAACCCAGTGAAAGACAAGAGAACCCAGACTCTTAAGATCTAGAAAGGACCATTAGAATCATTCAGCCCAGCACTTCAGTTCTTTCTCATCCATTTAATTTATGTTTGAGTAAATTGCTTCTTATCTCCCTGAGAGAATGGAAGAGCTTTACAAAGGAGAAGGAGTTCAGCTGTCTTCAAAAGGTAAGTTGTACCGACAGAGATGAGAGCAACGGCATGAAGTGCTCTGGAAATTGTGGAGGAGCAGATGGGAGGAAAAGATCTGTACAAGGGAGAGTGAGTTCTGTTTAGGACATGCCCACGGGACCTTGGGAGACACAGACAAGGACTTGGGATTAAGTAGCATATACGCTGTATTTAAAGTGGATGATGTGGCTGGGTGCACTGGCTCACTCCTATAATCCCAGAACTTTGGAAGGCCGAGGCAGGTGAATCGCTTGAGCCCAGAAGTTCTAGACCAGTCTGGGCAACATAGTGACACCCCATCTCTACAAAACAATGCAAAAATTAGCTGGGCATGGTGGTGTGTGCCTGTAGTCCCAGTTACTCAGGAGGCTGAGGTGGGAGGATCACTTGAGCCCAGGAGGTCAAGGCTGCAGTGAGCTGAGATTGTGCCACTGCACTCCAGCCTGGGCAACAGAGTGAGGCCCTGTCTCAAATAAATAAATAAAGTAGATGGTCTGTCCAAGAGAAAAGAACACGCAGAGGAGAGCTAAGGACAGGACTCTAGGGAACACAAGATGAAAGGGGGCCAGAGTACAGGACCTGGCAGGGAAGACTGAGAAAGAATACTCAGAGAGGCAGGGGCAGGAGAAAACAGCAACAGTCAAGGCAGGAAAGGTGAGAGTTGCAAGGAAGGGTGGGCAACGGTGTCAAATGCCAGGAAAGTTAAGTAGGATTAACATTAAATAGACACCAGTGGATTTGACAACGGAGACCTGAGGGAGACTAGATGAAACGATGAAGGTAGAGATGAGGAAGCAGAAGCAGTGACAACAGAACATTCTTCACAGAAGCCTGGCCATGAAAGAAGGGGGAGCCCTGACAGGGAGAAGAGATGAAATGGGAGACATTGTTTAGAAGGGATAGACATGGGTGAAGGCAGAAGAGAAAGTCTACCTGGTAAAGCAAGATAATGGAGAAGGAAAGCAGAAATGGGGCCAAGAACTGGCATGGAACAGCTCATCTTAGGAGGGAAAAGGCCACGATCTCTTCCTCCTTTGAGGTAAGTGGGGAAAGGGTGAATATTTGAAAGTAATGAGAAAGAATGCTGAGGCCACTCACATCTGATAATGAGATGACATTATTAACAGCTAATGTTGTAAGCCCTTAAAATGGATTAGGCATTGTTCTTAGTGTTTTACAGAAATCACTTGTCTTCATCTTCATACTAGTTCTGTGAGATGTAGATCAATGCTACGTGCTCCTTATTTTACTGTTACACAGAAGAATCCTATTCCTCCCTCACTCATTTCTGCCAGGAAAACTGAAATCTTCAGGCCTGCTTTTAACTTTTAATGCTAAGTAATGGAATTCCAGAGCCAGGTCTGAAAACTGCCAATCTTCATAATTAACAAAGGAGTCTCAAAGAAGAGAGAGAGATGCCTCCTAATATAAAATTAGGTCAAAGAATTTGATTAGATAAGGTGTTAAGTGGAGAACACTCATAAAAATACCTATTTTGTTTTTCTGTGTAATAGAGAGGCTTGTAGGATTATTTTAACTTGTAGGATTATTCCCTGTTAATACAAGTCTGTCCTTGGCCAGGCGCAGTGGCTCATGCCTGTAATCCTAGCACTTTGGGAGGCAGAGGCGGGCGGATTGCCTGAGCTCAGGAGTTCGAGACCAGCTTGGGCAATATGGCAAAACCCCACCTCTTTTAAAAATACAAAAAATTAGCCAGGCATGGTGGTGCACATCTGTAGTCCCAGCTACTTGGGAGGCTGAGGCAGGAGAATTGCTTGAACCTGGGAGGCGGAGGTTGCAGTGAGCCGAGATTGTGGCACTGCACTCCAGTCTGGGTGACAGAGCAATGCACGGTCTCCAAAAACAAAACAAAACAAAACAAAACAAAACAAGACAAAACACCAAAGCTGTCCTTGGAAGCGTAATTTGGAAAAAAAAAAAAAAAAAAAAAGAGGTTTTGTAAGAGTCCAAGAACTAGAAATTATTGCCATGACTCCTTTAGTAACATTCAAAAGTACCTATAATTCTGAGTGGTTGTCCTACTCAATAATTTCTTGCCCTGGTAATAATACTTCACGTTTGTATTCCTAAGCATATTATCCTAAGATAAATATTTGTAAGATTGTGCTATCAATGTTCAGGTGACATTAAAAGGAAGGTCACTGGCTCTTTCCTCTTATTCCTTTAACAGAAGGAGAAAACAATATAAGCCTAGGGTCCCACTTGATTTCTTATTTCAACAGAGACTCAAAGTCATCTCACTTAAATTAAGAGATAAGTACTATTATCAACTCTATCTTCCAGATGAGAAAACCGAGACACGGAGCAGCTCAGTACCTAACCCAAGACCACACAGGTAATAAGGCCTCAAGGGCGGATTTTATCCAGACAGCCTGGTTTCAGAGGCTTCAGTCCTTAGTTACTGCCTCTATTTTCTCTAGAATTTTCTTAGAAAGATTGAAAAGGAATAAATCCCTGTTCTTCCTAGTCTAGCTTCTACCTTCTGTAAGTATGCATGCACTACTTGCTGTAGCTTTAGAGGCCTATGGTTGGCAAGGTAAAGGCCTGGAACGTCATTCCTCCCAATCACTGGGATTGAGGATGCACGTAGCTGATGTGGAGGTGAGAGGGGAGCTCAATGGAATCAAGAAATGGACAGACTATGATGGGCCTCCAAATATGTACTGCAATTATTGAGTTAAAGATGGAAGAGCTCTACTCTGGCTGTGCTAACTCACTGTGTGAGCATGGGCTTCAGTTCCCTCAGCTGCTCAAAGTTGGGGTGGAGTAAAACAGTCTCTAAGGTTCCTTTCCTGTGCAAGAAAAGGCTTTTCCAATATATGGTGGCATGGTTCTAGTAACCCAGGGGCAGCCCAGCCACATCCTTATAAGCATAGGGGATGGGAAGAGGGAGGGTGATGATTTATCGTATTTATTCTTAAAGGGATACAGGGAGAAAGTCACTGGAAAGCCGTAACACTGTGCACCATTACTATACTAGAGTTTGTGTTAGGGATACAGAGCAGGTTCTACCTCGCAAGCGTGAAGCTTTTCATTTAAAAAAATCTACGTAGAGGCCTCTTCGCACAATTCCACAATACTTTATTTGGGACAGTATGATGACAGACCCTCTGCTAAACAAATGAGGATATGTTAATGAATTGAGGATGCGTTAGTGACAGGTATTAGGTTCAATCACACATAATTTGCTTTGAGGGAGTGCTATGGTTTGAATGTGTCTCCCAAAAGTTCATCTGTTGGAAACTGAATCCGCAGTGCAACAGTGTTGGGAGGTGCAGCCTAATAACAGGTGATTGGGTCATGAGGGAGGAGTCCTGATGAATGAATTAATGTCCTTATGGCAGGAGTGGGTTGCTATAAGGCGAGTCCAGCCCCTGGGTGTCTCTTGGTCTCATGTGCTGGCTTCCACCTTCCACCCTTCTGCCATGGGATGACCCTCGCCAGATGCCAGCCCCACACTCTTGGATTTCACAACCTCCCCAGACCATGAGCTAAATAAATTTCTGTTCATTATAAATTACCTAGTCTCAGGTATTCTGTTACAGCAACAGAAAACGAACGGAGACAGGGAGGTAGTGCTGTTGGCCCCTTACCCCTGCCCGGTCCTCAGTCCTGTTCTACCTTATCCCACTTCCTCCAGGATCCAAACTCACCTTTTGAGGGCTGAAGATCACTTTGTATTTGCGAGTTCGGCCAGCCAATTTGTCAGCATTGACAAGACCTACAGAGAGAAGGAATGCAGCCCAGCAAGTCATGGGCCATCTGTTATGCTAGAAACAGGGAAGCTGCCGGGCACAGTGGTTCACGCCTGTAATCCCAGCACTTGGGAGGCCGAGGCGGGTGGATCATCTGAGGTCAGGAGTTTGCGACCAGCCTGGCCAACATGGTGAAACTCCGTCTCTACTAAAAACACAAAAAATTAGCCCGATCTGGTGGTGGGCACCTGTAATCCCAGCTACTTGGGAGGCTAAGGCAAGAGAATCGCTTGAACCCAGGAGGCGGAGGTTGCAGTGAGCCGAGATCATGCCATTGCACTCCACACTGGGCAACAAGAGTGAAACTCCGTCTCAAAAAAAAAAAAAAAAAAAAGAAGCGGGGAAGCAGACATCCTCCACAAGTGCTACGGCCAACCCAAACAATTATTTTCTTATTAGAGGGTCCTTATGGCCAAGGCCCTTAGATTTTGCCCGCCCTTTCCCACAGTTACACATAGTACCATGGCACACTCACTGGCAATGTATCGCATATTCTTGATGCGGGGTCTGACCAAGAAGCACAATCTATGAGAGAGAAAGAAAAAAAAACAGTGAAGGAGAATTATCAAGTTGGATAGCAACTTAGAAGAAACTGAAACAATACCAACTCTTTCGCCATTTGCCCTACAGGTCTCATCCTAGCCAAAGCTATGCTATTCTCTTGGTCCACCATACACCAACCACAGAAGATACCTCTCAACATAATGGGTATAATGTGATGAGCTGGGTACATTACTGGCCCTATGGTGGACCCAAAAGTTCCTGTTCTCAAATAATTTACAATCCAGTGGGCAAAAAAAGATGCAGATATGGAGTATATTAACAATCGGTGCTGAAAAACAATATAAGAATACCCCATAAAAATATACAATTATTATCTGTCAGTTAAAAATAAAGCCTGGGCGTGGTGGCTCACACCTGTAATCTTAACACTCCGGGAAGCCAAGGTGAGAAGATTGCTTGAGCTCAGGAGTTCGAAACTAGCCTCAGCAATACAGTGAGACCTCATCTCTATTAAAAATAATAATAGTGCTGTAATCCCAGCACTTTGGGAGGCAGAGGCGGGCGGATCACCTGAGGTCAGGAGTTTGAGACCAGCCCAGCCAACATGGTGAAACCCCGTCTCTACTAAAAATACAAAAATTGGCTGGGCATGGTGGCGCATGTCTGTAATCCCAGCTACTCAGGAGGCTGAGGCAGGAGAATCGCTTGAACCCAGGAGGTGGAGGTTACAGTGAGCCCAGATCGCGCCATTGCTCTCCAGCCTGGATGACAAGCGCTAAACTCCGTCTCAAAAAAAAAAAAAAAAAAAAATAATAATAAATAATAATAATAATAGTAAAATAAAAGAACTATAAGGCCTGGCGAGGTGGTGCATGCCTATAATCCCAGCATTTTGGGAGGCCAAGGAGTGCAGATCACCTGAGGTCAAGAGTTCAAGACCAGCCTGGCCAACATAGAGAAACTCCATCTCTACTAAAAATACAAAAATTAGCTGGGCATGGTGGCAGGTGCCTGTAATCACAGCTACTTGGGAGGCTAAGAAGGAGAATTGCTTGAACCTGGGAGGCAGATCCCGCCACTGCACTCCAACCTGGGTGACAGAGTTAGACTCCTACTCAAAAAAATAAAATAAAACTATAGGTGGATGCAGTGCTGCACACTTGTAATCCCAGTTACTCAGGAGACTGAGGTAGGAGGATCCCTTGAGCCCAGGAGCTCAAGGCTGCAGTGAGCTATGATTGCACCACTGCACTCCAGCCTGTGCAACAGAGTGAGACCCTGTCTCTGAAAATAAATAAATTTAATTAAAAAATTTAAATATAAGAAAGTAATAGAAAATAATGTTTTTCAAACTGGGGTACATGGATATATTCTCCATGTATCCAGGAGAATTTTTTCTTCTAAGAAAGCATGTACATTAATTAAGTTTCAGAAATACTTTAAAATCAAGACAACAGCTGTACATGTCTACATGCCGAGCGAACAGGACAAATACAAGATGCCATGGAAATCCAGAGGAGAAAATCACTCTGGACTGGAAGGGCAACAGAATGCTTCATGGAGGAGGTGGCTGGGCTCTGAAGGATGGACATTCTTTATAGGAGCAGTGAGGACAGGAGAGAATTTCAGGCAGAGCAAATGGAGTGATGAAAAGGGTGAAGGCACAGGCTGAGAGGCGGGTGGAAGCACATGTCAACAGAGGCTTGAAGGGGACACACGAGACAAGGCTGGAAAAGTAACGTGGGAGGCCACGCTGCAGACAGCCTTGAAGTCTATGACAAATAATGTGGACAATCTTCAGCAAGTAATAAGAGGCCTTGCAGATTCTTCTTTTTTTTTTTTTGAGATGGAGTCTTGCTCTGTCACCCAGGCTGGACTGCAGTGGCGCGACCTTGGCTCACTGCAACTCATCGCCTCCCGGGTTCAAGCGATTCGCCTGGTTCAGCCTCCTGAGTAGCTGGGATTACAGGCACACGCCACCACACCCGGCTAATTTTCGTATTTTTAGTAGAGATGGGGTTTCACCATGATAGCTAGGCTGGTCTCTATCTCCTGACCTCAGAAGGTCCGCCCGCCTCAGCCTCCCAAAGTGCTGGGATTACAGGCGTGAGCCGCCGCACCCGGCTGCCTTGCAGGTTCTTGAGAAAAGCACGATGAAAATAATTTTGAAAGATTAGTCAATCTGGTTATAGACTATTATAAATTAGAGAGGGAAGAGGACAAGAAACCACAGAAAGGAAACTACAGAAAACAAAACAAAACAAAACAACAGAAGAGTAACCTAGCCATGAAATTGTAAAGTTCAGGGAGGTGAACCATATATCTCAGCCAAGGACAGATGAAAGGCAAACGTGCCCCTAGGGACCTCTTCCAGCTTGGAGTAGGGACAGACTCTCCCAGACACTCACTGTTCATTGGAGCTGAGGGCTGGCTTGTTCTCCACCTTGTATAGCTTGTCTACTTCGTGTTGCTACAGAGAGAATCCAATAAGACAATGGACATAAGAGTGCCTGAAAAGCACAAAGTGTGACACGAAGATAGGGGACTTCTTGAGGGCTTCCTAATTATGCTAATTCTTGAGGGCTTCCTAATTATGCTAATTCTTGAGGGCTTCCTAATTATGCTAATTATGCTCCCCTGACAACCATCCCACTGAATTTTCCTCAAACTGTCAATAGGAAAACCTAAAATAAAACAATATAAAAACAGTATGGGCCAGGTGTGGTGGCTCATGCCTGTAATCCCAGCATGTTGGGAGGCCAAGGTAGGAGGATCACTTGAACCCAGGAGTTTGAGATCAGCCTGGGTAACATAACAAGACTCCATCTCTACAAAATTAAAAATAAATAAATAAATAAATGTATATATTCTGTAGCAAACAGACTCAGAAAAATAAATAATAAATTTAAATTTAAAAATTAACCAGGTGTAGTGGCACATGCCTGTGGTCCCAGCTACTTGGGAAGCTGAGGCAGGAGGATCACCTGAGTCCAGGAGGTCAAGGCTGCAGTGAGCTGTGATTGTGCCACTACACTGTATTCCAGCCTGGGCAACAGAGAGAGACTCCGTCTCCCCCCGCAAAAAAAACACAAAACAAAAAAATACGAACAGCATCAATCTCCCTTTTCTACCCAATTAAGCTACCCTATATTTGCCCTACAAGAGTAGTCACTCTTCAGTAGTTTGTATTGTTCATCAAAAGAAAAACTGCTCAAAGAGGGGCATGACCCCCAGGGGAAAGGGACGGTACCTTCAGGATGGAGACATTGGCAATTCGATCCAAAGGGCTCATGAGATCTGCCTCAATGAATAAATCCTTTTTTCCAGGAAGCTGAAGGAGACACAATATGTTGGGTCACTCACAGGTCACACGAGCTTCCGCAGCTGAGAAGTGGCCCAGCCACCCATCTAACAGAAACAGTCTCTGAGGTGGGAGGGCACTAAGTATCGTCTAGCCCGTCACCTTATTTATTATCTGTATCCACAGTTGACACTTCTCTGTATATTTACCTATTTTGCCTTCTCGTTTTCTGTACCAGTGGGAAGAAGACATCCCACCTTCTTTCTCAGGTTAACTCCTTGTCACTCAACCCTTCTGCTCACCTGTGACCTTGGTCTGCACCTCACTCCCCTTCCCTGCTGCCTCCTCCACTCTGGCTCCCAACCACCCCTGGTCTCCTGCTGAACAAAGCCAAACACAACAGAACCCCACCTTGCATTTTTCTCCTAAGTACAAAATAAAATAGCACACGTTCACTGCAGAAAACTTAGCAAACCCAGGACAGTTCTCACCCCATCACCCTTCCACTCCCCCACCCCACAATCCCTGTCATACGATTCCTGCACCACCACTCCTGACACCGATCTCAATGTCTGTTCAGAGGAAGGAGAGGTCACAGTTAGTGACAGGGAGGGGAAAGTCACTGGGAGTTTCCTCTCACCCAGGCCTTCACAAATGAGTAGGGTGTTGACATGGATGGATGAAGAGGACAGTCCAGCAAAGATCAGAGAGAGAGCATAGGCTGTGTAGTAAGGGGACGATTTTGCCCTCCAAGGGACATTTGGCAATGTCCAGACACATTTTTGGTTATCTGACTCAGGGTAGGGGTTTTACTGGCATCTCGTGGGTAGAGGCCAGGGATGCTGCTAGACATCCAACAATGCACAGGCCAGCCCCCACCACAAAGAATGATCCAGCCCAAAAAGTCAACAGTATAGAGGGCAGGAAATCTTTTTTTTAAAATCTTATTTGTTGTTTTGTTTTGTTTGTTTGTTTTTTGAGATGAAGTCTCCCTCTGACACCCAGGCTGGAGTGCAGTGGCGTGATCTCGGCTCACTGCAACCTCCGCCTCCCGGATTCAAGCAGTTCTCTGCCTCAGCCTCCCGAGTAGCTGAGATTACAGGTGCCCGCCACCACACCCGGCTAATTTTTGTATTTTTAGTAGAGACGGTGTTTCACCATCTTGGCCAGGCTGGTCTTGAACTCCTGACCTCGTGATCCACCTGCCTCGGCCTCCCAAAGTGCTGGGATTACAGGTGTGAGCCACTACTCCTGGCCTGTTTTTTTTTTTTTTTTTTTTAAAGATAGATTCTTACTCTGTCGCCCAGGCTGGAGTGCAGTGGCACGACCTCAGCTCACTGCAACCTCTGCCTCCCAGGGTCAAGCAATTCTCCTGTCTCAGCCTCCCGAGTAGCTGGGATTATAGGCGCATGCCACCATACCTGGCTAATTTTTGTATTTTTAGTAGACATGGAATTTTGTCATGTTGGCCAGGGTGTTCTCGAACCCCTGACCTCCTCAGGTGATCCACCTGCCTCAGCCTCCCAAACTGTTGGGATTACAGGTGTGAGCCACCACGTTTGGCCTTTTTAAATGTTTATTTATTTTTTAGTTTCCCAAACTCAAAATGGTCAACAGAGGGTAGGAAATCTTGAGGTAGGTGAATGGTGAAAAATAGACCAAAATAGTTGGTTAGAATTGAGCAGGAAGGGCTCCAAATGCCAGCTTAGGGGAGTGTGGCCTTGATCCTCTAATTAACAGAGAAAAATAAAGCTTTTGTGTATTGAAGCATTCCAATCAGCTGGAAACGTCAGAGGAATCTGAAGACCAGAGAAAGAGGAGGCAGGGAGTCCACTTAGGGAGTTAATAAAACCATCCACAGAGTGCAAGCATGTGGCAATGAAAGAGGCCTGATTTAGGCTGGTGGTGGTGTGAGCAAAAATAGATTAAGAGATACATGGAATGTGTAATATAATTTTTTTTTTTTGAGATGGAGTATCGCTTTTGTTGCCCAGGCTGGAGTGCAATGACGTGATCTCGGCTCACCGCAACCTCCACCTCCTGGGTTCAAGCAATTCTCCTGCCTCAGCCTCTTGAGTAGCTGGGATTACAAGCATGGGCCACTATGCCCAGCTAATTTTGTATTTTTAATAGAGATGGGGTTTCTCCATGTTGGTCAGGCTGGTCTCGAACTCCCAACCTCAGGTGATCTGCCTGCCTTGGCCTCCCAAAGTGCTGGGATTACAGGCATGAGCCACCGCACCCAGCCTAATTTTTTTTTAATACTTGAAAGAAATTAACAGTGTTAGTAGTGTTTATAACTTATGGTAGGGCTATAAGTAGTTTTTTTTTCCTTTTTACTTTCCTTGATCTTCTTACATTTTCTATAATGTGCAAGTGTTATTTTATAATCACCATAAAAAAGTTATGTGTAAAGAAGTATCCACGGAACTCAGCAACTGGTTCAGTTAAGTATCAGGGTGAAGGAGAGGCAAAGATGATTCTGATATTTCAAGCTGAATAGCAGTGCACATTAACAAAAATTAAGTCAGAAGTTAGTTAGGAGAGGACGTTATTGCCTGGAAATCCACTTTGGCCATGCTGAATCACCCAGTGGGCTCAAGTTTCTCTTCTTGGTCTCCTCTACTTGATCTCACCTGAACTAGTGGCTTTAACTAGCACCTCTTTTCAATTCTTCAGACATTTGTTGCAAGTCTTTTATGTGCATGTCACTGTGCAAGCACTAAGTATTAAAGAGAAATAGGCCGGGAGTGGTAGCTCAAGCCTATAATCCCAGCACTTTGGGAAGCTGGGACGGGCAGATTACCTGAGGTCAGGAGTTTGAGACCAGCCTGGCCAACATGGTGAAACCCTATCTCTACTAAAAATACAAACATTAGCCAGGTGGGCTAGCGTGCGCCTGTAATCCCAACTACTGGGGAGGCTGAGGCAGAAGAATCGCCTGAACCCGGGAGGTGGAGGTTGCAGTTAGCCAAGATCGCGCCACTGCACTCCAGCCTGGGCAACGGAGTGAGACTGTGTCTCAAAAAAATAAATAAAATAAAATAGAAATAAAATCTGGTCTAAGATGCCCTGCAGTTCTCATCTTGATCCATCTTCCTTCCAGTCCTCACAATGCAGCTGCAGTTCTACATTTCTATCTGCTGGATGTTACAAGCTGTATTTCTTACGGGCATCTTAACTTCCCCCATCCAAACCCAAACAAATCAACTTCCCCCATCAAACCTGTTCCTTTTTCTAATTATTTTTCTCATTTCTATTCAATGTTAATACAACAAATATTTATTAAGCACATGGTGTGTGCTTGACTCTAAGCTAGGTACTCACTAGGTAGTGTTGAACAAAACAAACATGATCCCTGCCCGCCTTCCAGTCTAATGAGGAATACAGACATAAAATGAATAACTAAATGATTACACAAGTAATCCATTAAAATCACAGTGGCAGTATTATTTTCCTAATAACCCAGGTTAAAAATCTCACTCATTTTTGCTTCTCCTTCAACATTTATAACCAATCAGTAAGTCTTTGAGTTTTCTTTCACCATAACTTAAAAATCCATCACTTTCCTTCATTCCCACTGCTACCAATTTTGTGTGGGCCTTTATTTCTTGTCTGATCTACGGTCTCCTAACTGGCCTTCTTGTTGCCCATTTACGCCACCACACACATCACTATTAGAATCATCAAGTATTGTCTCATGCCACAAATGGAAAAAAAATTTTTTTCAGTGGCTACTGTGTAACTGCTGATGGGTGTCTTCCCTTACATGCCTTGTCTTTCCCTGGTTTGCCAACTTTGCTCCTACCAATCTATCTGCCTGGAGCATGCTTAGTCTCCAAAGAAAATATGCTTATTACTCACACTCACCTCCTTGAAGCTCCTAGATCATCACCCCAGCTAGAAATGATCACTTACTGTGAACTCTTCGGGTACACTAGCTCTATCACTCATTTACCACCTGTGTGTGATAATTTGTGCTTCATACAGCTCCTACTGGAGTGGTAAGAACCCTAATGGCAAAGATGTCTTAACCATCTTTCCGTCCCTAGGGATGCCTGGCACTAATGGTGTCTCCCTTGCCTGTATGCGGGGTTGGGGGGTGATTTCCATTAACTCTCTGGCCAGGTTCCAAACAGCTCTTACTACTCCCTGGATTCATTCTGGACCTGCTGGGTAAGCTCCAAGGACAATACCAGGGGCCAAGAACAAGATCAAAGGGGCACGGCAAGGAAGAAATGTGCATCCAATGAGTGCTAAACTGTAGATGCGATAAAGGCGCCAGGCAAGCACTGACCTGCTCCAGCAGATAGATGAGCTGGTCTCGAGCCAGCCTCTTCAGCATGGAGAAGTCAGGCAGCTCAGGGGCGTCTGGCCGATGGGGAAAAGCCATGGCAGCGGTCACCTGCGCCGCGGGGTGGAAGGACGCCCTTCGCTCTGAGAAGGCCGGTCGCAGCCCAGGGAAGCGCAAGGGGGGCTATTCTTCAGGCCTGGGCACCGACTTCCAGAGACCCCAGAGGGGCCCTCGCTCCTCAGCAGCACTCCAGGAATGAATGGCCACCTCCAGGCAAGAGAGCTACTACCTCGGAGCAGCCTTGTCTCAGACCTGCAGCCACCGTGTCTCGACCCTCCCTCCCTGATCCACTCTGCCCGTCAGCAGGATTCCGGTCTACACCCCGCAGAGACTCCGCAGCGTACGGGGAGAACCCCGCCTTCTGCCAGAAAAAGAAGCGACTTCCTGGATCTCCCGGAAGTCCCTTTCGCTCCCAGCGCTTCGCGTACCAGGAAGGGGACGGCGTCCTGAAAGGGACATTTGAAAAACGGAGGCAACGCGTCTATTAATTGGGTGGCGGCGCCTGGGGTCGCAGCACTCCAGAGGCCGAGGTGGGAGAATCGCTCGAGTCAGGGAGGCGGAGGTTGCAGTGAACTGCGATCGCGCTACTGCACCCCAGCCTGGGCAACAAAGCTAGACCTTGCCTCAAAAAAAAAAAAAAAAAAAAAAAAAAAAAAAAAAGACATAATGAATGCATCAGGCTAGCTAACAATAACCTCAACTCTGATCAATCATACCATCATATCATTTCCTGGTGAGATGCATAGGAAATACAGAGCATCACCTATTGCCAAAAATTGAACCTAATCAAGCCTCAAGATCTAACTACCAGTTTATAGGCTATATAGAGATTAGCAGGAATATGTTAAGACACCGAAGGTATGAAATCAACCATATCCAAAATGTAGGAAATTATATGGGACAAATGATCTGTCGTCTTCAAAAAAATGGCAAAGTGGGAAATGTGGGAGGGGAAAACACTTCAGAATAAAAGAGATTTAAGAGATGTATCAACAAAATGTTTCAATGTGTGGATCTTTTTTGGATAATAATTCAAAGATAACTGATTTAAGGAATTACTAAAACTTTTCGGGTATTGTATTTCTTTTCTTCTCTTTTTTTTCCTGACAGAGTCTCGCCCTTTTGCCTAGTGGAGGAGCTCGGCTCACTGCAAGCTCCGCGCAACAACCCCCCTGCCACCCCAGGTTCAAGAGATTCTCCTGCCTCAGTCTCCCGAGTAGACTGGGATTACAGGCGAGTGCCACCATGCCCGGCTAATTTTTGTATTTTTGGTAGAGACGGGGTTTCACTATGTTGGCCAGGCTGATCTCGAACTCCTGACCTCAAGTGATCCGCCTGCCTTGGCCTCCCAAAGTGCTGGGATTACAGGCGTGAGCCACAACGTTGGGCCAGGTATTGTATTTCTATATTATTATTTTTTGTATTTCTATGTCATACAGGCTTGTATTTCTGTTAAAAACAAGTCCTTATCTCTTTGAGATACATACTGAAGTTTTTACAGGTGAAATAATTTGGCCAGGAGTAATGGTTCATGTCTGTAATTCCCACCACTTTGGGAGGTCCAGGTCAGGGTCGGGGGGTTGCTTGAGGCCAGGAGTTTGAGATAAGATTGGTCAACTACAACACATAAAAAATAGCCATGCATGGTGGTGGGCACCTTTAGTCTCGATACTTGGGAGGCTGAGGCAGGAGGATCACTTGAGCCCAGGAGTTTGAGGCTGCAGTGCGCTACGATCATGCTACAGCACCCCAGCCTGGGCAACAGAGTGAGACACCGTTTGTTTTTTCTTTTCTTTTCTTTTTTTTTTTTTTTGAGACAAGGTCTGGCTTTATCTATCACCCAGGCTGGAGTGCAGTGATATGTTCTGTCTCTTTTTTTTTGAGAGGGAGTTTCGCTCTTGTTGCTCAGGCTGGAGTGCCATGGCACGATCTCAGCTCACTGCAACCTCCACCTCCCAGGTTCAAGCGATTCTCCTGCTGCAGCCTCCTGAGTAGCTGGGATTACAGGCATGTGCCACGCACCCAGCTAATTTTGTATTTTTAGTAGAGACAGAGTTTCTCCATGTTGGTCAGGCTGGTCTCGAACTCCTGACCTCAGGTGATCTTCCCGCCTCAGTCTCCCAAAGTGCTGGGATTGTAGGCATGAGCCGCCATGCCTGGCCCGATATGTCTCTTAAAAAATAAAAAAAAATACTAAAATATGTTTGGGATTTGCTTTAAAATAACCCAGGGGGAGATGTAGGAACACTCAGGAAAAAGATTGGGCCAGGCACGGTGGCTCACGCCTGTGAACCCAGACCGAGGCAGGTGGATTGCTTGAGCCCAGGAGTTCAAGACCAGCCTAGGCAACATAGCAAGACCCCCATGTCTATAAAAAAATTAAAAAATGATTGGCCATTTGTTAATTGTTAAAGCTGATGGGTACATGGGGGTTTATTGCATTTTAGTATTCTACGTCTTTATTTAGAGATGGAGTGTTGCTCTGTTGCCCAGGTTGGAGTGCAGAGGCATAGTCATAGCTCACAGCAGCTTTGAGCTCCTGGGCTCAAGTGATCCTCCCACCTCAGCCCCCCAGATAGCTGGAATACAGGCACATGCCACTTTGCTGAACTTCTCCCTACGTTTCTATGTTTGAAAAGCTGTATAATACAAGGCTAAGCAAAAAACAAAAAACACGCTATGCTCACACTGGACTTTGAGAGCTCATATGGTATTTTATGCTGAGCCTTTCTTCCCACTAACCCCCTTAGATTGAATCTTGGCTGCAGTGGGAGATGGAGGTTGCCCTAAAGTGGTGGGATTTACTCCCACTGCTGCTTAAAGAAGATGAGTGAAGCATTACATTACACTCCTTCTTTCCCCCGCCGGAATCTCACTCTGTTGCCCAGGCTGAAGGGCAGTGGTGCTATCTTGGCTAACTGCAACCTCCGCCTCCCAGGCTCATGCGATTCTCCTGTCTCAGTCTCTGGAGCAGCTGGAGTTACAGGCATGCGCCAGCACTCCCAGCTAATTTTTGTAGTTTTGGTAGAGATGAGGTTTCTCCATGTTGGCCAGGCTGGTCTCGAATCCTGACCTCAGGTGATCCACCTGCCTCAGCCTCCCAAAGTGCTGGGCTTACAGGCGTGAGCCACCACGCCCAGCCTTATTTTTATTTTTATCCCGTGACATTTTTTATCCGATAACTTTTTCTTCCTAAGTTTTTTCCATAACTTTTTTTTTTTTTTTGAGATGGAGTCTTGCTCTGTCACCCAGGCTGGAGTGCAATGGTGCATCCGGGCTCACTACAACCTCCACCTCCCGGGTTCAAGCAATTCTGCTGCCTCAGCCTCCTGAGTAGCTGGGACTACAGGCACGCACCACCATGCCCAGCTAATTTTTTGTATTTTTAGTAGAGACAGGGTTTTGCCATGTTGGCCAGGCTGGTTTCGAACTCCTGACCTCAGGTGATCCGCTCACCTCGGCCTCCCAAAATTCTGGGCTTACAGGAGCGAGCCACCACGCCGGGCCTAGTTCCCTGCTTTTGGATGACAGTAATCTTCATCTCATCTGCACCTGTTTCCCCCATTGGACACTTCTCCAGGTTTTGCTGACAGTGGCCTGCTTTTATTTAATTTTTATCACATGACTTTTTTTTTTAATCCCATAGCTTTTCATAAAACTTTTTTTGGAATAATTTTTTTTTCATAACTTTTTCCACAACTTTTTTCCCACAATTTTTTTCCTCAGCCTTTTTTCATAACATTTTTTATCCCATAATGTAACTTTTTAAAAATCCCATAACTTTTTAATCTCATAACTTTTTTTTTTTGAGACGGAGTCTGACTCTGTTGCCGAGGCTGGAGTGCAGTGGTGCGATCTCGGCTCACTGCAACCTCCACCTTCTGGGTTCCAGCAGTTCTCCTGCCTGAGCCTCCCAAGTAGCTGGGACTACAGGGGTGTGCCACCATGCCTGGCTAATTTTTTATATTTTTAGCAGAGACGGGTTTCACCGTGTTAGCCAGGATGGTGTTGATCTCCTGACCTCGTGATCTGCCCGCCTCGGCCTCCCAAAGTGCTGGGATTACAGGCGTGAGCCACCGTGCAGAACATCTCATAACTTTTTTAATCCCATTACTTTTTTTAATCCCATAACCTTTTCAGTTTGTGTTCTTTTAATAAACACTTGCATAGTTATATTACAATTTTGTAAAAATAAAAACATTATCCCATGCCAAGTGTGCCCAGCATTTGCACAATCTCGATACCTTTAATACTATGGTTTTCAAGACACACAAAATAAAATTTTAAGTCAAAAACAGCACTTTGCAACAATAACTTATTACATTACAGTAACATCACAGCAGTATTTGATAATGACACTTTAGGCAAAAGTCTTTCAGTATTTCCATTATAAATTCTATTTACAAGAATTCGTAAATAGGTAAAAGTTATTCTAAGAAAACTTGACAAATAAAACTTTGGACTGGAATTGGCATTTCTTTCTCTACTTTTCCTTCTCCAGTTTCTTTCTTTTAAGCTACAGTATTCATATTTTAAAATGTTTTATTTCAAAACATTAAAATAACAGTTACTTTTTAAATAGTTATACTATTATAAAATGACTCCTTAAGATAAAGTTTTAAATAAATTATATTCTGGATAGGGCTGATTTACATTTTGAAATTTTCTAAAAATCAGCTTTGGTTTTAAAATTGATTTTTTTTTCATTTCTGGAAAACCTATCAGGTTTAATCAAATACTTTAAAAATGATTATCATATATTGCAATCTTTTTTTTTTTTTTAGAGACGGAGTCTCACTCTTTTGCCCAGGCCAGACTGCAGTGGCGCTATCTCGGCTCACTGCAAGCTTGGCCTCCTGGGTTCACGCCATTCTCCTGCCTCAGCCTCCCCAGTAGCTGGGACTACAGGTGCCCGCCACCGCGCCTGGCTAATTTTTTATATTTTTAAATAGAGACGGGGTTTCACCATGTTAGCCAGGATGGTCTCGATCTCCTGACCTCGTGATCCGCCCACCTCGGCCTCCCAAAGTGCTGGGATTACAAGCACTAGCCACTGCACCTGGCCCATGCCTGGCCTATTTTTATAGAGACAGGGTCTCACCGTGTTGCCCAGGCTGGTCTCAGACTCCTGGACTCAAGTGATCCACCCACCTTGGCCTCCCAAACTGCTGACATTACAACTGTGAGCCACTGTGCCTGGCCTATTTTTATAGAGATGGGGGGGTCTTGCCATGTTGCCAAGGCTGGTCTTGAACTGCTGGCTTCAAGCAATCTTCCAGCTTTGGCCTCCCAACGTGCTGGGATTACAGGCGTGAGCTACTGTGTGTGGTCTAAAGTCTATTGATAACATTTGCAGTGATACTTATTAAAAAATAAAAAAGTTTTATAGGTATTTGTGTTAGCTTTTTTATTGTTGTATAACAAAATACCACAAGCATAATGGCTGAAAATAACACATATCTCACAGCTGGGCACAGTTTAGCTGGGTCCTCTCCTTAGGGTTTCATAGCACTATAATCCAGGTGTCAGCTGGATAATCAAAGGGCCAACTGGGGAAAAAGACTGACTTCCAAGCTCCTTCAGTGTGTTTGGCAGAATTCATCTTTAACTGTAGGACTGAGGTCTGTTTCCTTGATGACCTTTGGCTCTGAGTTGGGAGCTGCTCTCACCTAGGGACTGCCTGAAGCTCCTTGTTGCCTGGCTTATCTGTGGACTGTCTTACAACATGGCAGCTTGCTTCTTTAAAGCCAGCAAGGGCTTCTCCAGTCTGCTAAGATGGTATCTTATATAGAACATAACACAGGAGTGACATCCCATCGCTTTTGCTATATTCTTTTGGTTAGAAACAAGTCAGGTCTCCCATCCCAGCACTTTGGGAGGCCGAGGCAGACAGATCACTTGAGGTCAACCATTTGAGACTAGCCTGGTCAACATGGTGAAACCCCATCTCTACTAAACATGTACAAATAAAATTAGCCAGGCGTGGTGGCTAATCCCACCAACTGTAATCCCAGCTACTAGGGAGGCTGAGGCAGGATAATCACTTGAACCTGGGAGGTGGAGGCTGCAGTGAACTGAGATCGCGCCACTGCACTCCAGCCTGGGTGACAAAGTGAGATTCCATCTCAACAACAACAAGAAACAAGTCAGGTCTTGCCTACACTCAAAACGAGGGGAGTGTATAAGGTGTAACATGGGGAATGTGTGGAGATCACGGGACCCACTTTACAATTCTGCCTACTATAGTATGCTAATGATCTCTAATAGATGTCTAATAATCAGCAGAGAATATTTTCAGTTTTATCTTCATTGAGTACCTTTTCTAGATTGATAACTAATGAAACATTATTTTTACATTAATTACATTTCCTTAGCTTTCTTGTGAGGGTTTAGAAGTCAGTCTATACATTTATCCTGGGCTGTATTTTTTTGTGGGCTTTCTAGGGTGTGATGTGAGTACACAGAGTTTACACATACCTCACTGAAACTGTTTTTTTCTTTGCAGCACTGTAAGGGCTGTGGTAATGTAGGCTGGGAGTGGTGGCTCACACCTGTAATCCTAGCACTCTGGAAGGCCAAGGCAGGTAGATCACTTGAGGCCAAGAGTTCGAGACCAGCCGGGCCAACATTGTGAAACCCCCGTCTCTACTAAAAATACAAAAATTAACTGGGCATGGTGGTGCATGCCTGTAATCCCAGCTACTCGGGAGGCTGAGGCAGGAGAATAGCTTGAATCAGGGAGTTGGAGGTTGCAGTGAGCCAAGATCGCGCCACTGCACTCCAGCCTGGCGACAGAGTGAGACTCCATCTCAGAAAAGCAAAGAAGTCTTCCGTTTGCACAAAGGGAAAGTAAAAAATTGTTTAAATTAACCAGAAGTCTGTAACGAGGTTAAGTAAGGGCTAAATGTTGTCGTTTCTTGTTTATCATTAGGAACACGTGATGATGGTAGTGCTGGTGTTGAGGGTGACTGGGCTCAGAAACGATCACAGGTGCGCCTAGGTTTTGAGGCCTAATTTTCTAGTTTCTAGAAATGAGGTTAGAAACAAGAGTTCTGATCAAAATCTCCCTTGGCTATTACTGTTAATATGGTTTGCATCTAGAATGACACAGAAACTCATTACCCATATCTTTTCTATGGCAGTGAGGAAAACAGAGTAAGTTCATGAACATAGGGATTTAGCCTTGGGTAACGAGGAAGGGTATGAAGCAAGGTTGCTGACATTTCTAAATGTCTGGAATCTGATTTGAGGCTGGGAACAGTGGCTTATACCTGTAATTCCAGCACTTTGGGAGGCCCAGGTGGGAGGATTGCTCGAGCCCAGCAGTTTGAAACCAGCCTGGGCAACATGGCAAGACACCATCTCTGCAAAAAATACAAAACATCAGCCAGGCATGGTGGTGTGCACCTATGATCCCAGCTACTGAAGGGGCTGAGGTGGGAGGATCCCTTGAACCCAGGAAGTTGAGGCTGCAGTGGTCATGTTCACACCACTGCAGTCCAGCCTGGGCCACAGAGCGAGACCCTGTCTCAAACAATAAATAATCAACCCGATTGTGGCCGATGAAAAATTTGGCAGTTTGATTTGGAGCTCATGGAAACTTTCTCAAGTTCATGATTAATCTTTTCCCATATTTTGAATTTCTAGGACAAGGAGACTGGCTTTCACAGAGGTTGGGTTGGGTTCAGTTTTCTTCAGAAGAACTTCAGAATGCACTACAACAGGAAAATCATATTCTAGATGGAGTCAAGTCAATCTGTTTGTATACCAGATACATCTATGATATACATGCAGCTACTATCTGATTATGTATCAATTAAATAGATCATAAATGTGGAACGATGGGGACTTTGAGAGATTTGTAACTGAAGCTGCCTTCATGCTCGTTAGAATGGTGGGGTGGAAGAGTTCCCAGTTTTAAAGGAGAAGAAGTACAAGAAGACCTGTAATTGTTAGCAAGATATATAGAACACAGTGCACATAGCAGCACACTTCTCAAGTCAGGTAAGCTGGGGCTGAAATCTTGCCTTTCCCACTTATTATGTGATCTTGGGCCAGATTGATTTATATTTTATTTTTTAATTTATTTGTTTTCGTTGAGACTGGGCCTTTCTATGCTGCAGGTTAGTTTTGAACTCCTAGCCTCAAGCTGTCCTCTTGCCTCAGCCTCCCACAGTGCTGGGGTTATAGGACTGAGCCACTGTGACTTGCCCAATTTACAATTTTTAATGGAGGGTGAGGGAGTCATAAGAACAACAAAGATGGTAAAGGGAGTTTGAGGAGAAAACAAATAAAAGAACAAGGTGCAAATAAAAACTGCCTGAGTTCTTTTCACCGACTCCCTCATAAAAAGGCGATTTTCAGATCGAATGTTTTTGCAGACATTGCCTTTCCTTCCTTACAGTGCTTATTTTTTTCCAGCTCCAGGTTCAAGCTCAAAGGCCTAAAGTTTTGCAAACATCTGGTGAAGAGGAAGATTTTTGAGACTCTCCCAGCCTATTACATAAAGGAAATATAACCGAGAATTTTGTCTAAAGGTTTTCATTTGAAACAAAGCCACATTAAATTAATGTGGCTTTTCCCCACTCCAAATTAAAACACAGCGCAACAGGGGCCACATTTATTGGGCAGGACAGTTCCAATATGTGAACATCCTCCTCCTCACTGCCGTTGGGGTGACTTGACTCATAAGCAGGTGTTCTTACACAAAATGTTAACCCGAATTGCTAGTGTCACACAAAAGGAAGTGGTCTTGATTGTGTATGTGGGCCAGCATGTTCTACACATGCTGAAAGGTGGGAGAAGCACAAATACAACCCACTCTTTAAAAAAACTAAATAATTCAAAGTAAAATTTTCTATCCCCGCCCCCTCCCCACCCTTGCCTTCTCCAATAATAAAAAGTAGAATCCAGATTTGGTTTGTATCCTGACCATTCACAAAGTGTCGTGCCACAGCACTTGCATCATTAGGGTTATGGATGATCACAGTTCATTTGCTTTGAAGAGACGTGTGTCTGCTCCTTCCTCCTCTTCTTGCCTTCATGCTCATGTTCTCTGGGGCAGCTGCTGAGGGTCTTTGAGGGCCACCATGCTGTCTGGCTTCTTCCAAAAATGTGTCCAAATCAAAAGAATCTTCCTCAAACTGAACTGGTCCTTCTCAGCCTCTCGGCCTCTCTGTCTATGGTCTGAAAAACTCCTTGTTGGGAACAAATCTAGGGAACAAGAGAAAAAGACTATGAACTACTTTATTTTCACTGGTGTAAACACTGAAACAGAGTTGTATGGCTTGATACCTGTTGGTCTTTCTTCTGGCTTCTAGGTCATGACCATACATATCCTTGTCCAGATTTTTACCGGACCTATAAATACTCTGGGCCATATCTTTATTTACCACCTCTCCAGGCTTGATCGTAAACATTATAAATTTTGTCTTCTCCACCTGCAAATCCACTGTCCATACCCTGTAGAAAAGTGGATGACATTAAATGAAAATATAAACAGCAATTATTAAAAGATGAATCTGACAACATTCACGTGAAGAGTAAACTCTTGCTAATTTGTAGCTCAAATTTTCCACAACCTGAACTGCAAATTGTAAAAAAGTCTTCATTGGACTGGGTGTGGTGATTTAGGCCTGTAATCCCAGCACTTTGGGAGGCTGAAGAGGGCGGCTCACTTGAGGTCAGGAGTTCAAGACCAGCCTGGCCAACATGGAGAAAGCCGGGTTGGTCTCCCCACACGCGGAATCGCCCCCGGTCCTTGCGGTTGGGGCTGCCGCCTCTGGCTCCTTCTGGGCCAAGGCCACCGGGTGAGCCAGGTGCTGGCAGCACACCCTTTGCTCTTTCAGCTGCCCACGTAGCTGTGCCTGCTGCTCCTCCTTGGCACTGACTAAAGCCGAGTTTAAAAAGGCCACCTGCAGGCAAGACGTATGCATTCTTGTAGGGGGATACACAGGACAAATGTGGCAGGGAGGGGGAGAGGAGGTCTTCCTTTGGGGCCTCAGAGGGTGCACCTGTGGGTCACAGGTGAAATGATGTCTGATCACTGGCTCCCAGGGAAGGCACGAGGGTCCAGAGAAATCAGAGGGCAGGAAACAAAGAGCAAAAGGGGGTCTGGGAGGGACCACAGAGGGAGGCAGCAAAGGTGGGGCAGTGGGAGTCAGGCTCACCATGGCCTCCCGGCTCTTCAGATCCTCCAAGATGCTTGGCATAGGCTGAGGCGCCTCCTCCTCCTCCTTACTGCCCAGTTCATCGCCTGTGAGGGGTGGCCAGAGGGGTCCTCAGACAACCCAACAAGGGAGGTACAGTGGGCCACCTCTGTCCCCACCCCTTCCCAGAGAGGAATGAGCAGCTGTTCTCTATTTTCATTTTTTTTTTCTAAGAGCCAATGTCTCGCTATTTTGCCCAGGCACAGTCCCACTAGCCATCGGTGCGGGAGTTCTGACCTGCTCCCTTTCTGACCTGGATCCCATCCTTAGGCAACCTGGTGGTCCCCGCTCCCAGGAGGTCACCATATTGATGCCAAACTTAGTGCAGACACCCGGTCAGCATAATGACCAGCTGTCTTAAAGGTCTCTTCCATCTCCTCAGTCCTACACTGCTAACAGTCCCCCTTTCCTCCTGGGGCTCTCTCCTCTTCCTCTGAGTGGTGTCCCGTACCTTCCCCAGGGAGAGCCATGAGGCTCATCTGGGACTGTAGCTGCTGGTTCTGCTGGCTGGTAGCTTCCAGGCGCTCCTAAGGGGCCAGGAAAGAGAATGAGAAGGCACAGAGGTTGGCAGGTCGTCCCCCTCGGGGCCCCGTCCTCAGTAACTCCCTTGCCTGAGTTTCCTTGAGCTCTTGGCGGGCCATCTCGGCCACTGCTTTGCCCTGAGCTTCCTGCTGCTGCAGCTGGTCCATGAGCCGGGTCTGCAGCAGTAACTGCCTGTGCAGCGCCTCCTTCTCAGAGGTCAGCTGCTGATAGGCTGCCACCTGCTGCTGATAAGTGGCCACGTACTGCTTCAGGTGACCCAGGTACTGGCCTCGCTGCCACTGCAGACTCTGAGCTTGTTGGCTCTCCAGCTCCACCTGCAGGAAGTCCCTGGGCATGAGGGCAGCTGGTGGCTGGCTTCCAGATTCTGGGCCCATTAATAGGGTAGAGAGGGCACTGTGGGGCTCTGTCACCTGCCCAGGTCCCTGGCCCCTTGCTCCAGGCCTAAGTGACTGCCCCTACTTGCCTAGAGCCCCATGCCTCCTTCCCCAGCCTCAAATCTCACACCCTTTTCTCACCATTTAAACTGCAGGCCACAGACTGGAGGAAAAGCAGAGGGAGCCAACCACCATCTGCTAAGTGTGCTACATGCCTAATGTTTCCACGTATTATCTCATTTAACCCTCAGCACCTCTGCGAAGAAAAAGCTCACTTCCTTTTTAAGTGAAATAAACTGAGACTTAGAGATGCAAAGTAGTTCAATGGTGAGCAGTGGAGCTGAGGCCAGAATTCAGTTTGAATCTAAGGAGGCTGTTATACCACTGCCTCTTTCCCTATGACTGGGGGGCTCTATGCCTCTAGCTGGGATGATGACGTCCAGACCTGGGAGAAGCCCAGGGCTACCCACCTCTAAAAGTCAGAGGGCAGGAAGCAAGAAACAATCACAGCCCTGCCCTGGAGGGTGCTGGGGTCACCTGTCCCCCAGGCTAGAGCTGCCTCTGGCCTTGCACCTCCCTTCCCCAGAGACTGGTGCCCGCCTCCTAGCCCTTCTTGGATGGGGCGGGGGTTACCATCTGCTTCACCTTGGCCAGCTGCTCCTCGAGCTGGTGATTCTGGGAGAGCGCGTGGCTGACGGTGGTGCGGTCTTTCTGCACGGAGGACCTGCCCGTCTCCCCCTGCTCCTCCCAGAGCTCTGCTTTCCACTCCCGCAGCCTCTGCTCCTGCTGCCGGTTCAGGTGACTCGAGCCCTCATTGGCTTCCACTTGGGCTTGGAGCTGTCCTGCCAGACTCTCCAGCGTCTTCCGCAGGTGCTTGATCTCCGCTTGCAGCTGCTGCTCCACCTCCACGGGTCCTGCTGGGGGCTCCAGGTGTAGGGGTTCAGCTGAGAAAGGAAGCAGACAATAAGGGCCCCTGGATTCTCAAAAAACCCTCCTCTTGGTGCACAGTTCCTCTCAGGCTCCCCAAACTTGGCCTCCCTGCTAATGATTCCTTGCACCCGGGTGGTAGCCAATCTTCCAAGCCACTTTTAGATAGCACTGTGGGTGGCTGACAATCAGCACTCCTCCCTCTTTGCTGATGGGGACACTGAGGCTCATGGAGATGACAAGACTTGCCATGTCCCCACCTCTTTCCCTGTGCCTCAAAGCCCTTCCATTTACCCACCTCCCTGGGGCATTCTAAGCCACCCCCACAGCCCTCTGATGCCAGTCCTGCTTCGAGGTCACCCCAGCCCCAGCTCACCCATCTGGTTCTTCGTTCAATGGTGAGCAGTGGAGCTGAGCTTGTCTCCAGCTCCTCTACCTGACGCATGTCATGCTTCTTCTCCTCCTTCAATGTGTGAACCTGCCCAAAATACAGGGGGAAAGGGCCCTGGAGAGAGGGGCTGGTGGCTGGACAGGCTACCATCTCCCTCTCTGCCCCCACCTCCACAAAGCCCAGACCCATGACCACCTCTGGCTGTGCTCCTCCCATTGCACAGATGGTCAGAACGATCAAGTGACCTCTCTAAGGCGGGGACTGAAGCGTCAGGTCTCACCTGCTCCAACATCTCCTGCATCCTCTGCCACACATGGCATGCTCTCCATGGAGATACTCAGCGTACTCGTCTCTCCATTTGTAGATATTGCAGCCACTCCATCACCTGCGAGAATTGACACAGAAGTTAGGAAGGGCTGTCACTGGTCCTCACATACTCCTGGCCACCTGGGGTCATCTTCCTTCCACGTCCCTCCCTCTGCAAAGCCTCACGTGCCCCAGGTATGCTACCAGCTGTGCCCGCTCCTCCATGGCCTGCTGTAACTGCTGGTTAGCATCCAGGGCTTTGCAGCATCTAGACAACTGGATGGTGAAACAGGAGAAATTTCGATCTGGGAAGCCCGGACTGTTCCACCCAGTGCCTTTAAAAGGGCTAGGGCTAGGCTCAATGTACAACTCAGTCAATAAAGTCTCTGTCAAATTGCTTTGCTTTAGATACAAAAAATTGAATAATTTTAAAGAGATCTCAGGCTGGGCATGGCGGCTCATGCCTGTAATCCCAAAATTTTGGGAGGCTGAGGCGGGTGGATTCCTTGAGCTCAGGAGTTCCAGACCAGCCTGGGCAACATGGCGAAGCCCCGTCTCTACAAATACAAAAATTAGCCAGGTGCAGTGGCACGCACCTGTAGTCCCAGCTACTTGAGAGTCTGAGGCAGGAGAATAGCTTGAGCCTGGGAGGTGGAGGTTGCAGTGAGCTGAGACAGCACCACCGCACTCCAGCCTGGGTCACAGAGCGAGACCTCATCTCAAAAAAAAAAAAAAAAAAGATCACAACTCTATTACCAGGAAATAGTGAAAGTGTTGGCTTGAACCTCAGAAGGAAATAAACAGACTCATGAGCTAGACATATAAATGTAATCTATAAAATAATGGTTTTCATCCATGATGCTTTATGAAAAAAAATTTTAAGCCCTAACCTTGAGATTCTGATTCCCCAGGTCTATGGCAGGGCCTCAATTTGTAGATTTTTAGCATTCTCTAGAGGATTCTATGGCAGGAGAAGAACAAAGACTCAAATTTTTCAGCTCTTGGCTGGAGCGTCCCCATACCTGGCATGATCCCTAGGCCATGGCCCCAGCTGGATGGGGTTCTCACCACCCCAGGGCTGCAGTAATCCCTCCAGGTGTTCAAGAACCTCTGGCATACGCCAGGTAGAAAAATGTGTTTCCTTCTGTAGGTCCAAAGCCAGGGATACCATATGTTCTGTATTGATATGAAACAATGACTTGCAATTAAAACATATCAATCTGCTTCCTACTCCTACCCTCCATCCAATGTGTTTTATTTTTATGAGTTAAATAAGAAAACGAGTGGCAACCAGAGATTTTGTCTAAAAAGTATATCTACAGGTATCAGTTCTCATCCAGCCTGATCTCATCCAATATCATATATATTCTCTTACATGTAAAGTTTCAGAAAAGTATCTTCACAACGTAAGACTCAGGCACACTAGGAGTTCTATAATAAAACACCAAGTAGATCAGAATGTCCAAACTTACTAGAGAAGAAAAGTGGAATCATTGGCTATATTTTCAAATTGCATTCAACAGGAAATTTAAGTTTTGAGTATTTTCCACCTTGAACCTGGGAAGTGGAGGTTGTGGTGAGCTGAGATGGCGCCATTGCCCTCCAGCCTGGGCAACAAGAGCAAAACTCTGCCTCAAAAAAAAAAAAAAAAAAAAAAAAAAAAATTACTCAGAAAAAAGGAATGATTTCTAACAGAAAGTGGGCAATGGAGACACGGGAACTTCCCACAAGAATAAAAATGGCCAATAAGCATATGAAAAACATTAAAAAGCACTAGAAATCAAAGAAATGTCATGAAAACAATGAGATTTTCTGCTTAAAGACCAGCAAAGATGACAAATAGAAGGGGAAACCTGGAGCTCTGTCTCTGTTGGTGGGAGTATAAACTGAACCAATTTTCCTACAGGATAATTTGAACATTTCTATTAAAAACCCTAAAACTGTTTTATGTTATTTTCCTCCAGAAATTCTTCTTCTATGAATTCAGTCCAAAAATGCTTGCTCAAGTCTATTAAAAATGTATATAGAAAGAATTTCACCTCTGGGGTGGCAACGATTCACTTAATATACAGCCAGCTATTAAAAATGATGATGCCAGGATATATTTCTGCCATAGAAACATGCCCAAAATATAGTAAGTGACAAAAGACTATATATTATTATTCTACTTTTTAAAATGTTTATATGCACACAAAAGTGTAAAAAGCAACAAACCAGAATGTTTTGAGTGGCAAAATTAAAAATTTTTCTTTATATTTTGTCATCCAAATTATTACAAAAAGAATGTGATTTCCTTTATAATCAGGGAGAAGTGTTATTTTCATTTATTTATATTTATATATTTTTTCTTTTTCTTCTTTTTTCTCCTGTATGTTTTCCACGTAGGCTAGAGAGCTTGAATCTCTGCCTCTTGAGGTCAGTCAGCCCATTTTCGGGACGTGCAGTACACAAAGCTGCCCCATCTTCCTTTTATTTTTCATTTTTATTTTATTTACTTATTTTTTGTTTTGAGACGGAATCTCGCTCTGTTGCCCAGGCTGGAGTGCAGTGGCATGATCTCGGCTCACTGCAACCTCCACCTCCCAGGTTCAAGCGATTCTCCTGCCTCAGCCTCCCTAGTAGCTGGGATGACAGATGCCCGCCACCATGCCTGGCTAATTTTTTTTATTTTTAGTAATGACGGGGTTTCACCATGTTGGCCAGGCTGGTCATGAACTCCTGAGCTCAGGTGATCCATCTGCCTAGTCCTCCCAAAGTGCTGGTATTACAGGCGTGAGCCACCACGTCCAGCTGAGAGTTTTTTTTTTTTTTCATTATACTTTAAGTTTTAGGGTACATGTGCACAATGTGCAGGTCTGTTACATATGTATACCTGTGCCATGTTGGTGTGCTGCACCCAGTAACTCGTCATTTAACATCACGTGTATCTCCTAATGCTATCCCTTTTTTTCTCCTCCCTGCCCTTCCCCCTCATTGTAGCCAGCAGCAGCTCCAAACTTCACTGCTGCTGGGGAGGAAGTAGTAGAGGGGAAGGAGGGAGGGAGGAGATGGGGGGCACCAGGGGGACCCTGACCCTCTCCCATGACATTTCCTGCCACCCGCAGCAACTGTGTGGTGTGTCTGGGTGATCCCAGGCCTGCCACAGAACAGAAACAATGGCTAGAAAAGATGGATATCTCAGTGGTGATCAAGGTGGAAGGATGACTGAGGACGAGGTGTCTCTCTGCATCCCAATCCCCTGACTTCACATAGAACCAGAGCACTGAGGCACACCTGACTGCCCAGGAAAGGGACCTTGAGTTCAGAAACTCAAATGTTGCATTTAAAATCAAGGACTTTAGGATGAAATTTCTCACGCACTGCATTGTGGACTGGGATTCACGGTGTCATGGATGGGGCACCTCCCAGTGCTGGGTTTTGTGTGCAGCACTTTGTATCCATTCTCTCTGACCTCCCAACAGCCCACTGAAGGAGACATTACCACCCTCATTTCACAGCGGGGTCAGAGGCCACAGGGAGGTCATGTGGGAGGAGGAGAAGCAGGTACCTCAGTCTGAGGTTGGGACCTCCCCCCATGACTCTGAGGTCAGTGCTGAGAAGCTCCCTAAGAGGCAGGGACCAGAGCTGGAGGAGTGGAGACCGTCACAGACCCTTCAGGGGCTGCTGTGCCATTGCTGGAACCTTCTCTATGGAGAGTACTAAGTACCTCTACCTGTAGCACTTTCCCTGGCTGGAATCCTGCAATTGTCACAGTGGTCTGAGATCCAAGAAGGCAGGGCAGGAGCATTGTGTCCCCTTCCCAGCAGGTGCAAGGGAGGCTGGGGGGTGAGGCACAAGCCCGTGGGAGGGTGAGGGGCAGGACGGGTGCATGGTGAGCCTCTGTTGACTGCTTGCTGCATCAGCTGGAAGGTCAGGACCCAATGGCTATTACAGGTTACAATTACAGAAGTATTTTGGATTTCGGATTTTTTCAGATTTTGGAATTCGAAAATCTGAAATAGAAAATGCTCCAATGAGCATTTCCTTTGAACCTGGCCTTCGAACATCATGTCGGCACTCAAACAGTTTTGGATTTTGATTTTCAGATGAGGGATGCTGTATTATCTTCTGAATGAGGCCACTCATTTAGGAAAGCCAAGAGTTTGGGGACATGCAGCTGCAGGCCAAAGAGGTGATTTCTGAGGTGCCTTCCAGTGCAGAAGGGCCTACAAAGTGGTTTAAGCCAAGCCACAAAATAGGAAACCCAATATTTAGCTAATGGAACACTGATATAACCTGCTCAAGATGTCTGTCTCTACTAATTCAGATGGAGCCAAGCCAATGCATTCTTATTATTTTAAAAAGGCACCAGTCCATCTGCAAAAGCACTGAATTGTATCACGCATCATCAGTGGTGGTTTTTTACGGATATGAAGAAGGGGTTTTCACAATACATCGCACGACACACTATCTTCCAAATCTCTAAACGTTTCTCTCCCCAGCCTGATCTTCTCCAGTTGGCCAAATCACTCCCTCTTTTCTCTTGTCTCCAAAACTCAAAACCATGTTCTGACTTTCTGTATCCTGCCCTCCCCTACTTGGACCACCTGAGAAGGCCCCCGGTTCCCCAGGGTGTCCCCTCCTCCCCTCCTGGGATCCCCCATCTTTCCTCAAATGGACCAGTTTGGCCTCTGTTAGTTTCTCCAGCTCTGCATCTCAACCTTTCTCCCTTCACTACAGAATAATGTCCAGGAGGCCAAGAGCCCACAAACCAGGGACCCTCCCTTTCCAGAAGGGAGGAGAGAGGTGACTACAAATATTTGGTTATGATTTTCTTCGCTGCCATGCCTGTTTCCATGGGCAATGCTGAGCCCCAGTCCTGGCAGAGCTCAGAACCAGGCTCTCAAGAGCTGGGGCAAGTGGGGCCTAGGGAGCCTCTGGGTTGAGGATCTTGCACCCCACTCTGCAGCTGCCCTGTCCCAACCTCTGTCCCTTCCTTCCTGTGTCCCCAGGCCTGCTCTGCCCTGTCCTGCCTCAGCCTGCCCAGGAAGGCCTCTGCTTGAGGCCCCCAGGAGGCTCACCCCAGAGCAGGCATTATGATGGGGACTGCCACATCCCACCTGCAGAGTCTGCCTGGGGCTTTGAACCAGCCAGGAAGCTCGTGTGGACAGGGCTGGCCCCGGGCCTAGTGGTGGGGGAGGCAGGTCAAGTCTGAGCCCTCCCCAGTGCTGCCCCCATCCCCAGGCCTGGCTTCCTCTGGCACCCAGTCCTGCAGGTCCCACCCACCCTGTGCTCTGCCAGGTCAGGGGACTGCTGCTATGGCATTAGAGGGTCAGAGCCGCAGAGGGCCCTGGAATTGATTAGCCGAGTCCACCTCCCATGCCTCAGGATGGGGATGTTAAGGCCTAAAGCGAGTCAGGGACCCTCATCCATAAAAGAGCACATAATTTTGGACAGAATGAGCTAGAACCCTGGTCTCTGAATTTCCACGCTAGTGTTTTCCCCATAACACATAGGGATTCCATCATTTCTAGCTGGGCTCATTGGCTCATGCCTGTAATCCAAACACTTTTAGAGGCTGAGGTAGGAGAATTGTTTGAGACCAGGAGCTTGAGAAAAGCCTGGGCAGCAGTTTGAGACCCTGTCTCTATAAAACATCAAAAAATTAGCCAGGCGTGGTGGTACACATCTGTAGTCTCAGCTACTTGGGAGCCTGAGGCAGGGAGATTGCTTGAGCCCAGGACTTCGAGGCTGCAGTGAGCTGTGATTGAGCCACTGCACTCCAGCCTGGGTGACAGAGCAAGACCATGTCTCTAAAACGATAATAATAGTAATTTCTAAACTATGGAGGTGGGTAAGGGTGGGTATTGTCGAAATTAATGGAATTGAAAGTGTAGATTGTGGGTTCTCCTATGGTTATTTGCATTTTAAGTGGAACATAAAGATCAAAACATCTTGACACACAGGCAAATCCACGGAGACAGAAAGCAGATGAGTGGCAACCGGCGCCTGGGGAAGGTGCGGAATTGGAAGTGACTGCTTCATGGGTACGGGGTTTCTTTTGGAGTGATGAAGACGTTCTGCAGTGATTAGTGGTGATGGTTACACAGCACTGTGAGTGTACTTAATGCCACTGAATCATACACTTGAAAATGGTTGAAGTGGTAAGTTTTATGTTTCATGTATTTCACCACAATTAAAAAAGAAAGCTCCCGGACTCAAATACATAAAACCTGTATAGAAAAAGGTCTCACTGCTGGGAGTCTGTTTTGCTTCTTTCCTTCTCTCTCTGTGCCTCCTTCACCCAGTCTAAGAGGGCAGCTACACGCAGTGTAGAGAGTGACTGAGAATCCACTCCAGGACAGCATCCCAAGAAACAAGACAGAACCAAATGATAAAAGGAGTTGTTTCTGGAAAAACATCCTGGAATAGGGGAGGCAGCACAGGTCAAGCCACAGGGGAGGGTCTGTGACAGCTGCTTTACTCCACGGGGTACCACTGAATGCTCCGGTGGTTCCTGACTTCACATTTTAAAAATTATTTTTATTTATTTATTTTTTTTGAGATGGGGTCTGTTGCCCAGGCTGGAGTGCAGTGGTGTGATCTCAGCTCACTGCAATTTCTGCCTCCGGGTTCAAGTGATTCTCCTGCCTCAGCCTCCTGAGTAGCTGGGATTACAGGTGCACGCCACCACGCCCAGCTAATTTTGTATTTTTAGTAGAGATGCGGTTTCGCCATGTTGGCCAGGCTGGTCTTGAGCTCCTGACCTCAAGTGATCCTCCTGTCTCGGCCTCCCAAAGTGCTGGGATTACAGGAGTGAGCCACCTCGCCTGGCCCTGAGTTCACTTTTTTTAAAGACTCCACATATGAGTGAGATCATGGGTTATTTGTCTATGTGTGCCTGGCTTATTTCACTTAACATGGTGTCCTCCAGGTTCATCCATGTGGTTCCAAATGACAGGATTTTCTTCTTTTTATGGCTGAATAGTACTTCATTGCCTATAAGAAATGATCCATGCATAAGGGGATGGATGTGCTACCTCCCTGATTTGATCATTACGAAGCATATCTGTATTGAAACATCAAATTGTACCCTATGTACACTTTGTACATACAATATGTACACTTTGTACATACAATATGTACAAATTGTACATACAATATGTACACTTTGTACATACAATATGTACAAATTGTACATACAATATGTACAAATTGTACATACAATATGTACAAATTGTACATACAATATGTACAATGACAATGTGTCCCTTTTAAAAAACTGGCTTGCCGTAGAGACCGGTAAAGGCTTTCGCAGCTCCAAGGGAGATCACAGACTGTGGAGCAGGCTGGGGGCTCCAGGGCCTGGGCCCCTGGCACTCACCACTGTACTTTCCAGGCACAACCCTCCCTCTCTTTAAGGTCAGGCATTCCCACTCCCCTTCCTGAAGGTCCTGCTTCAAGCCTGCCTCCTCCTTCCTCACCCAAACCACTCGCTGTGTTTTCACCCCTTATCAGAAAATTACTTAGGCCATGAAGCTCTGTATACATTTACCAGCTTTCTGAAAAGGCTTTCATATCAGGCAGTTTCCCACGGGGTTGGAGTCTCAACGCATTGAAATGGTAAATTATGCTGGGTGCAGTGGTTCATGCCTGTAATCCCAGCACTTTGGGAGGCCGAGGTCAGGAGTTCGAGACCAGCCTGGCCAACATGGTGAAACTGCATCTCTATGAAAAATACAAAAATTAGCCAGGCATGGTGCGCACCTGTAATCCCAGCTACTCGGGAGGCTGAGGCAGGAGAATTGCTTGAACTGAGGAGGTGGAGGTTGCACTGAGCCGAGATCATGCCACCGCACTGCAGCCTGGGTGACAGAGCAAGGCTTCGTCTCAAAAAAAAAAAAAAAAAGAAAAAAAAAAGAAAATAAAAAAATTAAAAAGAAATGGTAAATTAAATTATGTTTTCTTTACTCCCTTTACTGAACTCCTTGTAGGGCCTAGCACTGTATTCTGCACACTTGAGTCCATCGTCCAGCAGATGCTGGTCCTTCATCTGGCCTGGGGCTCTGAGCACTCGCCCCACAGTGCTGACCTGGCGGTGCTCACCGGGGTGGGAGGGAGTTGGCGCTACTCTCCTTGGAGTGCTCTTGTAGGTATGTCTTAGATCTGTGGTCTGAGGCATGTTAGGAGCCTAGAATAATTTCCCAAGGGGAAGAACTGAGAGTCCCCACAAGAGAACAGAGCTTGCCCATCTACTGAAGAACAGTCCTCCAGGGTCCTCTCCTGATCCTGCTCAGCTGCGAACTCCCTCCTCGCCCACCCCTCCTGTTCCTCTTCCTCCTCTTCCTCCTCAGCTCTCAAGGTTTAACCATCAGGTTAAACATAGTCCCCACAGGGTGAACCCAAATGAACACCCAGCGCTGTCAGGCACAGACTATTGCATGGATAGGCTCACGGCAACCCTTCAACCTACACATAGGGCAGCCTTATCCCAAGCATGTGCATTGTAAATGCACACTTCCCAGGGGCGGACAGGGAGCCTGGGTTCCCGGCTCAGCTTAGCTGGTGATCAAGGTATAACCTTAGTCCCTCCTCTCTCCAGGCCTCGGTTTTCTGGCTGTATAATGAGAGCACTGGACTTAATGAACATGGGTTTCCTTTCAGCTGGCGTGTCCATGTTCACACAGTTGTTCTTGGTGTCACTCAAGCAGCTGCTCCTGCCTCCCCAGCCCCACCCACACGCATGCCCATAACCACATACATGTGGTTAGAGTGGGAATGAGGAGGTGTGGGAGGGCAGCCCCTTCAGAAACTGCTGGCCCTGCTGGTGTTGCCACCCAGAGGCCCTGGACACAAAGCCCTCCATGGACCCCCTTAGGCTTGCCTGGCAACAGACAGGGGCCTGTTGCCCAGACACATGCTTCTGCCTGGTGCCCAGACATATGCTTCTGCCTGGTGCCCCTCAGCTGACCGCAGGGAAGCTTTGGAAATACCCCACAGAAAGGAAGCCACTAGATCCCATTCTCCTCAAGTCTATCTGGGGAGAGGGGAACGCAGAGTGAGAGGGCTCATTTTCTGGCTGCATTAGCCGTTAGCCGTTAGCTCCGGAGGTCTGGGCCGTGAAGTCCTGGGCAGCGCAGGGAGCGGCAGGTGAGCATCTGCTTCACCCCAGAGGCTGCTCCTGGCTTTGCCAGACCTGACCTCAGAGGATTTGGTCACATGGGGGTGTTGTATCCCTGAGACTCACAGAGACACGCAAAACACCAAGTGGGGGGTGGGGGTGAGGCCTACAGAGGGGAAGGAACTTGCTGAGGCCTCCACAGTGAAGAGGGCACCTCCAGCGCCTGGCCTCCAGAAGGTCCTCAGGCCTGAGTTCCCCTGTAGCACCAACACAAGGCAGTGCTGGGCCACTACCCCCTGCCCTTCCCCCCTTCCCTAAGATGCGGCTAATAGGTCAACTGTCCTGGTCCAGGGATATTTTTAGCCAGCAACATTTTGCTCTGAAGGTGGCTTTCCTGTGGCTGCAGTAACAAATTGAAACAACTGGTTGGCTTAAAATGCCAGAAATTTGCTCACAGTTCTAGAGGCCAGAAGTCTGACATCAAGGTGCTGGTAGGGCCATGTTTCCTCGAAATGCTCTATGGCAGAATCCCTCCTTGCCTCTTCCAGTTCGTGCAGGCCTCAGACATTCCTTGGCTCACAGCTGCATCACTCCCGCCTCTGCCTCTGTCTTCAGGGGTCTTTTTTTCTGTCCCCTATAAAGACACTTACTAGATTCAGGCCCCACTCAGATGATCTCATCTTGAGATCCTTGATTACATCTACAATAATGGCAGATTCACAGGGTATCGGGGTTAGGAAATGGACATATCTTTTTGGGGGCCACCGTTCAACTCATAACATATACCACTGCATTACCCCATGCCCCTACATTGTCAGCCATACTCTGTTGTTTGTTCCTGCTTTGTGGTAACAATAACAGCAACAGCAATACTAACAGATAACATTAATTGAGTGCTTACTATGTGCCAGGCACCATGATAAGCCCTTAACATATTAACTCATTTAATTGTCACCACAACCATGTGAGGTGGTTACTATTCTCTCCAAACTACAGTTGAGGAGATGAGAGTCAGAGAGGAACATGTTGATCACAGGTGAATACAGAACCAACTCCTGGGATCCCAGAGTTCAGAGTGGACAGAGACAAAGGTAAGAGACAGGGGACCTGCCCCTGGGTTTGGAGAGCAGGAGGACCAAGGAAGATGGTGGAGGAACTCAAGCCAGCACCACTCCACCCCTTTCAGCTGTGTCACCCCAGGCTGGAGCCATGCGTCACACACCATGAGGACACTGGGGCTACAACTGACACATGTTCCTGCCACGTGCTGCTAAGAATCTTGGGAGAGAGAGATGGAAACCAAACATTTGCATAAATTAATGTAAAATTGCAAATGGAATGCAGAGCACAAGGTTGTCTGTAAAAACTCAGGCCAAGGAAGAGCTTCCTGAGACAGAAACGTCCAAGCTCAGAAGTAACCAGGCAGGAGAGGAAGGGAGGAGTGTTTTGGGCAAAGACTTTGCATCTGCAAAGACTGTGTGGCCAGAGGAGGCATGAAGAGTTTGAGGAGTTGAAAGAAGGCCTGAGTGGCTGCAACTCAAAAGAGGCTTCCTAGGTGGTGAGGAGGTGAGGGGTGGAGCCAACCATGTCAGGCTCTGAGTGTCCAAGAGTGGTAAGAAGCCAGATTTTAGAGGAAAAAACAGGTCCCTGGGGAGACAGAAAATGCTTTCTATTCCTCCTGGACACAAAGAAACAAAGCACAAGTTACATCCTTAGCAGGTGCCCACTTCTCTGGTCCTGGATGGGACACACTGCTCCACTGCAAAGAGCTCAATCTGGCCCTGCCTGTGCAGCACAATGGGGCAAAGCAAGGCTTAAGCCCGGGAAAGGCTGGGATGAGCTCCTTAGGCTAAATCACAGGTGCTTTGTTTGTTTGTTTGTTTTTTTAGCCATTCTTTTTATTATTATTATTATACTTTAAGTTCTAGGGTACATGTGCACAACATGCAGGTTTGTTACATATGTATACATGTGCCATGTTGGTGTGCTTCATCCATTAACTCATCATTTACATTAGGTATATCTCCTAATGCTATCCCTCCCTGCCCTCCCCACCCCACAACAGGCCCTGGTATGTGATGTTCCCCTTCCTGGGTCCAGGTGTTCTCATTGTTCAATTCCCACCTATGAGTGACAACATGTGGTGTTTGGTTTTTTTGTCCTTGCAATAGTTTGCTGAGAATGATGGTTTCCAGCTTCATCCATGTCCCTACAAAGGACATGAAGTCATCCTTTTTTATGGCTGCATAGTATTCCATGCTGTATATGTGCCACATTTTCTTAATCCAGTCTATCATTGATGGACATTTGGGTTGGTTCCAAGTCTTTGCTATTGTGAATAGTGCTGCAATAAACATACGTATGCATGTGTCTTTATAGCAGCATGATTTATAATCCTTTGGGTACATACCCAGTAATGGGATGGCTGGGTCCAATGGTATTTCTAGTTCTAGATCCTTGAGGAATCACCACACTGGAAACTACTTCAAATTTCATATGGAACCAAAAAAGAGCCTGCATCGCCAAGTCAATCCTAAGCTAAAAAAACAAAGCTGGAGGCATCACGCTACCTGACTTCAAACTATACTACAAGGCTACAGTAACCAAAACAGCATGGTATTGGTACCAAAACAGAGATATAGACCAATAGAACAGAACAGAGGCCTCAGAAATAATCTATAACCATCTACAGTCTACACACATCTACAACCACCTGATCTTTGACAAACCTGACAAAAACAAGAAATGGGGAAAGGACTCCCTGTTTAATAAATGGTGCTGGGAAAACTGGCTAGCCATATGGAGAAAGCTGAAATTGGATCCCTTCTTTACACCTTATACAAAAATTAATTCAAGATGGATTAAAGACTTAAATGTTAGACCTAAAACCATAAAAATCCTAGAAGAAAACCTAGGCATTACCATTCAGGACATAGGCATGGGCAAGGACTTCATGTCTAAAACACCAAAAGCGATGGTAACAAAAGCCAAAATTGACAAATGGGATCTAATTAAACGAAAGAGCTTCTGCACAGCAAAAGAAACTACCATCAGAGTGAACAGGCAACCTACAGAATGGGAGAAAATTTTTGCAATCTACTCATCTGACAAAGGGCTAATATCCAGAATCTACAAAGAACTCAAACAAATTTACAAAAAAAAAACAAAACAAACAACCTCATCAGCAAGTGGGCGAAGGATATGAACAGACACTTCTCAAAAGAAGACATATATGCAGCCAACAGACACATGAAAAAATGCTCATCATCACTGGCCATCAGAGAGGTGCTTTGTTTTTTAACACTTGCCTGAAGGACTTAGGTGACTGATGGGTGAGCAAGAGGAAAGTTGTTTGGATTCATGGGTGAACATTTAGGCAATTTCCATATTCCATGTATGAGTGCCACTGCAATGCATATTGATGCATTCATTTTGCACATTGGATTATTTCTTCAGGATCCATTTCTAGAAATAAAATTTCTGGTGCAAACACATGGGACATTTTTAGGGCTGTAGCCCTACAGAACAGTTGTTCCAATTTACAGCCCCAGCAGTGGATGAGTGTCTGTTTACTTAAACTCTCCCCTGTCCAGCTGTCATTATTACTGTATCTTTCTGATCTCTGCCGATTCAGCAGGCAAAAAGAGGTATCTTGTGGTTTTAGTTGCATTTCTTATTCTCCTCCTCCTCCCTCCTCCCCCTTCTCCTTCCTACTCCTCCTTCTTCCTCATGTGGTTTTAATTGCATTTCCTCCTGTTGCATTTTCTCCTTCTCCTCTTCCTTCCCCCCTCCCCTTCTCCCCTCCCCTTCTCCCCCCACTTCTCCCCCCCTTACCCTCTTCCTCCTCCTCCTCTTATTGTTTTAGTTGCATCTCCTCCTCTTCCTCCCCCTCCTTTTTCCTCCTCCTCCTCCTCTTCCTTCTCCTCCTCCTCCTCCTCTTCCTTCTCCTCCTCCTCCTCCTCTTTTCCCTCTTCTCCTTCTCTTTCTCCTTCTCCCTCTCCCTCTCCCTCTCCCTCTCCTTCTCCTTCTCCTTCTCCTTCTCCTTCTCCTTCTCCTTCTTCTTCTTCTTCTTCTTCTCTTTCTTTTTAAGACAGGGTCTCGCTCTGTCACCCAGGCTGGAGTACAGTGGCGCAATCTCGGCTCACTGTAGCCTGGACTCAAGCCATCCTCCTTCCTCAGCCTCTGGAGTAGCTGGGACTAGAGGTGTGCAACACCAAGCCCAGCTAATTAATTTCTTTTGGAGGGCTGGGCACAGTGGCTTACACCTGTAATCCCAACACTTTGGGAGGCCAAGGGGGCGGTGGGTGGCTTGCTTGATTCCAGGAGTTCAAGACCAGCATGGGCAATATGGCAAAACCCCATTTCTACTAAAAATACAAAAATTAGCTTTGCATGATGGCATGCATCTGTAGTCCCAGATATTTGGGAGGCTGAGGCAGGAGGATCACTTGAGCCTGGGAGGCAAAGGTTGCAGTGAGCCGTGATTGTGCCACTGCACTCCAGCCTGGGCAACAGAGTGAGACTGTCTCAAAAAAAATTTTTTTTTTTTTTGTAGATATGGGGTTTTGCTTCGCTGCCCAAGCTGGCGTTAGACTCCTGGCTTTAAGTGATTCTCCCACCTTGGCCTCCCAAAGTGCTAAGATTACAGGCATGAGCCACTGCAGCTGGCCACATTTCTTTTATTGCTCTCATGGTTATGAATGGTTTCATATATTTACTGGTCATTTCTACTTATTTTTAAGTTACATATCCATGCCCTGTTCCCATGCCTGTTGGGAATATGTCTTTTTCCTATTGATTTGTACTGATATTAACCCTCTGTCTGACATACATTGAATGCTCCTGATTTATCATTTCCTTATGAATTTTGTTTCTGAGATTTTTGCGTCATAAACAAATCTTTTTGTGATTGCGTTTCCAATCTTTCCTTTAGGGTTTCTGATTTCCATGTTAAACTTAGGATAGCCTCCTAAGTTTCAATCCTTAGGATTGACATTATACAAATGTTTTCCCTACTTCATTCTCTTATCTTTTTGGTATCCCTTTTCACTTTTTTTTTTTTTTTTTTTTTTTTTAGAAGGAGTTTCACTCTTGTTGGTCAGGCTGGAGTGCAGTGGCGCAATCATGGCTCACTGCAGCCTCGACTTTCTGGGCTCAGATAATTCTCCTGCCTCAGCTTCCTGAGTAGCTGGGACCCCACAGGTGTGCGCCACCATGTCCAGCCAGTATTTTAAAATTATTTTTGTAGAGATGGGATCTCCCTGTGTTGCCCAGGCTGGTCTTGAACTCCTGATGTCAGGCAATCCTCCTGCTTTGGCCTTCCAAAGTGCTGAGGTTACAGGTGTGAGCCACTGCGCCTGGTCACAACTTGACTCAAGAACACATGGTTGACAACATCTTGATGAAAAAGAATATGGCTGGCCAGCATGGTGGCTCACACCTGTAATCCCAGCACTTTGGGAGGCTGAGGCCAGTGGATCACCTGAGGTCAGGAGTTCAAGACCAGCCTGGCCAATGTAGTGAAACCCCCATCTCTACTAAAAATACAAAAATTATCCGGGCGTGGTGGCGGGCACCTGTAGTCTCAGCTACTTGGGAGGTTGAGTCAGGAGAATCGCTTAAACCCAGGAGGTGGAGGTTGCAGTGAGCTGAGATTGCGCCACTGCACTCCAGCCTGAGTGACAAAGTGAGACTCTGTCTCAAAAAAAAAAAAAAAGGGATATGGCTGATACACACAGAATGATCTACTCTCCTAAGATCTTGTACCCCAAGAATTTTATGACTTCTTGGATGGTATCGATTGTGTTTTATGATGTATTTATTCATTTACTCGATAAGTTTTGATCGAGTGCGGCTCTGTACCAAGATGTGTGTCAAGAAATGGGGATACACTGTTGTGCAAGAGGAAGTCCTCATTTGCCAGGAGCTTACAGTAGACAGGGGAGGACACACAAACCCATTATGAAGAAATACGGTAAATGCGAGGGGAATGGAAGCGGAGGGTGCTCTGGAGTACCCAGAAGAGTTATGCCGCCCAGTCTTGTACTGTCAGGGATAGTTTCCCAAAAGAAAGGACATCGAACCTGAGAGCTGAAGAATAAATACTAGTTAGCCAAGTTAAGGAAGATGGGTAGGTGGGAGGGAGTAAGTTTAAGTTTTAAGGCATTCTAGGTAGAGAGAAAAGCAATTTGGGCAAATCCAGTAGGGGATAAAAATCATTTGGGAAACTGAAAGTCAGTCTCTTGAGTTGATTGCAGGAGGAGAGGGTCAGAAAAGTTAGAAGAAGAAAAACAGGGATCGGATCACAAAAAGCCTTGTAAGTAAGATTAAGGGTAGGGTTATTATTATGAGGTCAATACAAAGCCATTAGATCTTTTGAGTAGGTGGTATGCAGTGTAATTGCATTTGCATTTTTAAAAGATTACCTTGTCTATATGGTAAGAATAAACTGGAGGTGGATAACAGCAGAGGCAGCTCCCTTAGGAGGTTGTTGCTGTGGCCCAGGCCAGAGATGATGAGTTGGACTTGAGACTGGGGCTGGAGAGAAGCGGGCAGTGTAGAACATATGGCTAAAGCAGGCAACCTGAAAACATCCTGGAAATTATTGTCGTTATAGGACGGCCCGGCAAAATGCAAATTGTTCTGTCCTCGTTTGATCTCAGCTGGACTGTGAACTCGGGGGACAGGGACTATTTTGTATTCATCCCTGTTTCCAGCACTACGGAAGTGCTCAGGAAATGAAAGTTCTTCCTAAGTGAGTCTCAGTGACATGGTGTTTTGATTGAGTGGTAACCCTCACGCCTTTGCTGACCCACCTTTATTAGGGAAGTTCGGTAGTGATGGTTAAGTCGATATGTAGCGCTACTGCAGCAGGGACATTAAGGTGCAGAAGCTTTACCCAGTTCACAGTGCACACTCAAACGCTCAGGCTGGTTTTTCCTGACTCAGTTCTCTTCTGCCATCTGCTGGGACAGCCTTTCATAGCACATCAAAGCAAGATCACCAAGGAAGACAAGTTTAAAAACTACGGGAGCCACAGTGGACAATGCCTTGGATAAGCTTATAACTTAGTTGGAGAAGCAAGTGTCACATCCATACCACTGTCCATTTGAAGCTAATCTTCAGTGTTTATTTCCCAAAGACAAAATGTCTTTTTTCTTTTTTTTTTTTTTGAGATGAGGTCTGGCTCTGTCACCCAGGCTCCAGGCTGGAGTGTAATGGCACAAACACGGCTCAGTGTAGCCTTGGCCTCCTGGGCTCAAGAGAGCCTCCCACCTCAGCTCCCCAAAGTGTTGAGATTACAGGCGCGAGCCACTATTCCTGGCCTATGCAGACTACCGTAAATATCTGTATTCTCCTATCAACCTTATGATAGCCATAGATTGTAACAATTTCTAAGCAAGAAAACAGAAACACAGAGATTTAAATAAAAAGCCAACTTTGAACAATAAGTAAGTGGCCGAGCCAGGACTGAAGCTTCCTTGACTCCTAGTTCCACACTTTTCTCACAACGTCTTAACATCTGAAACACAACAAGAGACAGTTCCAACAGGCGGAGACTGGCTGCTGATCCGCAGCAGGGACAGGGTGGGCCTAGTGTGAAGGCTGACAAGGCCAGTGGCTCCCTGATGTACAGAGATGCAGAATGTTGGCATGGGGTGGGGTGGGGTGTAGGAGAGGAACAGAAACAATTCTCCACATTCCATGTTCCCCAAAGATGTGTCAAGGGGATGTTTCTGAGGGATTTTTTTTTTAAGTATATGAAAACTAATAGAACTTGAACCTTTGGTGGATGTTGTCAAACAAAATAGACCCTACTATTTTTGTTAATGAGTCTGGTTAAGACTAAGAAACTATTGCACCATCCTTTTCTCTTTCTACCTCTCTCTCTCTCTCTTTTATTTTTCTTTTTTTTTTGAGACAGGGTCTCACTCTGTCACCCAGGCTGGAGTGCAGTGGTGAGATCACAGCTCTGGCTGATTATTTTTTATTTTTGTAGAGACGAGGTCTCACTATGTTACCCAAGGAATCCTCCTGCCTTGGCCTCCCAAAGCACTGGGATTACAGGTGTGAGCCACCGCACCTAGCCAATTTTTCTCATTTAAACTTAAGTTATTTTGATATGAATACCCAAATATAGTCTTGGTGTTAAAAAATCAAACATTCAGGTAATGCTAAACTTTTCCTTTACTACAAGTTCCAAGCCTTTTCTCAATGAAAACCACAGTCAGGAGTATGCTTCCAGATCTTCTAGGAAATATGAGTGTTCCTATGGGAGCATAGAGTCTTGTTTAGTGTTTTATCTCCCTTACATGAATGGGATCTTGCTATACTGTCCTGCCTCTCCCTCTGAGCGGCCCACACTCCCCTGACTCAGTGGGAGGTACGCTTTGACTTGTCCAGGGCCACTCCTGGGAAGCTCCACGTTATCCCCTGAGAACAGACGTCCTCGGTGCCCTCCTGCTCCCATGCCATGCCCCCCAGCTGCCAGGTCCCCACAGCTCTGGCCCAGCTTCTTCATAGCTTGCTTCTACCCGCCCCCGCCGCTTTTTTAAATATTGTGGCAGGATAAATATAACATAAAATTTGCCATTTTAACTATTTTAAAGTGTACAGTTCAGTAGTATTAAGTACATTGACATTGTTGTGCTACCATTACCATTGTTCATCTCTGGAACTTTTTCATCTTCCTCAACTGAAACTCCATTCCCATTAAACGATAACTCCCCGTTCCCCTCTCCAGGCCTCTGGAAACCACCTTCTACTTTCTGTCTTATGAATTCGACTACTCTAGGTGCTTCATGTAAGTAAAATCACACAGCATTTGTCCTTTTGTGACTGGCTTATTTCACTTAGCATCATGTCTTGCAGGCTCATCCATGTGGTAGTCTGTGCCAGGATTTCCTTCTTTTTTTAAGTTGAATAATATTCCATTGTATGCATGTACCACATTTGGTTTATCCATTCTCCTGTTGGTGGACACTTAGTTTGCTTCCATCCTGTGGGCTATTGTGAGTAAGGCTGCCATGAACATAGGTGTACAAGCATCTCTTTGAATTCCTGCTTTCCATTCTTTGGGGTATATGCCCATAAGTGCTGCAGCAGCTTCCTGAGTACATTTCAGGCTGTGGGTGTTTTCTTCATTTGAATACCCCTTGCATTTTGGCTACTAACCATAGTTAACTACTGATGTGGTTTGGACTTAATGTTCCTGCACAAATCTCACGCCAAATAGTAATCCCCAGTGTTTGAGGCGGGGCCTGGTGGGAGGTGATTGGATCATGCAGGTGGGTTATATCCAGTTATATCACTCCTTCTCCAGTTATATCACCATTTTTGTTCCTCAGTTGTTACCAGCTTAACCTTTCTCATTTCGTTAATTATTGATGCTATCACTTCTCTCCCCATTTTGTACCATAAATGGTTTAGCACCACCCTTTTGGTGCTGTATTGGTGATAGAGTTCTCACGAGATCTGGTGGTTTAAGAGTGAGTAGCACCCCCGTCCCCCACCCCATCTCTGTTCTTCCAGAGGCTGTTTGAAGTGCCTCTGTCTCCCTTCACCTTCCGCCATGATTGGAAGCTTCCTGAAGCCTTCCCAGAAACAGAAGCCAGTATGCTTGCTGTACAGCCTGCAGAACCACGAACCAATTAAACCTCTTTTCTTCATAAATTACCCAGACTCAGGTATTTCTTTATCACAGTGTGAGAACCGACTAATACACTCACCCACCAAGGGCACTCCTTTTTCCTTTCTAGGATAGCTATAGGCTTAAATAAATGGTTCTCCATTTCTAAAGATTTTGGGCAGGGTAAAGAGTCTGTTCTCAGACTTCTGGACTGTAAGACTCCGTTCAAATGTCCCTGCCTCTGTTGTGTTCCCTGACCAATCCCTAGTGACTGAGTGCCCGTCTCCTTTTCACTGCGGGTCCACTGTGTTCTCTTCAGGTGCAGTGTTGCTGCTTTTGTTTAGAGTCCATCTTCCTCATGAGACTGTGAACCCCTTGAGGGAGAAGATTGTGCTTTGTCTTTGATCTGCTGTATTGTACATAGTGAACAGTGTCTGTTTTAAAATTTTAAGTTAATTTAAACAACATCTTTAATGGCCGGGCGTGGTTGTTCACCCCTATAATCCCAGCACTTTGGGAGGCTGAGACAGGCAGATCACTTGAAGCCAGGACTTCAAGACCAGACTGGCCAACATGGTGAAACCCTGTCTCTACTAAAAATACAAAAATTAGCCGGGTATAGTGGTGCATGCCTGTAATCACAGCTAATCGGGATGCTGAGGTAAGGAGAATCGCTTGAACCCAGGAGGTGGAGGTTGCAGTGAGCCGAGACCGTGCCACTGCACTCCAGCCTGGGCGACAGAGTGAAACTCTGTCTAAAAAAAAAACAAAAACAAAAAAACACACAAAAAAATCACCAAATTTTAATAATTATATACAGTTAAAAAAAGTCAAACAAATAAAAGTTTTATAAACCTTAACTTCCCCCTCCTAGTCTTAGTACTGCTCTTCAGAAGGAAACACCTCTGTTTCAATTTTTTAGTCCTCTGACTCTGAGTGTTAATCAGCTTCTCTAAGTAGTAAAGTTGTACCACTACACCACCAACCCTGTAGGGCTTTATCTACTGGTTTCTGCTGTGGTTGATGAGAATTTAGTTCACCTGTACCACCACCCAGCTTTCCTGCTCCAACTGGTTCCAAGCCTTCACCCCTCCCTAACCCCAGGCCCACTGCCATGTGACTTTGCAGCCCTGCCCACTTGCATATCCCCAGATTTTGACTTTGGGCTTAGCCATGTGATATGCTTTAGATAATGGGATGTTCTCAGGTATGATGTAAGCAGGGGTTAGAAAAGTGCTTGTGGGCCAGGTGCGGTGGCTCATGCCTATAATCCTAGCACTTTGGAAGGCCGAGGCAGGTGGATCACTTGAGACAAGGAGTTCAAGGCCAGCCTGGCCAACATGGTGAAACCCTGTCTCTACTAAACATATAAAAATTAGCCGGGCATGGTGGCACATGCCTGTAATCCCAGCTACTTGGGAGGCTGAGGCAGGAGAATCACCTGGACCCGAAAGGCAGAGGTTGCAGTGAGCCATGATCACGCCACTGCACTCCAGCCTGGGCAACTGTGTGAAAGAGTGAGACCCTGTCTCAAAAACAAAAGAGAGAGAGAAAAAAGAAAAGTGCTTGTGCAGTAGGGTCTGTTCTGTTGTATCTCTGTCATCATCTGGCTAGCCTGCTGGTCTTGGGAGAAGCATAGAAAATGTAGGGCAACACCATCCCAGTCACTTATAGACTCATATACAGAAGCAAAGCAATCTGGCCAGACCCAGCGTAGATCAGTTGAATTATAGTATGTCTGCAGATGGATGAACAATCATAAATGATTGTTGTATCAAGCCACTGAATTTTTGGGTACTTTGTGATGCAGCAGTAGCTAACCAATACATACCACAATCTACCTTCCCAGCCCCACTCTTCCTTCTCCAGTTATATCATCATTTTTGTTCCTCAGTTGTTACCAGTTTGACCTTTCTCATTCCATTAATTATTGATGGTATCTCTTCTCTCCCCATTTTGTATCATAAGTTTATTTTCACTCCTCTTCCTTCCACCTCCACTCACCACTTTCCTGATTTCATCAGGAAATTCCAACAGCTGATTTCCATCAGGAAATTCCAACAGCTGATTTTTGTCAGCTACATCTTAGCTTTTACACAGAGACGTCTGATTTAATTAACATTTTGCTTTGTAACAGAATGTTTGGACACCTGGTGCTTTCTAAGTCCATAAGGTTTCCATGGAGGAAAATTGACAAAAGATTCTTTCAGAACAAACCCACAATTTCCCATTAACTAGTTTAGTGTGTTTTCCTTCCTTGCAACCAAATCATCCCAGATTAGTATACCCTCAGTCCCATCAAAGCTCCTGGGGACCAAAACGTCAGCAGCAATAAGACAGAACGGCAGGATGAGACTTATTTGCATTGAGTTATGTTGGGTTGTTAGCAGCGGTAATAAAACCCTGGGATGTTTCCTCTCTGACAACTCTCTCTATTGTCACAAACATTTGTGCTAGTAGCAGATGGATAGGTCACATCAATTTAATGTAACAACTGTACTTTACAAGGCTCTGTCTTCATTAGTAAAGATCAATTAAACCAAGATGGGCATTATGCCCAGGAAATCAGTGTGACATTTAACAAGAAGGATATTCTCGATGGACACACTTTGCCATAATTTTTTTTACCACATATAATAAAAAATTGGAGGTGAAAACGAGTAGATATTTTGTAAGGTTTAGGCTGGAGATGGTGATGTTGGAACCTGGAATTCTCAATTGGTAGGAATGCTATCCTTGGGTTTGAGGAAGCTCAGATCTTTCCTGACCCCTCCACACCTACATGGGCCAGAGAGTGTAATGAGGGACCCTTCCCTTCTGCGGACATTCATTCCTTTATTTCCCCCATATTCTCTGGAATCATGAAAAGAACCTGGATTTGGGAGTAGACAGTTTTACATTTGAGCGGCCACTTTACCATGGCTTTGCAAGTGGAACTTGGGCAAGTTCCTTAATGTTTCTGATCTTCAGTTTCCTCAAATAAGGAAAATAAATAAATGCCTAATAGGTTCTGCTGTGAAGAGTCAATGAGCAAAGCATCTCATATGCCTGAGTCATAGAGAGCACATAACAAAAGATAGCTCGTTTTATTCTTATTATTCATCACCTTGAGACACATATTTATCTTAATATTTAACTTAGCTCACTTTATTATCCCATACCATTTGTAGTGAGAATGTATTTTTCCCCTGCTATCCTTTCTTCTGTGATAACTCCAACGTCTCTCCTCCCTCAGGGATATTCCTTGATTCTTGGATGCTGTCTCCTCCAGCAGAGAAAACCGGAAGACAAGGGTGTCCCAGAGTTTTGGCTGTTGTTGCTTGTCCTAACACACGATGGCACTGTTGAAACAGGCAATCTTGCCATTTGGTGCCATCCTCCCGGTACAATGCCCAGGGATCTTAGGGAACCAGGCAGGCACCTCCGTGGAATATAGAGATCCGGCAGCAGCTGCTACAGCCCATCTCAGCCTTGTGGAGAGATCACTTTTATTTAAGTACGGCTTGTGATGGAAACAGACCTGCAAGCCTATTGTGTGTGCAGGAGGGATCCTCACCCTGGTGTACCCGCCCGTGTCTGAGACTCAGTCCCGCTTCCTTGTTTAATTGCTCTGAGCTTTGAGTTGACACATCCAGAAGCTCCATGATAAGTGATTTCTCTCCATGCAGACAGCTACCGTCATACTCAAGTAATTCGCATTCTCCTCTCTGGCAGTATTCACGTGCAGGTTCCTGCCACAAAGACGCCCTTGTAGGGAACCAGCTCTGAATAAAGCTTGGAAAACTCACACCTCCCTGGGCACATCTCTGCCCAGATGAGTTCCTTGGACCTGCATGTTTCTGCCCACACTCATGAAACCTGGGCTGGAATTAGCTGTCAGCGCTGAAGGAATGTTGGCGTAAACGTCACTCGTCCACTTTCACCTTTTAACCAAATCTCAGGACTTTAAATGCATTGAGGGTGTTTGCCATGGGAAGGAGGGGCATGAAGAGATACCCAAGATAAATGGTTTAATCGAGAAAACAAACTGGCAAACTAGATGTATAACATGATCCCATTTCCCTGTTTTTTCTTTTGCACTTCTCTATTGTCTGAATTTAATGTACTTTTACAAAGCGTATGAATTAGTTTTACATATAGGAAAACATGACAAAGATTTAAAAAACCACCCTATCCTGCCAGCAAGTTGGCTGGAAATAGAGGCTTCAACCGAAAGAAAAAAGTAGGGGGATAATGTGGGGTCTTTATCAGTATTGCTTTTGGAAAAATTGAAAAATCATCAAAATTATTTTTTCTAGTGATATATGACCCAGAATCAAATTTTAAAAGATTCTTTATTTCTTCCTTCCTTCCTTTCTTTCTCTCTTTCTTTTCTTTCTTTCTCTTTCTTTCTTTCTCTCTTTCTCTCTCCCTCCCTCCTTTCCTTCCTTCCTTCTTTCTTTCTTTCTTTCTTTCTTTCTTTCTTTCTTTCTTTCTCTCTTTCTTTTCTTTCTTTCTCTTTCTTTCTTTCTCTCTTTCTCTCTCCCTCCCTCCTTTCCTTCCTTCCTTCCTTCTTTCTTTCTTTCTCTCTTTCTTTTCTTTCTTTCTCTTTCTTTCCTTCTCTCTTTCTCTCTCCTTCCCTCCCTCCTTTCCTTTCTTTCTTCCTTCCTTCCTTCCTTTCTCTTTCTTTCTTTCCTTCCTTTCTCTTCTCCCCTTCCTTCCCCTCTCCTCTCCTCCCCTCCCCTCCCCTTCTCTTCCCTATCTTTCCCTTCCCTTCCCTATCCTTCTGTTCCCTTCCCTATCCTTTCTTTTCCTTCTTTCTGCAGTCTCACTCTGTCACCCAGGCTGGATGAAGTGCAGTGGCACGATCTCGGCTCACTGCAAACTCCTCCTCTTAGGTTCAAGCAATTCTCCTACCTCAGCCTCCATAGTAGCTGGGACAAAATTATCTTTTAAATCAGCACAAAACAAAATTGATAAGGTAATATAAAAGCATATTGTGAGCTGGCCTTTGCTTCCTTAAAATGATTTCTGAAGAGATCAAAACAATTTCAAGGAACAGGCATAGTGGCTCACGCCTGTAATCCCAGCACATTGGGAGGCTGAGGTGGGAGGATTGCTTGAGCCCAGAAGTTTGAGACCAGCCTGGGCAACACAGTGGGACCCCATCTCCACAAAAAATAAAAAAACTAGCTGGGCATGGTAGTGTGTGCCTGTAATCTCAGCTACTCAGGAGGCTGAGGCAGGAGGATCGCTTGAAGCCTGGCATGTCGAGGCTGCAGTGAGCTGAGATTGTGCCACTGCACTCTAGCCTGAGTGACAGGCAAGACCCTGTCTCAAACAAAACAAAACAAAACAACACAAAACAAAACAAAACACCAGTATCAAGGTCTAACAGTAACCATACACTAAGGACAACAGCAGAATCAGGCAAGAGCAGATGGTGTTTCTATGTACTTGTGGCCAAGAAAGATTTCTGTGCTTTCTTTTCATGTAGGCTTCCTTTTTCTGTTTTTACTTTTGATCAAGAGGTTTATATTTGATTATGCCTCCACAATGTAGAGCGTCTGAGCAGCATCTCTCTATTTAGTTAGAGATTAAAAACTGAAGAGATGAGGGAAATTGACATTTAATGAATATCAACTGGTACTGAGCACTGGGCCAGTGACTTTACTGCCTTTTTGGTGCAGAAGCCTATGTCCAAAAGGGGTTAAGAGCAAATTCAAAGCTGCTGGCTTTTGAAGACACTTGACCCTTGGATCCTGCATCTATGAACTTGGGAACTGCAAATATGTATACTTCTTTATGGAAGGGAAGAATTCAAATTTTTCCAAATATATATTCAAGTCTATTTTAGCTGCATATGTTTTCTGTATTAATTGGGTGATGTTAGCTGCTGTAGTAGATTAACACCACTTCTCAAGGATTAACACGAACAAACATATTTCTCTCTTAGTTTCCTGGTCCATACTGGTTGGCTACTCAGAGCCCAGGTGCCTTCATCCTGTGGCTCTGCCCTCTGCTCCGTTCCCAGAGTTATTTTCATTCAGCAGATGGGTCAGGGAGAGCGACTGTGTGGAAGACACATATGCTTCTTAGTCATTTTGACCTGCAGGAGACAACAGCACAGCATCATTCCCTTGGTGAGAGCTAGTCCTGCCTAGAACTGGGGCTGGGCAGCCCCTTCCCACAACGACTGTGCACGGTGGAAGGGATCACTTATCTTTGATGGTCAGCCAATCGTTTCTACACAGGTATACTCATGACTCAAATCAACGATTCTGGAAAAATGTAATTTTTAATGTCCTCAAAGTCACTTTCCAACTTCAGCAGTGAAAATGGCAAGAAAGAGAGGTCATTTGGAGTCCACTCAGAGAGAAGGTCGAGATTCAGATCAGGCGTTCTGGAGCTTCCTGTTTGTATTTGCACAAGCAAACTATCTCCAGACCCAGTATCTCCTCAGCAGATTGGTCAGAGAGCAGGCAGAAGCATATCTATCTGTCAACAAATTCTTTAAAAAGGTAAAATTCCTCAATGGATTGTAGTAACGCAAATGTAATATATGTTTCCAAATATTGTTAGTGTAATTGGACACCCATTTGTGTGAGAAGTAGCTATACTTTTAATATGCTGCTGGTGGAATTTTTAATTGGTTTAGCCATTGAGAGAACACATTGGCATCATATCTTAGAGTTGAAAATGCATGCATCCTATGACCCAGCATTCCATCTGTACCATTGATAAGGATTTTTTTTTTCCCAATCAGCAACCCTGGATGACCAAATAATGCAAACAACTGCGTGTATGAATGACTCTGAGTGGTTTCATTTTTTTGACAAGATGATATCTTAAGAGCAGGAAAAAATCGACCAAGTTCTTATGAGAGAGAAATAAATTCTTCCAGCATGCTGCTATCAGTAGCTGAACATGCACATTGGCAGCAAGTTCTAAATGATGGAGACCATCACGCTGTTTGCCTCACGGACATTCTCCGGGCAAGTCTATTCAAAAGTCAGAATTTGATCAGGTAAAAGTATCTGTGCAAAGAAGAATCAATGCAGTACTATCTCACGTAGTCTCATGGGATGGAAAACATGAGAAGGAATTAACTTTACAGTAATATTTTAACCAGTATCTATATATTTTTATCAATAGAAGTATTGATTCAAGTAGAATGGAAATGTTGTAGAATGTATCTGTTGTAGGAAAAGTGGAGATTTGTAGGTAATATTTTGCTTCTCAGACTGGCTATTTGAGTGACATGATAGGAACACAGGGGGTCACCATCGTGGCAGATGTAGCAAATTTTGTTTTATATTGTCACTTATCTGAGGACTTTCCCTCTTCAGAAGTACAAACATATAGAAAATAAAATAGGCTTCTGAGCAACAGAAATATGTCACAGATATTATGAGCTGAAACTCATGAAGGCTCCTTTGAGATTTCCTCAAAATATCACGCCAAGCTTATTTTCTATTTATTTTCTTATGTTTTTGTCTGATAAGCCTGGCTAGCTCTTTCCTCCTTTGAGCAGCACTGTAAGATGTAGCATATTAGAAATGTGTCTGTGTGCATGAAAAAATGCTCATCATCACTGGCCATCAGAGAAATGCAAAACAAAACCACAATGAGATACCATCTCACACCAATTAGAATGGCGATCATTAAAAAGTCAGGAAACAACAGGTGCTGGAGAGGATGTGGAGAAATAGGAACACTCTTACTCTGTTGGCGGGACTGTAAACTAGTTCAACCATTGTGGAAGACAGAGTGGCGATTCCTCAAGGATCTAGAACTAGAAATACCATTTGACCCAGCCATCCCATTACTGGGTATGTACCCAAAGGATTATAAATCATGCTGCTATAAAGACACAAGCACAAGTATGTTTATTGTGGCACTATTGACAATAGCAAAGACCTGGAACCAACCCAAATGTCCATCAATGATAGACTGGATTAAGAAAATGTGGCACATATACACCATGGAATACTATGCAGCCATAAAAAGGATGAGTTCATGTCCTTTGTAGGGACATGGATGAAACTGGAAACCATCATTCTCAGCAAACTATTGCAAGGACAAAAAACCAAACACCGCATGTTCTCACTCATAGGTGGGAATTGAACAATGAGAACGCTTCGACACAGGGTGGGGAACATCACACACCGGGGCCTGTCGTGGGGTGCGGGGAGGGGAGAAGGATAGCATTAGGAGAGATATACCTAATGTAAATAACAAGTTAATGGGTGCAGCACACCAACATGGTACATGTGTATATATGTAACAAACCTGCATGTTGTGCACACGTACCCTAGAACTTAAAGTATAAAAAAAAAAAAAAAGAAATGTGTCTGTGTGCATTTGTGTGGGTGTATGCTCACCTAGAACAATTGTTCTTAAATGGGGGTGATTTTGCCCCTCCACAATAGGGGACATTTGGCAACGTCCAGAGACATCTTCGCTAGGCATGCCTGGGGAGGAAGGGAGAGTTACAACTCACATCTAGAAGGTAGAGGCCAGGGCTGCTGATAAATATTCTGTAATGCACAGGATGACCCCTACCCAACAAAGAACTATCCAGCCCAAAGGTCAACAGTGTGCCACCCTAGTAAGACACCCTAGCAGGCACAAGGACATCAGTGAAACGTACGTGGTAGCTTACAACCTAATAGTGAGGTAGGAGGGAGAAAAAGTTATAACAACAAACGTATGAATTAAAAAATTAAATTTACAAAAGCACATCAGTGTGGCACCATTGGCATGGAGGGAAAGAACTCCATGCGTGTCAATAACCCCTGAGGCTATTGCCATATCAGGGCACTGAGTAGTAATGGCTGTCTGAATAATGTTAGTATATTCAGTTTCATAAAATAGATGGGAGATTTTTATTACCTGCAGCCCCATAGGGCTGAGTCTAGCAGACACTGACGTCCGTGATAAACAGATACCTCTGACTTCTGCCTGGAGCTAAGGGACTGCAATCCAGTGTATTAGAGGCAGAATTTATGTGGCAAAGTACATGCATTTAGGAGTCCTAGACACCTGGGTCCAGTCCCGGCTCTGCCACTGTGTGACTTTGGGCAAATCTGAAATCTTCTGAGTCTTTATAGGGGATTATATTATCCTCCATGCTGAGTGCTATGACGACAAAATAAAAATATTTGTTAAATGGCTGATGCATAGAAGGCACTTAATAATTAATGGCTCTTATTACTATAGTAAGTGATAATTTATGAACATAATAATATAAACAATTTTAATAATAAAAACAACTTTATATTTATATAATGATAAAAATATGAACAACTTTATATTTATATAATGATAAAAATATAAACAACTATATTTATATAATGATAAAAATATAAACAACTTTATATTTATAATAAAAATATAAACAACCTCATATTCATAATAAAAATATGAACTATATTATACTTATAATATATGTAGTAATGAGCAAATGATTAATAAATAATAGTTGTTATCGATAATCTGGTGTCCTGAGGTCTAGACGTTCTGATACCTTGCCACTTGGCAGATAAAAGGTAATTGGCACAATCCCAGTGGCCTGACCTGGGGAGGCAAGTTCCCGCCCCCATTCACAGACAGCTGTGGTGAGTTTCTGGCCTAGAATAGAGGAGGGAGAGTGCCTCTAATCCAGACAGCCTCAATGATTGAAAGGGGAGAAATAAGAAAAGCCTGAAAGTCAATTAACCTGAAGCTGAACAACGGAATGCCTGACTCCACTGTTGAACTCCCTTCACCCAGCAGCCACCTCAGTGCCGCAGAAAGACTGTCTTGCCTCTTTTCACTCCTGCTGGCCGAGAAAGCACAGGAACCTCACAGGACCTGCACATTGAACTAAATTACTTCTAGCAGAAAAAAACTCCATCAGTGAAGCACTCATGCATCCCAGACGTATTTTAAGGGCACCAGTGACGATCTCTCCTTTAACTCCTGGGCCTCTTATTGCTTCAGCTTCAGACAGAACTGGGTTAGTATCGTGGCTTTGTTGCTTCCTAACTGGGTGGCCCTGTTATCTAGGTTAAATGTCTTGTGGCTTGTCGAGAAGCAAGTTACTTGATCTCTGTAAGCCCTAGTTTTCTCACTCGTATATTAGGGATAGAAATAATATCTATTTTTCAGTGTTATTGCTTATTATTAAATAAAAATTAAATGCATCTATTAAATAAATATTAAATATATTACTGTATAACAATGTCTCTGAAGCACTTAGCTGAGGGCTAGCATATCCTAAGAGCTCCGTGAATGTTAAATGCTCTTTTTATTATTAAATATTATCATTACCCTTGGGATGGCTGTGGATGAAGTTCTTATTGAATATCTCCCTAATAATCTTGGTCTGAAGTGGCAGTGCTCTTTAGGATAGTTCCTGTATTGGACTTACAGTAGTTTTGCATTAACTCTTAGAAGCTGAATGAGTAGGCTGGGCACGGTGGCTCATGTCTGTAATTCCAGCATTTTGGGAGGCTGAGGTGGGTGGATCACTTGAGGTCAGGAGTTTGAGATCAGCCTGGCCAACATGGCGAAACCCCGTCTCTACGAAAAATACAAAAATTAGCTGGGCATGGTCGTGCGTGCCTATAATACCAGCTAGTCAGAAGGCAGAGGCAGGAGAATCACTTGAGCCCCGGAGGTGGAGGTTGCAGTGAGCCAAGATGGTGCCACTACCCTCCAGCCTGGGCGACAGAGCAAGACTCCATCTCAAAAAAAAAAAAAGAAAGGAAAAAAAAAGAAGCTGAATAAATAAATTTTGTTTGCAATAAGGAATGAACAGGTTCTTTTTTATTTTTAGAGATGAGGTCTCCCTATGTTGCCCAGCATGGACTTGAATTCCTGGCCTCAAGTGATTTTCCCATGTCAGCCCCCTGAGTAGCTGGGGCTACCATGTCTAAAGCTTTTCTTTTCTTTTTTTAAGAAATTCAAACAATATCATTTGTGCTACATTTACTGTAGGGAAACTGAACATTATAAATAAGGGGAAACTGCTGTTGAAATGAAAAATACATCATTTTTATCCTTTTATAGTTTTACATTGGTGAAAAGAATACGTCTTTGTATAACCCGAGTGTTATTTCAAATGTTCTGGCTTTCTGCCTTTTTCTTGTTCTATATTACTGTCTGTGTTAGAAGATAATAAACAGTATGTGTCCTCCCCGGATTGAATCTGTTATCCACTGTGGGAAGCTCCTGGCTTTGCTTCATGTTCAAAAACATGATTTTTGAGGAGGTTTATGCATATTAAAAGATGGGGCTTACCTCAACTGGGACAACTTTTCATTTTTTGCTGCCTGAGCAGATAAAGATGAAAGAGCAGGAAAATCAGAGTTGTAGGTCATAATAATTCCAAATGATGGTTTGCTTTGGGGCTTAGGCCTGGATCATTTATTTTCTCTTTTACTGTCAGCTTGCTAAGGGATCTCATCCTGTCTGCTGGTTTTGAATGCCGTTAACTTGCTGATGGTTCTCAGACTTGTATCAGCAGCCCAGACCTCCCCCGAGAGGCCAGTCAGGTCCACCCAACTGTCTACTTGACATCTCCACTTGGCTGTCTAAGAGGTGATCCAAACTTCACACATCCAAAACCACACTCCTGATTATAGCCTCAACCTTCATCAAGCCTGCCCTCCTCCAGCTCAGTAACTAGCCTTGAAGAATTGTCTTTGTTTCTAGTTCTTGGGAGGGAATCACTACACTGTTGGGATTTCCCAAGTGATAGGGTGTCTTTACCATTCATGGTGGGCCCCTCGGATCACATCTGAGTTTCCGCTAACGAGATGACTCAGGACAGAGGCCTACCATGACAGAACGACCAACTATGTGATTAGAGGATTGGGGCTTTGAGCTGGGTGATATCAACCTGAACGATGGAGAGGGGAAGGGAACTGGAAGTTGAGTTCAATTTTGTGGTCAATGATTCAGTCAGTCATGCCTACACAATGAAACTCCAGTAAAAACTCTGGACACCAGGGCTCAGGTGAGCTTCCCTGGTTGGTGATACATATTGATGTGCCAGGAGGGTGGCAGGTTAATGTAATGGACAGCCAAGGTTGAGAACCAGATCAGACACCACAAGCTCTTACTGCCTCTAGGCCTTTGTTTTTCACGTCCGCTCACTTGGAATGCTATTCCCAGCTCTTGAAATTGCCAGGCCTCAGCTCAGATATCCCTTCCTCAGAACAGACTGCTCTGATGTTCCTATCTAAAGTGACCCCTCCTGTCTCCCTCTTTTTCATTACTGTATTTACTTTGTAAGACTTATTTCAGTCTGCAAATATCTCATTTATTTAGATTTACTTGTGTCTGCCTCCCCCAGTAGAATGTGAGTGCCATGAGGGTAGGGGCCTTGTGTCAGTGCCTAACACTATGTGAGGCATATCTAGACCCAGTAAGTACTTTTAAAGTGTCTCTTAAACAAATAATTGAATAAATGAATAACCGAAACAACTGGCTGATTAGGTAACATTATACAAGGAAAAATGATATTCAATGAATTTAATGAATTTTTGTCCTGTATGTAATTATCTAAATCTATCTCTGTGTGTGTTTGTGTGTATATATATATTAGACTGATGCAAAAGTAATTGTGTTTTTTGCCATTACTTTTAATGGCAAGAACTGCAATTACTTTTGTGCCAATGTAATACATACATACACACATACATGGATACATGTATATATACAAAATATGTATACAAAATATGTATCCATGTATGTATACAAAATACGTATACAAAATATGTGTGTATTATATATCCATTTTTTTTCTAGAGTAGATGGTTCTTTTAAAAATATTTGCCTGACAGTATAAAAATGTGAAGTACATGAATTCCATGAGCCCTAAAGCGTGGAAGAACACTGTGGTTTTGACTGACAAATTGAAGATTGCTCAAGGTGGGTCCCGGGAACAAGGGCTTCATGGAACATTCTCCTTTGTCTGACCAATTCCTGGTTATCTCTCAGGCCCCATGGTGGAGGTGCCTCTCCTCTGTGCCAAGATGTGGCAGTCACTGCCCAGGACTTGATGTGCTTGTGTACTTGTCAGTATCTATCAGAGGACTGTGCTCTCGGGGACTCTGTCCTGTCTCTACTTTCTCCCAGCACCCAGCACAATACCTGGCAGATAGCTGGAATGCACTCTGTGTACGGAATGCACTGGAGCACAGGGCAGTAACAGGGGAGGTTTCAGAGACATTCAGTCTGACTCAGACCCCAGCTGCCACAGTAACTGCCCTGTCACTCTGGACAGAGCCTCGGGGACCTCTTTTGTAAAATAGGAAAAATAGTATCTGCTTCCAAGAGTCCTGGGGAAGGACAGATGAAGACTGTACTGGGAAATGCTTTTAAAGGCTATGTTAATTACATTTTATTTTAATTTTATTGGCTTCCCCAGTATTTCTTCAAAGCAGGGACCAGGCCTTCCAATTTAGCCCATGAGGGCTTGTCACGGGACACTGCAGTGCCTATTATCTGCTCGCCCCTCTGTGGCTCTTTTACTCAGTAGCATTTTCCCAGGTGTCTTGATCTGTAAGTAGGGCTCTGAGCTGGTGCAGATTCTGTGAAAGTCAAGCTCTCCTATGGGTCGGTAACTCTGGAAATCTAGAGAATGGGTCAGCATCTGTGACAAGTAAACAGAAAACACATGAAGGGGCCTTGAGGCTACTTTTCTTCCTTGATCATTTAACTACAATGTGCAGAGGGAAGTTGTGGGTCTGGATCTTAAATCTGGGGAACTGACAAAGGCATCTTCAATGGACAAATTTCAATCTGATGCTCAGTGTCGTGGCACTTGCCGGAGAGGCTTCACTGCTTGATTGATGAGGGTGTTGCCAAGGATTTCTATTTTTAATCTTCGAAATTCTTAGCTTGCTTACAACTTGGGGGCTCCAAGCACAGGCAGTTTCACTCTCTTCTAGGAAAATGGACCTTTTTCAAGAAAATTAATTTGTTTCTGAAGGCTCATTCTGATACACACACTCTCTTTCTCTTGCTTGTTTTCTTCTCTATTCCCTAAGCGATTTCAAGGGGGCTTGCACTAAGGTAGCCGCCCAACCTGTAAATTAGGAAATAAAGGGAATGAGGTTGTAGTCAGAAAATGGAATAGGAAAGTACATGCTGGATGGGATTAGCTATCTGTGGAATAAATCATAAGATTATTTGTGTGTAAATATTTGAGCAAAGAGTTAGAGGACACCCCAAACTCCAATCAAGTGGACAGTAGAGAATTTATTGAAACAAGTAAATGAGGTATTATATCCAAAGCACCTTGGTCAATGCTGGTGCGTCACAGGTAATGAGTAAAAGGTTGTTACCCATAACACCGTCTTCATTACTAAGGTTATTAGGGTACAGTTTGAAGGAGGTGGGACCACTGGATGTGACTGCAGTTTTGAAAAAGAACTGTCAACATTTGTAGGAGCACTTCCCACACAGTGGGCACTGGAGTCAATGCAGGTGTATGTGTATTAACTCAACCACACTGTGAGGTACTATTCTTATGCCTATTTTACAGAATAGGAAAGTAAGCCACAGAAGCGAAGTCACATAGCTAACAGTGGTGAGATGTCAATGTCAGATCTCTCCCCAGAGCTTGTGCCCTGACTCACTGACTACGTCAGCCTCCTCCCAAGGCATAAATCCAATCAACTTTTTGTTCATTGTATTAAGAAAGACTTATGAAGACAAGGGAAATGATGAAAGAGAGCAGGTCAGAGGAAAGTGATTCATCCTGTTGAAGGTGTGGAGGCACAGCTGGAAGCTACTTTCTGCAATCAAAGGACTGTGTTGGTCAGTCTCAGCTAACATTCAGTTATAACTAATGTTGTTTTATTTTATTATTTTATTTAATTGAGACAGGGTCTTACTCTGTTGCCCAGGTTGGAGTGCAGTTGCACTATCCTGGCTCACTGCAACCTCCACCTCCTGGGTTCAATTCTCATGCCTCAGCCTCCTGAATAGCTGGGGCTACAGGTGCATGCCAGCACGCCTGGCTAATTTTTGTGTTTTTTGAGAGACAGGGTTTCACCATGTTGACCAGGCTAGTCTTGAACTTTTGACATCAAGTGATCTGCCCATCTCGGCCTCCCAAAGTGCTTGGATTACAGGCGTGAACTACTGTGCCAGGCCGAGTTGTAACTAATATTGTTTTAATGAATATTTCTATATCATTTGCATATGTTTTTGTTAATCTATAGTTACTGTATTATTTTGTTGACATAAGTCACATGAATGCATCAATGACTCAGATAGTTTTGTGTGTGGCTGTGTGATATAATATATTCAGAGAGGTGGTATTATATCTTAATATAAGCTATAAACTTATATTTACAAGTTTAAGAAAAATAGAAAAATGGCCAGGCACTGTGGCTTACGCCTGTAATCTCAGCACTTTGGGAGGCCGAGGCGCTTAGATTACTTGAGCCAGGAGTTTGAGACCAGCCTGGTCAACATGGCGAAACACCATCTCTACTGAAAATATAAAAATTAGCCAGGTGTGGTGGTACATTCCTGTAATCCCAGCTACTTGGGAGCCTGAGACATGAGAATCGCTTGAACCTGGGAGGTGGAGGTTGCCGTGAGCTGAGGTCGTGCCACTGCACTCCAGCCTGGGTGACAGAGCGAGATTCAGTCCCCCAAAAAACAAAACAAAAGTCAGTAAAATGAGTAGTTGTGTAACGAACACCTGGGAGAACTAGAACATTGCCAGTACTTTACAGGCCCCCACATCCACTTTCCCCAGCGGCGCCCCTCTCTCTTCCTTATCTCCCTCCGTTACCGTGTTCCTAACTTTCCTATCTTTAATTCCCTTTCTTTTCATTCTAGCTTTACCACCTGCGTATGTATCACTAAATAACTTATTGTTTACTTTTACCTTTTTTTTTACTTTCTATAAATGAAATCACATATGTTTTCCCGTGACTTGCTTCTTTTGTTCAATATGTTTTTGAGATTCATCCATGTTGCTGTACTTAGCTCTGATTCATTTATTTTCACTGCTGAACATGTTCATACAATAGAATGAACTTATGACTAGACTACAGTTAACTCATATGTTGTCAGTGGTCATTCTAATTGGCTTGTTTCCAGTTGGTTTACTTTTACAGATCATGCTGCTTGAACACTGTTGTTCGTGTCTGATAGTGCGTGTGTAGATGAAAAAGTTTGCCTTCTTTTTTTTTCTGAGACAGGGTCTTGCTTTATCACCTAGGCTGGAGTGCAGTGGTGTGATCACAGCTCACTGCAGCCTTGACCTCCTGGACTCAAATGAGCCTCTGGCCTCAGCCTCCCTAGTAGTTGGGACAACAGGTGTGTGCCACCACACCTAGCTAATTTTAAAGTTTTTTTTTTTTTTAGAGGTGGGGTCTGCCTATGTTGCCCAGGCTGCTCTCAAACTCCTGAGCTCTTGAGTGTCAAATCACAAAATGCTTTCTCACAAAGAATAATTGGCACTTAACTATATGCCTCCTAATCTTGATTTAGCATTGACAGAAATACTGCAAATTGTAAGAACAAACGGTGGCCTCTATGTGCATATTTTTTTGGCATGCCGACTGGAGAAACAGGCAGTTAGAGCAACAGCCTGCTTTTCCCCAGTGGAGGGCATTGTTGTGGGTGGGAATGGTACACTCTTGTCTTTAAATAAGGAATGAAATTAACATAAATGTTTTTCATAATGCTGCTTTTAACCTTAATTCAGGAATCTTAGTATCTTGAATGGTGTAATCTAGGGGTCTAAGCTCTCACATTAGGGACAGAATACCCCATATGCTCAGGAGACGATATCAGAATTTCTTCAGTAGGCTAAATGATGGTGCAAAGAATTTGATTTCTGGGAATTTGATAGATTACCAATAGTTAATGTTTTTTGTTTTTGTTTTTTTTCATTTGCTAGAGAAGGAAATTAAGAAAACCAAGATGTAATGCTGTTAGCCGTGGCGAATTCATATGGGTCTGCAGAAAACTCAATTCTTGCCTCCTCAGAAGAAAGAATTTGACCGAGGGACATAAGGCAGAAGGAGAGACTGAGGCAAGTTTTAGAGCAGGAGTAAAAGTTTATTAAAAATCTTTACAGCAGGAGCGAAAGAAGTGCACTTGGAAGAGGGCCAAGCGGATGCCTTGAGAGATCAAGTGTGCTGTTTGACCTTTGACTTGGGGTTTTATACACTGGCACGCTTCCAGGCTGTTGCGTCCCTCCCCTGCCCCCGCATTCTTCCCTTGGGGTGGGCTGTACGCATGCACCGTGTGTTTCCTGGAGTTGTACACATGCTCCCTTGAAGCATTCTTCCCTCACCAGTAGAATGCTCCCAGAAGGTCATATACCTGTGAAACTCTGCTGGTTTGCCTCTTAGTGCCCCTGCGTGAGCCCACTCATCCACCTCCTGAGATCTTAGTTCTGGGTGTTTCTGCCTATTGGGAGACTGCCTTTCCCTGATCCCGGCTGCATCCAATTATTGTTTTGGAGAGACAGCTTAACAACTGCCAGACTATCACCTGGTGGTCGCCTGGTGCAGGGAGGTCAGGGGGGGCTCTCCTGCCCTGCTCGTGTCTGGGTCGCTACCTTCTGTAACAGTGCTGCATATTTAAAAATCCACACCTGCATCCAAGTACTGCAACAGAACATGAAACAATACTTTCTAGAGCCACAGTCAATGAAAGAGTGAGAAAGTCTGCCTTCAAAGTCGTCCCAGAACAGAAACATTTGCCCCTTGTCTTTTAGATATGATTTCTGTCAATGTAGTGTCCGACAGGGTGGAGAAAGTTGTATTCAGTAAGAAACACTTTTATTTTCCATTCGATTTCCCAAATTTGTGTAAAAGCGACACCAAACATTCACTGACATTCCCGATGACCTGAACTCTGAGATGAAATTTTCTAATTTAGTAAAAATACAGAGGAGGAAAATAAACTTTAACAGGAGGAAGGATATAGAACCTAACCTATAGCTCAAGCTATAGAACACTAAGCCAGATACAGCAACCCTGGTGAAAGATTACAAAGGATATTTCTACAGCTGATAAAATGTCTATTAATATTAATTATTTTATTTTTATAATTTTAAAATATAATTTTAAATATTTTATCACTTATTGTCTACCAATTCTATTTTTAAAAATTTATTTTCATTTATGATTGCATTTTATAAACTTAAGGGCTACAACATGATGTTTTGATATACATAGTAAATGATTTCTACAGTTAAGCAACTTAAGATATCCATTATTTCACATCTCACATAGTTACTTTTTTTTGTGTGTGGTAAGAGCACCCAAAATCTACTCTTTTAGCTAATCTCCAGTATACAATACGATATTATTAACTACAGTCTTCAGCCAGGCATGGTGGCTGACGCCTGTAATCCCAGCACTTTGGGAGGCTGAGCTCAGGAGTTCAAGGTCAGCCTGGGTAACATGGCAAAACCCCGTCTTTACAAAAAACGCAAAAATTAGCTGGGCATGCTGGTGCATGCCTGTAGTCCCAGCTACCCTGGTGGCTGAGGTGGGAAGATGTCTTGAGCCAGGGAGACAGAGGTTGCAGTGAGCTGAAATCGTGCCACTGTACTCCAGCCTGGGGGACGACAGAGTGAGACCCTGTCTTCAAAAAACAAAACAAAAATAATTTTGTTTTGTTCTCATGCTGTGCGTTAGATGTCCGGATTTATTCATCCCACCTAACTGCAACCTTGTACCCTTTGACCTATGTCTTCCACACCCACCCCCACTGCCTCCCACTTCTGATAACCGCTTATTCTCTGTCAATTTTTACTGTCATTGATAAAATGTGATTACTCTGAATATTAATGATATTTTTAATCAACATACTTAAAAATTAAGACTAATTTTTATCTAATTTATTTAAAGCCAGCAGACCACATTTGTGTTGAGCAAGCACTTACCTCTCCACACATGGAAAAATTTGAGAAACATAACCCCATCTAATCCTACACCAAGATAGGCACTGGGGAAAAAAAGATGAGCAAAACATGTTATTCCTGATAGTCAAGGTTTGGAGTTTAACTGGGAGATGAACATATACATAAATTAGCAGAATGATAAGGCAGTGTATAAATTGTAATTATACAAAGAAATTTGTATTTGCCTGTGATTGCTCAATAAATTAAGTGGCAGAACTAAAGTCAGGGCAGGTTTCCTTGACTGTGGCACTGTGTCAGTGATATTTTATAATTTTAGTGTTTAACTTGGAAAATTTTAAGCATATCCAAAAAGAAGAAAATAGTATGATGAGCTACCGTTTACTTTTACACAGCAGCATCAATTATTAAATCTGTGGCCATTTTTATTTCATCTGTGTGCCAACTACTTCTTCCCGCCCCACTCCCTGGATTATTTTAAAGCAAATCCAAAACTTACTATTCCATCCGTAAATATTATCAGTATGGATCTCTAAAAGATACGTGCTGTTTAAAAAAATATAACCTACAATATCATTAAACTACTTAAGAAGTTACTACTCTCTAATCTCAAATATTTGGTCAGTGTTCAAATTTCCCCAATTGTCTTATACACATGTCTGAGTGTGTGTGTGCATATACTTGGCTTGTTGGAGTAAGGATGCAAATAAGGTTCATACACTGAATTTGACTGATTTATCTCTTAAGTGTCTTTTAAGTCTAGGTTCTCTTACCCTCTCTTTTTCTTTCTCTTGCCTGATCAATGGCAAAAACATTTATGTAGTCAAGCTTATCCATTTTTGCTTTATTACTTCTGGATTTGGTGTAATGGTTAGAAGTAAGAGTTCCCCATTCCCAGATTGCATAACTTCACTCATGTTTTCTTCTGTATGATTTCATATTTACATTTGAAATTTATTCTAGTGTATGGCATGAAGAATAGATCTAATTTTGCATTTTCCCAGATGACTATCCAAATTCCCAACACCATTTATAAAATGTCCATTTTTCCCCCACATTGCTTTAAACATTTTTCGCACTCTGTTCTTCAAGGGAGATGTTATTATGAGAGTACTGGATGAATAATATTCAGACGTTATAACACATAAGGCAATCCACATGTACTGACATAGAAAAATGTCTCTCATATGAAGTAAAAGAAGGTGCAGAATAGCATGTATTATGAATCAACTTTTGTATAATAATTATTTATATCTGTACAAAAAAAATTTGGAAAGTCAGTCTTCAAATTGTCAATAATGGTTAATGGTGGTTACCTCAGATGGGGGGAATGAGGGGGTAGAGTTTTAATTTTTTTCTTTGTAAAATTTAGCATTTATTTATTTATTTATATTATATGCATATATCATGTTTCATTTAAATATTCAAATTTACAAAAAGGTCATTAGCATATCCTGAATGTTATTCAATCAATGTTTGGTGAGTTCCACTGCATACCAGTTTGCTTGTATGCTCTGTGTCTAAGGATGTTTCCCCACCACATATTTTCAAATCACCCGCTTTCTCTGTTTCTGTTTTCTCCTTTCTGAAAAAAAGGGAGCTTCAGGATGCCCTCAGGATGGACAATCAGGAGACCCGAGTTCTGGTTTCCACTTTCCTAGGCAGCTCTGTGAACTTGTTAGCCCAAATGCATTGCTTCTCTAACCCTCTGAGTCTGCATCTGTTAAACAAGGGCTTGGCTCAGATCCTCTCTGTCTTGTCTTGTCCATCGCTGAAATTCTGTGATCTGATATTTACATATGCTCTGCATGGTTATCTGACTAGTTCCATCCTAGCCAGGCTGGCCAGTTCCAGTAAGTCCCTGTACATCCAGACTAACTGTGAATAGTATTCATTGAGTATTTACTCTGTCCAGTTATGCCCTGCAGATCAGGAGAATGATTTATTTGATTTATATCTAGTAAGTGTCATAGTTGGCAAATAGCAGGGCATTATTTTTTGGGAATTAAAAAGGATTACATAGCTTCTTGAGTAATCAGGTTTTTTTTCTGTTGTTGTGTTTTTTTGTTTTGTTTTTGTTTTTTTTTGACAGGTTTTGCTCTGTCATCCAAGGTGGAGAGTAGTGTTATGATCATGATCAGGGCTTACTGCAGCCTCGAACTCCTGGACTCAAGTGGTCCTCCCGCCTTGGCCTCCCAAAGTGCAGGATTATAGGCATGAGCCACTCTGAAAGACCCAGGGTCTTTTTTGTTGTTGGGTATTGAAGTTATTTCCTTCAATAGATTTTTTTGAGTAATGCATTTTTAATATAGCTTCTTTTTCTGATTTTTTGGGTACAGGGCAATTGCATTATAAATGTACTCAACGTAAGCAAAGTCAGCTAAATGTATGTGATTCCAGTGTTTAAAGATGCTTATTTTTCATTCAGCATGAACTTTAAATGCAAGCTGACTACCTCATCTAGTGCTTAGCTAAAGAAACAGCTATCTGTTCCAGTGCAACAGGAATTACTGGTTGGGTTGATTAAATATGTGTCTGAGTACCATATATAGTAGACAATTAAATGAATTTGACATTGACTATACATAATTTTTCACATTACAAACTGTCATTGGAAATGAATCCTGGCATAAAATACATTTCTATTGTAATATATGTTCATAGCAGAAAACTTGAAAAAATATAGCAGAAGATAAAAGTCATCACTCATCCCTCTATATGGAGATAATTGTAATGATTATTAAGGGTGTATGTCTCTTCAATACTTAATTGTATGCAAATATTTACGTGGTAGGACACAACTTTGAGATCCTATCCTAGGTCCTTGCCCCCTACCTCATTCCCTTGTGCTCTATCCTGTGGCATTTCTAACAGTCCCACCCCTAGGCCCACCCCATCACTTCTTAAAGGTTCAACATTGCCTTTTGGTGCTTATATCAGAATTAAAAGCGTTGAAAGTCAAGCTCTGGGATGTGAATATTCTGAAAGTCCATGTCCTGAATAATTAAGTGCATAAAATTGAATGAGGTAAACAAGAAGGGAAGGCCAGGCGCGGTGGCTCACGCCTGTAATCCCAGCACTTTGGGAGGCCGAGGCGGGTGGATCGCTGGAGGTCAGGAGTTTGAGACCAGCCTGGCCAACATGGTGAAACTCTGTCTCTACTAAAAATACAAAAAAACTTAGCCGAGTGTGGTGGCGCGTGCCTGTAGTCCCAGCTACTCGTGAGGCTGAGGTGTGAGAATTGCTTGAACCTTGGAGGTGGACATTGCAGAGAGCTGAGATCACGCCACTGCACTACAGCCTGGGCAACAAGAGCAAGGCTCTGTCTCAAAAACAACAACGACAACAACAACAACAACAAAACAAAAACAAGAAACCAAACAAAACCAAAACAAAACAAGAAGGAAAGTGGAGCCAGGTCCCCATCTCCTAGGGGAGATGAAGAATCTCCTTATGGGGAAAGTCATGTGGGGGGAATGGAAGGCACAGAACACTTGCCTAGAGAAAGAAATTGGTGGGTTTAAGGAGAACTATGTAGACCCACCTGAGGGGACCAGTACTGAGTTGCCTCTGACTGAGTGAGCACCATCTGTTGCTGGCAATGAGAGCTCCGGGGAGCTGCCACAGGCCCCATTGCCCGCTTGCCCAGTGTAGGTAAGCGTTTGTATTACCGGTGCTGGGGAACTAAGTCTGCAGTTCCCTCCCTGCCACTGTGCTAGGAGTGCCCATGGAGGCCAGCCAGTGAGTCTCTGGCACATGGACCAACTGACACAAGTGTTGGCCCTCCGTTCCCTGAGATGCTGCTGCAAATTACTTTGTGTGGCCAGTGCCTCTCTTGAAAGGTCAAGTACACTTGTGAGCCCATACACTACCTGGATGGGCAGTGGTGAGGTCACAAGGAAAGAGCCAGCTTTGGTACTTTGGTGGAACTGTGTGAAATCAGCTCTCTGGAGCACACACCTCACCTTTTAGACATTCCAAATTGGGATCATACTGTATGGCCTATTTGGAGACCCTGTTTTTCCACTTTATATTCTATCATGTACTTTACCTTCATGATGAAATAGTCTCCCAGAGTGATTTTAATGGTTTCAGAATATCCCATCACGTGAAAGGTACCATGATTTACTTTAAAAATCCCCTCTTGTTGGACTTTAAAATGATTTCTAGTATTTTGCTGCTACTAGTAATGCAACGATGACCTTCATTGTCCTAAATCTTTGTGACTGTCTCTGAATTAAAAAAAAATGCTTAAAATATGGCAGGCGATCACAAGATAACTACGGTGAACATGATTGTCTGGGTTTTGGCTTAATTTTCTAGGATTATTGGCAGCTGTTGAAGCAGCTGAGGCCCCACCTGCTTTGCAGATGGGCAAGGCCTGCAGAGGCTCTGAATTGAATTAACACACTGGTTGGAGAAAGAAAGGCAAACATAGGAATATAAAATTGCCATGGAAACATGCTTCCTGGCTAAATACACATCTTGGTATCTAACCCATATCTCAGAGTCTATGATGACTTGCATACATGAAATGAGGTCCTGCTTTGAGCTCAGCATTTCAGAGGAGACTGCAGTTCCCAGGAGCCTTTGTCCTTCCTCTTCTGCCTCAGACAGGAAGTCCAGTCTGAGTTATCCTCACACATGAACAGAAAAACCATGAAATATTAATGCCTTGTTAGTGACTCTGCTGCAAACATTTAGTAAGCATCAGTCCCTTCCTAATCAATATCCTGTAAATTATGCATAGCAGCGCCACAAAGTCACACTTACTATCCTTTGGGTTACAGTGGTGGGGAGGACTAGGAGCAGATACCTGAGGAAGATGCTAATCAGAGGTGGTCACAATCCCTTCTCTATATATTTACTGTAGAACAAATTCAATTGGTTCCAGAGAAAGAGAGTGTCTTATTCATCCAACAACTCAAGATTTGGAAGTATAATGCTTGAAGTAGCCCAATAGATTACTTTGATTTATCTCCCTCTTTGGCAGTAGGGAGAGGGAAATGGTAAAATTTTAACACATTTTGTCTCTGCTTACCTAGAAGGAATACATATTTATTCTAAAAAATTTGGAGAATGTAGAAAGATTAAATTTAAAATTTCCCATTTAATTTTAATATTATTTTTATTTTATTTCTGTTTTTATATTTATTTTTTGAGACAGGGTCTTGCTCTGTCACCCAGGCTGGAGTGCAGTATTATAATCTTGGCTCACTGCAGCCTTGAACTCCTGGGCTCAACTGATCCTCCCACCTTAGCTTCTTGAGTAGCTGGGACTTGAGGTGTGTGTCATCATGCCCAGCTAATTTTTGTTTTTCACAGAGATGAGGTCTTGCTATGTAGTCCAGGCTGGTCTTCAATTATTGGCAATCTTCCTGCCTCAGCTTTCTGAAACACCTGAGATTATAGGTGTGAGCCACTGTGCCTGGCCTGAATAGACATTATTTTAAAGCATAGTTTTAGGTTCATAGAAAAATTGAGTGAAAAGTTCCCACATGCCCCCTCCCCCTACACATGCACAGCCTCCTCCACTATCAATATTTCACATGAGGATGGTATATTTGTTACAATCAATGAAGTTACTGTTAAAAAACAAAATTTCAACAAATTGAGTTTAATGATTGAATTGGCTTTTATTTGTGATTGATGAATTGTGCAGCATCTCATTTATGAAATAGGCACTAGGCTAGACATGGCATGGTTTTTGCAAGGTAGGTTGAGCAGGAACAAGGAAGTAGCACAGTGCAAAAAGCAGATTGGTTAACATCAGGTTACTTCAGGCTACTTTCCTTGTATGAGTTAATGCAGAGGTAGCTTACTTATGCTGGCTAAAACTTGCCTGTTTGGGGATTTGGCTATCACGTCTCTCCTGATTTCTCAGAAGGCCAGATCTTAAAAGTAAACAGCTTATGTTTTAGTTTGGTAATATGAAAACTTAGCATGAGTGACTCCCTTTCAGGTTGTCCTGCTGGGGCCTGTGCAGGATCTCCATCAATGGCCTCTTAGAAATTTTATTTAACACGGCTGGGCACGGTGGCTCATGCCTGTAATCCCAGCACTTTGGGTGGGAGGCTGAGGCGGGCGGATTGCCTGAGGTAGAGAGTTTGAGACAAGCCTGGCTATCGTGGTGAAACCCTGTCTCTACTAAAAATACAAAAATTAGCTGGGTGTGGTGGCGCATGCCTGTAGTCCCAGCTACTTGGGAGGCTGGGGCAGGAGAATTGCTGGAACCCAGGAGGTAGAGGAATTGCAGTGAGCCAGAGATTGCGCCATTGCACTCCAGCCCTGGCGACAGAGCAAGACTCCGGATCAAAAAAAAAAAAAAAAAAAAAAAAAAACAAGAAAAAACAAAAAGAAATTTTATTTAATACTACGTTGATACCTCGTTATCTACCAACTCCATGGTTTTCATTAGAGTTCACTTTTGGTGGTGTACTTTCTAAGGGTTTTGAAAATGTATAATGACATGTGTCTACCACTATAATATCATAACAGAATAGTTTTGTTACCCTAAAAACTCTGTGCTTTGCCTATTCATCCTTTCACTTTTTTTTTTGAGATGGAGTCTCACTCTTGTCACCCAGCCTGGAGTGCAATGGCACGATCTCGGCTCACTGCAACCTCCGCCTCCTGGGTTCAAGTGATTCTCCTGCCTCAGCTTCCCAAATGGCTGGGATTACAGGCGCCTGCCACCACACCTGGCTACTTTTTGTATTTTTAGTAGAGACGGGGTTTCACCATATTGGCCAGGCTGGTCTCGAACTCCTGACCTCAGGTGATCTGCCCATCTTGGCCTACTGAAGTGTTGGGATTACAGGCGTTAGCCACTGTGCCTGGCTTCATCCCTTTACTTTTAATATATATGTTTATGTTTAAAGTGAGTTTCTTGTGGGAAATATATGGTTGGCTCTTGTTTTTTGGTCCACGCTGACAATTTGTCTTTTAAGTGGTAGATTTAGGCCATTAATGTCTAAAGTGATTATTAATTTAGTTGTGTTGATATCTATCATACTTATTACTGTTTTCTATTGTTGCCTTTTTCTTTATTTCACTTTTGCCTTCCACTCTTTTTAGGCCATTTGTGGTTTTAATTGACCATTATATAAAATTTCTCAATTTTTTCTTCTTTCTTAGCATAGCAAGTATACTTTTAAAACTTTTTAGTGGTTGTTCTAGATACAATTTGCAATATACAGTTACAACTAATTCAATCCACCTTCAAATAATACCATACCACTTCACAAGTAGTGCAAATACCTTATAAAAACAAATAAGCCTAATTCCTTCTTCTCACCCCTTATATCATTGCTATTATTCATTTCATATATACATAAGCACACGTAAGTGTATACGGATGCTCTTCAACTTACATTGGGGTTACAGCCTAATAAATTGAAAATATCACAAGGGAAAGATGGATTTAATATACCTAGGCTGCCAAACATCATAGCTTAGCCTAGCCTATGTGCTCAGAACACTTACATTAGCCTACATATAGGCAAAATCATCTAACAGAAAGTCTGTTTTATAATAAAGTGTTGAATATCTCATATAATTTGTTAAAAACTGTACTGAAAGTGAAAAACAATGATTGGATGGGTACTAGAGGTACAGTTTCTACTGAATGTGCATTCTTTTCATACCATTGTAAAGTCAAAAAAGTTATAAGTTGAACCATCAGACATCATGGACAGTCTGTATATATTTACATACACATGAACATACATAATCAAATATATTATTGCTATTGTTATTTTGAACAAACCATTCTCTGTTATACCAATCAGGAATAAGAAACATAAAAGTTTTTATTTACTTTTACTTATTCCTTTTCAAATGTTCTTCCTTTCTTTATGTAGATTTGAGTTTCTGGACTTTATCAATTTTCTTCTCTCTGAAGAAGTTTTTAAAAATATTCCTTGAAAGGAAGGTCTACTGGCAATAAATTCCCTCAATGTTTGTTTGTCTGAGAAATTATTTCTCCACTTTTGAAATATACTTTCACAGGATAAAGAATTCTAGTTGAGGCTTTTTTCTCTAAACACTTTAAATATTCCACTCTATTTTCCTCTTGCCTACAATGTTTCTGAGAATTCAGATGTAATTCTTATCTTTGCTCCTCTACAGGTAAGGTATTTTTGTCCTCTCTTTTTTTTTCCAGAATTTTTTCTTTATTTTTGATTTTCTGTAGTTTGAAAATAATATGCTTCATTGTAATTTTTTTGTATTTATTCTTCCTGGTGTTCTTTAAATCTCGTGGATCTGCGATTTGGTGTCTCACATTTATTTTTTGGGAAATTCTGTTATTATTGCTTTAAATATTTCTTCTGTTTTTTTCTCTATTTCTTCTTTTCCTGATATTCACAATATTTATGTTACACCTTCTGTGTTTGTCTCACAGTTCTTGGATATTCTATTCTATTTTTCAGTATTTTTTCTCTTTGCTTTTTAGTTTTAGATGTTTCTATGGACATATCCTCAAGCTTGGAGATAATTTCCCCAGCCATGTCTAATCTAATGAGCCCATCCAAAGGCTTTCTTCATTTCTCTTACAGTGTTTTTTGATATATTGCATTTCTTTTTGACCTAAGAATTTTCATCTCTCTATTTACATTGCCCATCTGTTCTTGCATGTTTACTTTTTTCCACTGGAGTCCTTACCGTGTTAATTATAGTTGTTTTAAATTCACGATCTGATAATTCCGGCATCTCAGCTCTATTTCTTCAAACTGTTATTTTTCTTTCAGTATGCCTTTCACTTTTTGTTAAAAGCTGGACATTATGTACTGTAGAAAGGAACTCTGGTAAATAGACGTTTAGTGATGCGGTGATAAGGAGTGGGGGAGGGGAAACATTCTATAGTCCTATGATGAGGGGTTTTAGTGAGCTTGTGTCCCTTGATTATGCACTTCACAGGTGCCTTTAAATTCCCCCCCTCCCGCTCCACCCTGCTTTAGGTAGGACAGGATGGGTGGAAGGGACTGGGGTCAGATATATCACTTCCCCTAGGTTGGTTAGGCTCTGACAAAACCCCAATAAATTATGCTCTGGTAAAATAGTATTGCTCTCTCTCTCTCTTGCTCTCTCTCTCTCTCTCACTTTAAGAGACAGAGTCTCACTATATTGGACAGGTTGGTCTTGAACTCCTGGTTTCAAGCAAACTTCCCACCTTGACCTCTCAAAGTGTTTGGATTACAGGCATGAGCCACTGTGCCCAGCCAAACATGATGAATTTTTAATTTTTTTTAAAAATAGAAATGAGGGTCTTGGTTTCTTGCCCAGGCTCAAGGAGTCCTCCTGTCTCAGCCTCCCAAATGTGGGGGTTACAGGTGTGACCCTAAAATATTAAGAGTTTCTTTTGAAGGCAGACCTTGTTCAGAAGAAAATAATGCTTTGGTGTACTTCAGAGTAACCACTTTTCCTCTCTTCTCTTTCCCCTGCTGGAAACATAAGATTTTTCTTCAGTCTTCATTGTGGGAACCTGGTTGAGCTCCTGGACTTAAAACTAACGAAAGCCCCTCAATAATTACATCTCCCTGGAGTTTTGGTGTGACAGACTTGTTCATACTGAGCCTCCAGCAATTTGTCATTTATAGGTTAGGTTCCTTTCTTTTCCTTCCTTCCTTCCCTCCCTCCCTCCCTCCCTCCCTCCCTCCCTCCCTCCCTTCCTTCCTTCCTTCCTGCCCTCCCTCCCTCCCTCCCTCCCTTCCTTCCCTCCCACCCTCCCTCCCTTCCTCCCTCCCTGCCTCCTTCCTTCCTTCCTTCCTTCCTTCCCTCCCTCCCTCCCTCCCTCCCTCCTTCCCTACTTCCTTCCTTCCTTCCTTTCTCTCTCTCTCTCTCTCTGTCTCTCTCTCTCTTTCTTTCTATCTTGACAGGGTTTCACTCTGTTGCCCAAGCTGGAGTGCAGTGGTGTGATCTCGGCAACCTCCACCTCCTGGGTTCAAGTGATTCTCCTGCCTCAGCCTCCTGAGTAGCTGGGACTACAGGTGCAAGCCACCATGCCCAGCTAATTTTTATATTTTTAGTAGAGATGGGTTTCACCATGATGGCCAGGCTGGTCTTGAACTCCTGACCTCAAGTGATGCTCTCACTTTGGCCTCCCAAAGTGCTGGGATTATAGGCGTGGGCCACTGTGCCCGGCCAAGCTGGGTTTTTCTACCCGAGTACTGGTTCCCATGGGGTTTTCTGCTCCAGTATGTTATGATTCTCCATATCTGCCTGTTCATCTCTCCAATTTTGGGGTCAATGGTTTGCTCTGTGACCTCACTTCTCTGATTCACCTAAAAAGAGTTGTTGATTTTTCAGTTTGTTCAGGTTTTTTCTTATTGTTAGGATGAAGTGGCAACTTCCAAACATATGTCAGACTGGAATTTTTTAAGAGATATTTTTAAAAATGCCTGTAGACATCCCTAAAAGATTTAGATGCTATTAACTATTTCAGTGCATTTCCATGTGCATCTATATATGAAAGCAGATATATATTATAGTTTTTTATATATATGTAGGACTTATTTGCATACACAGTAATATACATATATGTATTGTATACAGTGTATGCAAATATGTCCTACATACATATAAATACAATATATGTAGTTGCTTTTTTTTTTTTGAGACAGAGTCTTGCTCTTTCTCCCAGGCTGGAGCGCAGTGGCAGGATCTCGGCTCACTGCAAGCTCCACCTCCTGGGTTCACGCCATTCTCCTTCCTCAGCCTCCCGAGTAGGTGGGACTACAGGTGCCTGCCACCACGCCTGGCTAATTTTTTGTATTTTTAGTAGAGACGGGGGTTTCACCATGTTAGCCAGGATGGTCTTGATCTCCTGACCTTGTGATCCACCCGCCTCAGCCTCCCAAAGTGCTGGGATTATAGGCGTGAGCCACCGCACCCGGTCTTGTAGTTGCTTTTGTAAAATTTTGATTAAGTTTGCACAGCTTTGTATTTAGATTTTTTCTTAATTTCCATTTGTATTTTTCTATGTCATTAAATAATCTTGTTAACAGCAGTTGACATTCAAATTATCTGATATAACTAAGAGACGAAGTATAGCAGAATACTACCTGTGAAGTCAAGAGAAGTTGGTAATTAAAAAAGTGTTGATCATCTGTGAACCTTTAAGTTGACATAAAATTATTTTAGTTCAGTTAAATAATACATATTAAGTACTCCAGCCCTGTACCTGCATTGTGGTTACAGAGATAAATAGAATGCAGACTTTGGCTTGAGGGGCATATACCTACATAAGAAAAAGACTGACAAATAGACAATAATAATAAGAGTTGGGAAGTGCTATGGGGTACATGCATGTACATGGTATACATATGGACAGAGTGTTTGGGAGATGAGAGGAGAAGCATTTTACCTAGCTTTGGTGGCTTTTTAGGTGGCAAGAGCTGGGCTGAGTTTTTAGCAATGACAAGAATTCGGCCAGATGAAGACTCGGTGTAGGAAAGGAAGAGCAGGTGTCCTAAATAGAGGTAACAATGTGTGTGGAGCTGGTGGTGTGGAACCTGAATTGATACTGGGTGGAAAATGAAGATTCAGGTGCATTGACATAGGAAAACCCAAAAGCTGTTTGATAGGAGGGACCAAGCTACTTCTTAGTTATTAGATTCATTTTGGTCTCAAAGTATTGTATTTTTCTTGAATAGCAAACAGAAACTTATACATGTAGTATAGAGTCCATCACATGCCAATCTCTGGCAAAGCCAAGCCTTACTAATTGGACTGTGCTGAAGAAATCCTATTTTAGAAAAAAAGACAGAGTCAGCTTGTGTAGGCTTTGTATCAAACATAGTGAGAATTTAAAATAAGTTTTGTGACTTAAAGGGGGTAAACATTATTTACCCGAAAAATTCACTTACTTGGCTTTATAAAAAAGAAATATAGCTTTCAATTTTTCTATTAGAAGGACTTTAAAAAAAAAGTAAATCTTGAACACAATCAAGTATGTAAAACAAAAGTAAGTGTAGCACCTCTGCTTGAAGGAAGGTGTGTGTGTGTGTGTGTGTGTGTGTACAGAAGCATCCAGAGCTCAAACCACTCAGCATGCCCCTTTGCCTGAAGAACCTAAAATTGCAGAATATAATTTACAAACTATTGAAGTAGATTGGAGGACTATGAGGGGTGAAAGTACTGACAGATTTAATTGAAACATCCAAACCTTGGATTTTAGACATGGCCCTCAAAGAGTTGGCAAGGGATTGTAAATTTCCCAGGGTAGTGGGACTGAATAATTTCTCAGGCATTTCTAAAAATTCTGATGATTTTATCCCATGATGTGTTTTTTTGCCTAGAGAGGAACTCAACATAATAGGAACATCTTGGTCCTCCATTCATGAAAACGTAGTAAAATAATAACAAATATAAAGTTCATTACTTTTGGAACACTTTTTGTGTATCCTACACTGTGAATGCATTTTCTATTTATTATCTTAAAAAATTTTAACTGGCCTGGTGTGGTGGCTCATGCCTGTAATACCAGCAATTTGGGAGGCTGAGGCGGGCGGATCACCTGAGGTCAGCAGTTCAAGACCAGCCTGGCCAACATGCTGAAACCCCGTCTCTACTTAAAATATAAAAATTACCTGGGCGTGGTGGCAGATGCCTGTAATCCCAGCTACTTGGGAGGCTGAGGCAGGAGAATCGCTTGAACCTGGGAAGCAGAGGTTGCAAAGAGCCGAGATGGCACCATTGCACTCCAGCCTGGGGGGCAAGAGCGAGACTTCATCTAAAAAAAAAAAAATTTTAATTGTAGGCTGGGCATGGTGGCTCACACCTGTAATCCCAGCACTTTGGGAGGCCGAGGCGGGTGGATCACCTGACGTCAGGAGTTCGAGACCAGCCTGGCCAACATGGTGAAACCCCATCTCTACTAAAAAATACAAAAATTAGCTGGGCATGGTGGCAGGCACCTGTAATCCCAGCTACTTGGGAGGCTGAGGCAGGAGAATGGCTTGAACCCGGGGGGCGGAGGTTGCAGTGAGCCGAGATTGCACCATTGCACTCCAGCCTGGGAGACAGAGCAAGACTCTGTCTCAAAAAAAAAAAAATTAATTGTAAACTACATATGACATAAAATTTACTACACTAATTATTCTCAGGTACACAGTTCAGTGGCATTAAGCACACTCACATTGTTGTGGCACCACCATCATCTATTTCCAGAGTTCTTTTGATTTTGCAAAACTGAAACTCTGTACCCATTAAGCAATAACCTCTTCCTCCCTCCCATTAGCCCCCGGCTACCACCATTCTTCTTTCTGTCTCTGAATTCAACTACACTAGGTACCTTATATAGGTGGAATCATATAGTATTGGCCCTTTTGTGACTGACATTTCACTTTGCTTAATGTCTTTAATGTTCTTTCATGTTGTAGCCTCTGTGAGAATTTTCTTTCTTTCTAAAGCTGAGTAATATCCCACCATATGTATATATATATATATGTATGTGTATATATATATACTATATGTATATACCATATACCACTTTTTGTTTATCCCTTCCTCTGTTGATGAAAACTTGGACACTTCTACCCGTTTGTTATTGAGAATAATGCTGCTATAAATACGAATCTAAAAATATCTCAAGTCCCTTCTTCCAATTTTTTTACATACCTATAAGCATATCATGTAGATAACGGATCGTATGATAATTCTAATTGTAATTTTTTGAGGATCCACTACACTGTTTTCTGCAGTGGCTGCACCATTTACCAAACAACAGTATACAAAGCTTCTTACCAAGTATGCATACAAGCTCCAATTTCTCCAAATCCTTGCCAGCACTTGTTATTTTCTGTGCATATTTGTGCTTTTTTTTTTTTTTAATAAGCAGCTATCCTAATAGATGTGAGGTGCTATCTCACTTTGGTTTTGATTTTCATTTCTCTAATCATTAGTGATGTGGAGCATCTTTTCATGGGCTTATTGGCATTTGTATATCTTCTTTGGAAAAATGTCTATTTAAATCCTTTGCCTGTTTTTGTTTTTTCTTGTTGTTGTAGGAGTTCTTTATATAGTTCTTATATTGACCCTTCATGAGATATATAATTTGAAAATATTTTCTCTCATTTAGTGAGATGCCTGTTCACTCTGTTGATTGTGTATTTTGTTGAACAGAAGCTTTTAATTTTGATGTAGAGCAATTTATCTTTATTTTGTTGCCTGTGCTTTTGGTGTTATATATACGAGGAATCATTGTGAAATTTAATATCATGAAGCTTTTTCCATTGTTTTCTCTAAGAGTTTTATAGTTTTAGCTCTTATGTTTAGATCTTTTATCTATTTTGAGTTCCTCTTTGTATACAGTAAGGTAAGGGTTGAACTTTATTCTTTTGCATGCAGACGTTCAGTTTTCTCAATACCATTTATTGAAGTAATGTGACTTTCTTAGAGCCACATGGATAGTAGCAGAGATGTGGCCAGAACCCAGGTTCCCTGAATCTAGGTCTTTAGGACTTCCCCTACTGTTGTTTGTTAGTGCTCCATTGCCCACTGTCTTTGATAACTGAGGCACCACTGTGTTCACACAAAGGTGTGATGGAGTTCACACTCTGAGTGCACCTGCATTTGAAAGGCAGAATTTGTTGTCCCCAATATTTTTGAACAAGGAGGTCATCCAGTGCTCCCTGCCCAACTGGTCATCCAGTTTTGCTTCTACTTCATCATTCCACTGAGTCTGCAAAAGAGGCAAACCCAGCCACAAAAACTTGCCTTCAGAATCACATGTTGTTTATACTTTACTTCACACACTTTTCCTTATTAAACCACAGGGTTCCTTAAGAACCAAACCTCTTCTTTCAGGAAAAGAAAATGGGCTTGTGCAATGAACTGTACAAATTAAAAAATATGAATTATGAAATGATGAATGTGAGAAGTCCAAACTTAGCTAAATTAATTTCTAAACTACATTCTATCTGCTGAGACTCTGATCACGATGCTTATTCAATTCATACCTAAATTGCCATCTATTTAATTTTCTTTGCAGGAGTTGGTACTTAGTATATGTCAGAGAAAAATACTAAAAAAAAAATCAATGAGCAAAAATATTTTAAAATCACTTTCAAATGTGTTAAACATTATAAGTTTCATGCAATGTAAACCTGTGTAACTTATGTATACGGAGTCCCATATGGTCCCATCTTTGCATGGTGGTGTATTTCAAGAAACGTGTCTCAGAAACACAACTGAAGGTCATTAAAAGTAATTCCAATCTTTACTTGACAATTGATTAACATTAAAGTGGATTCAATTCATAACTTCTATTTCTTTCAATTTCTACCTGTCTCTTTCACACTTTGCAACTGCTCCCCAATCAAATGCCCCCCTCAACACCTATCCAATGACTTTTTCTATTTCATTCTCTTCCCCATCTCCTTCTGGATCCCCCTTTTCTCTCTCAGACATTTTCCTCCTCAAAATTTTACTCATATGCATAATAAAGGGGATGGGGATGAACACCTCTTACCACCTTCTCTCTCTTTTTTTTTTTTTTGAGACTAGGTCTCGCTCTGTCACCCAGGCTGGAGTGCAGTGGCGTGTCTCAGCTCACTGCAACCTCTGTTTCCTGGGTTCAAGCGATTCCTCTACCTCAACCTCCTGAGTAGCTGGGATTACAGGCACCCACCACCGTGCCCGGCTAATTTTTGTATTTTTAGTAGAGAGAGGGTTTCACCATGTTGGCCAGGCTGGTCTTGAACTCCTGACCTCAAGTAATCCGCCTGCCTTGGCCTCCCAAAGTGTTGGGATTACAGGCGTGAGCCACCATGCCTGGCCCACCTTCACTCTTTCCACCTGGTCCAGGCCACCATCATTTCTAGCCTGAATCGCTATGTGAGTCTCTCAGTTGGTTTCTGTGCTTCCACCCCTGCCCCTTAGAGTCTATTCCTGATACAGAAGCCAAAACGATCCATTAAAATACAAGTCAGTGTTAGCTTTATCCCTCCCCTGGATATTTACTTGCTTACTGTCTGTTTCTCCCCAGTAGACTGTAAGCTCCTTGATGGTGGGCAGTTTTATCTGGTTCCCTGCTGTATCTCTGGTGAAAACAACATTGACTGGTACATGAGAGGTACCTCAAATTTGTTGAATGGAAGGCTGAGTTGATTAATGAATTTCTTACTTGATTTCACAGGTTATTTCTTCTGTATGAAATAACTACTATAAGAATTGACATGACTTTGGCTTCAGGTTACAAAAAAGGCAGCATGCTTTATTTTACATAAATAAAAAGCCATTTCTGAATATGAATGATGTGTTACCATTAAGGCTTCAAAACGAATGAGGACAACAAACTCTGTATCTCTGACTGCCTTTCTGCTGTTACTTGCCATGCTACAATTCATACTTTTTTTCGGTCTTGCAGTCTCCTTTTATTAAAGGGGGAATTAAAAAGAAAGAGGTTGCTGAAACAATGAGGAATTGCTGCTCACATTACTGGAAGTACAGAGGTAGCCTGATTCTAGCAACTGAATGATGGCCTTGAGCTTGCAGGTGCTTTTTCTTTCTTTGACATCCAGTACTACAGGGCACCTTCTGTGCCCTGCCTCATAGCCCCTCAGTCTACCTTTAATCTAGCAATTGGTGCAGGAATCAGCTCTGCCCAGGTGCATCAGCACCTTGCCTCAGCTGCACAGCATAGTTTTCACTTCCTGCTCCAGGGCTCTTCTGCTAGCAGATGTGTCTTCTAGGAACCAAGTGGGGGACCAGCTGGACCCTTGTGCACAAGCAAACCTACAAAAATTGGTCCAAAAAAGCCCATGAGATCATGCTGAAGGCAGAACTACTCTTGGAGGCACTCTTCCTCTTCTCCTGGACGTGAAAGAGGAAGCAAATAGCCCCATAATATGGTTTGCCTGTGTCTCCACCCAAATCTCATCTTGAATTTTAGCCAAGGGGCACTGAAATTACTTACTTGAATTAGTACAATTACTGAGATGGTTAATGTTAGGTCAGTCACGAACCATTCATGAGGTTCATATCTTTTCTAAACTTTTTTAAAGTTCACAGTTGCTGAGAGAGACTGGATTGCATGCTGGGGAATCAACCACAATGTCCATTGCACTCTTCTATTCCTGATTTCTTCTTTCATCTTTCTTCAAGACACCCTTAAAACATCACCTGTTCTGTGAAGACTTCTGTGAGGCGGGCTTATCTTCTCTGTGCTTCATCTGAACTTATGTGAGGTAGTGGTTTTGAAAGTATGGACACTGGAGCCCATTTGCCCAACTTCCTAGCTGTGTGACATTGGGCAGCTTGTTTAACCTCATTGTACATCAGTAGTTTCATAAGTAAAAAAGGTATTGACTTTATTTTCTTTATTTTTTTCTTCTTTGTTTTTAGATTGGGAAAAAGGTACTTACTTTAGAGTGTTGCTGTGAAGATTAAACATGTAGAATGTGTAAGTGGTTCAGAACAGTGCCTGGTGCATAGCAAGTGCTCAATGTGTCTGTTACAGGATTTCACTTCTAGTCATTTTTGTGTTTCCAGTGCCTGAAGTGAATAAAGGTCTGTTAAATGAATGAACAAATAGTACAGAGAATACATAAATATCTGGAAGGGAGAGATTGCTATGAGGAACTGGGGGACAGAAGAGGGTGGTCTGAGCATGTTTATTGGAGGATATGGAATCTGAGTAGAAATTTGAAGGATAAATTGGCCTTTTCCAGGGTTGAGGATCAAAAACAGTACTAGAATGAGGAAGTGTGTGTAAAGACACAGAACAGAAAATAAGCGCAGAGCATTTGAGAGAATAGAGCAATGTGGCTAGAATGGAAGGAGTGGGAATGGATATGAGGAGGGATAAGACAGGACAGTTAAGTTGGAACCAAACTGAGGAGGAACCAAGCCTATGTGAATAGGAGAAGGATAATTTTGTGGAAAGAGGTCAGGCTTCAGAACTATACCATGATTTGGACTCTCGTCCCCATCACTTACTGGTTGTCTGGCCTTAAAATCACTTGACCACTCTAAGCTTACGTATTTTTATTTCTATTTTTTTTTTTTTTTGAGACAGAGTCTCGCTCTGTCGCCCAGGCTGGAGTGCAGTGGCACGATCTCGGCTCACTGCAAGCTACACCTCCTGGGTTCACGCCATTCTCCTGCCTCAGCCTCCCAAGTAGCTGGGACTACAGGCGCCTGGCTAATTTTTTCTATTTTTTAGTAGAGACGGGGTTTCACCGTATTAGCCAGGATGGTCTCGATCTCCTGGCCTTGTGATCCACCCGCCTCAGCCTCCCGAAGTGCTGGGATTACAGGCGTGAGCCACCGCGCCCGGCTGAGACTTCTATCTATGAATTCATACACAGTGAAAAATATCCTTCAAAAATAATGGTAAAATAGAGACATTTTAAGTCAAACAAAAGCTGAGAATATTAGTCCCTAGCGGACCTGCACTACAAGAAATACTAAAAGGAGCTGTGTACTAGCTGAAATAAAAGGATCTCAGAAGCACAGAACTTCAGGAAAGAATGAAGACCACGAGAAATGGGACATATGCAATTCAATATAGAAGGATATTGACTTTTAACGGGTTTATAGTGTTATAAACTAAGTAAAATATATGAAAATAGTAGCACAGAAGTCAGGAAGAGACAAATGTAGTTTAATTTTTGCAAGGTTTTTGCATTGTTTGGGAAGTAATAAGAGTAATAAGGTTAACTTAAAGTTGTTAGAGTTGCACTGTAAAATCTCTAGAGTATCCAAATATTATTAAAATAGAAAAAGGGAAAGGTAAAAAGCAAATAGAGGAGATATACTGATTTAAGTTTTAAATCTTTAAGAAAGAAAGAAAGGATACTAATCTACCAAAAAAAGATAAGTGAGAGAATACTTCTCGGCCCATTTTATGAGGCCAGTAAACTCTGATACAAAAATGTGACAGCGAAAGGTCGGGTTACCCACAAAGGGAAGCCCATCAGACTAACAGCTGATCTCTCGGCAGAAACTCTACAAGCCAGAAGAGAGTGGGGACCAATATTCAACATTCTTAAAGAAAAGAATTTTCAACCCAGAATTTCATATCCAGCCAAACTAAGCTTCATAAGTGAAGGAGAAATAAAATACTTTACAGACAAGCAAATGCTGAGAGATTTTGTCACCACCAGGCCTGCCCTAAAAGAGCTCCTGAAGGAAGCACTAAACATGGAAAGGAACAACCGGTACCAGCCACTGCAAAAACATGCCAAATTGTAAAGACCATCGAGGCTAGGAAGAAACTGCATCAACTAATGAGCAAAATAACCAGCTAACATCATAATGACAGGATCAAATTCACACATAACAATATTAACTTTAAATGTAAATGGGCTAAATGCTCCAATTAAAAGACACAGACTGGCAAATTGGGTAAAGAGTCAAGACCCATCAGCAGGCTGTATTCAGGAAACCCAGCTCACGGGCAGAGACACACATAGGCTCAAAATAAAGGGATGGAGGAAGATCTACCAAGCAAATGGAAAACAAAAAAAGGCAGGGGTTGCAATCCTAGTCTCTGATAAAACAGACTTTAAACCAACAAAGATCAAAAGAGACAAAGAAGGCCATTACATAATGGTAAAGGGATCAATTCAACAAGAAGAGATAACTATCCTAAATATATATGCACCCAATACAGGAGCACCCAGATTCATAAAGCAAGTCCTTAGTGACCTACAAAGAGACTTAGACTCCCACACAATAATAATGGGAGACTTTAACACCCCACTGTCAACATTAGACAGATCAACGAGACAGAAAGTAAACAAGGATACCCAGGAATTGAACTCAGCTCTGCACCAAGCAGACCTAATAGACATCTACAGAACTCTCCACCCTAAATCAACAGAATATACATTCTTTTCAGCACCACACCACACCTACTCCAAAATTGACCACATAGTTGGAAGTAAAGCACTCCTCAGCAAATGTAAAAGAACAGAAAATGTAACAAACTGTCTCTCAGACCACAGTGCAATCAAACTGGAACTCAGGATTAAGAAACTCACTCAAAACTGCTCAGCTACATGGAAACTGAACAACCTGCTCCTGAATGAATACTGGGTAAATAATGAAATGAAGGCAGAAATAAAGATGTTCTTTGAAACCAACGAGAACAAATACACAACATACCAGAATCTCTGGGACACATTCAAAGCAGTGTGTAGAGGGAAATTTATAGCACTAAATGCCCACAAGAGAAAGCAGGAAAGATCTAAAATTGACACCCTAACATCACAATTAAAAGAACTAGAAAAGCAAGAGCAAACGCATTCAAAAGCTAGCAGAAGGCAAGAAATAACTAAGATCAGAGCAGAACTGAAGGAAATAGAGATACAAAAAACCCTTCAAAAAATTAATGAATCCAGGAGCTGGTTTTTTGAAAAAGATCAACGAAATTGTTAGACCACTAGCAAGACTAATAAAGAAGAAAAGAGAGAAGAATCAAATAGATGCAATAAAAAATGATAAAGGGGATATCACCACCGATCCCACAGAAATACAAACTACCATAAGAGAATACTATAAACACCTCTACACAAATAAACTAGAAAATCTAGAAGAAATGGATAAATTCCTCAACACATACATCCTCCCAAGGCTAAACCAGGAAGAAGTTGAATCTCTGAATAGACCAATAACAGGATCTGAAATTGAGGCAATAATCAATAGCTTACCAACCAAAAAAAGTCCAGGACCAGATGGATTCACAGCCGAATTCTACCAGAGGTACAAAGAGGAGCTGGCACTAATCCTTCTGAAACTATTCCAATCAATAGAAAAAGAAGGAATCCTCCCTAACTCATTTTATGAGGCCAGCATCATCCTGATACCAAAGGCTGGCAGAGACACAACCAAAAAAGAGAATTTTAGACCAATATCCTTGATGAACATCGATGCAAAAATCCTCAATAAAATATTGGCAAACCTAATCCAGCAGCACATCAAAAAGCTTATCCACCATGATCAAGTGGGCTTCATCCCTGGGATGCAAGGCTGGTTCAACATACACAAATCAAGAAATGTAATCCAGCATATAAACAGAACCAAAGACAAAAACCACATGATTATCTCAATAGATGCAGAAAAGGCCTTTGACAAAATTCAACAACCCTTCATGCTAAAAACTCTCAATAAATTAGGTATTGATGGGATGTATCTCAAAATAATAAGAGCTATCTATGACAAACCCACAGCCAATATCATAGTGAATGGGCAAAAACTGGAAGCATTCCCTTTGAAAACTGGGACAAGACAGGGATGCCCTCTCTCACCACTCCTATTCAACATAGTGTTGGAAGTTCTGGCCAGGTCAATCAGGCAGGAGAAGGAAATCAAGGGTATTCAATTAGGAAAAGAGGAAGTCAAATTGTCCCTGTTTGCAGATGACATGATTGTATATCTAGAAAACCCCATCGTCTCAGCCCAAAATCTCCTCAAGCTGAAAAGCAACTTCAGCAAAGTCTCAGGACACAAAATCAATGTACAAAAATCACAAGCATTCTTATACACCAATAACAGACAAACAGAGCCAAATCATGAGTGAACTCCCATTCACAATTGTTTCAAAGAGAATAAAATACTTAGGAATCCAACTTACAAGGGATGTGATGGACCTCTTCAAGGAGAACTACAAACCACTGCTCAATGAAATAAAAGAGGATACAAACAAATGGAAGAACATTCCATGCTCATGGGTAGGAAGAATCAATATCATGAAAATGGCCATACTGCCCAAGGTAATTTATAGATTCAATGCCATCCCCATCAAGCTACCAATGACTTTCTTCACAGAATTGGAAAAAACTACTTTAAAGTTCATATGGAACCAAAAAAGAGCCCACATCACCAAGTCAATCCTAAGCCAAAAGAACAAAGCTGGAGGCATCACGCTACCTGACTTCAAACTATACTACAAGGCTACAGTAACCAAAACAGCATGGTACTGGTACCAAAACAGAGATATAGACTAATGGAACAGAACAGAGCCCTCAGAAATAATGCCGCATATCTACAACTATCTGATCTTTGACAAAACTGACAAAAACAAGCAATGGGGAAAGGATTCCCTATTTAATAAATGGTGCTGGGAAAACTGGCTAGCCATATAGAGAAAGCTGAAATTGGATCCCTTCCTTACGCCTTATACAAAAATTAATTCGAGATGGATTAAAGACTTAAATGTTAGACCTAAAACCATAAAAACCCTAGAAGAAAACCTAGGCAATGCCATTCAGGACATAGGCATGGGCAAGGACTTCATGTCTAAAACACCAAAAGCAATGGCAACAAAAGCAAAAATTGACACATGGGATCTAATTAAACGAAAGAGCTTCTGCACAGCAAAAGAAACTACCATCAGAGTGAACAGGCAACCTACAGAATGGGAGAAAATTTTTGCAATCTACTCATCTGACAAAGGGCTAATATCCAGAATCTACAATCAACTCAAACAAATTTACAAGAAAAAACCAAACAATCCCATCAAAAAGTTGGCGAAGGACATGAACAGGCACTTCTCAAAAGAAGACATTTATGCAGCCAAAAAACACATGAAAAAATGCTCATCATCACTAGCCATCAGAGAAATGCAAATCAAAACCACAATGAGATACCATCTCACACCAGTTAGAATGGCGATCATTAAAAAGTCAGGAAGCAACAGGTACTGGAGAGGATGTGATAGGAACACTTTTACACTGTTGGTGGGACTGTAAACTAGTTCAACCATTGTGGAAGTCAGTGTGGCGATTCCTCAAGGATCTAGAACTAGAAATACCATTTGACCCAGCCATCCCATTACTGGGTATATACCCAAAGGATTATAAATCATGCTGCTATAAAGACACATGCACACATACGTTTACTGTGGCACTATTCACAATAGCAAAGACTTGGAACCAACCTAAATGTCCACCAACGATAGACTGGATTAAGAAAATGTGGCACATATACACCATGGAATACTATGCAGCCATAAAAAATGATGAGTTCATGTCCTTTGTAGGGACATGGATGAAACTGGAAACCATCATTCCCAGCAAACTATCGCAAGGACAAAAAACCAAACACCGCATGTTCTCACTAATAGGTGGGAATTGAACAATGATAAGACATGGACACAGGAAGGGGAACATCACACACTGGGGACTGTTGTGGGGTGGGGGGAGGGGGGAGGGATAGCAGTAGGAGACATACCTAATGTTAAATGATGAGTTAATGGGTGCAGCACACCAACATGGCACAGGTATACATATGTAACAAACCTGCACATTGTGCACATGTACCCTAAAACTTAAAGTATAATAAAAAAAAATGTGATAGGGACACTAGAAGAAATATTACATGCTAATCTCTCTCAAGAACACAGACACAAAAATATTAAACTAAATATTATCAAATCAAATGCAATGATAATAAAAATATTACACCATGACAAAATGGGGTTTATTTGAGAAATGTAAGGTTGGTTTAACATTCAAAAGTCAGTCAAAGTAATTTGCTATATTAATCAAATGAAAGAAAAAAATACATATGGTCATCTCAGTAGATGCAAAAAAATGACAAAATTTAACACCCATTTATTATATGTTTCATAGCAATCTAACAGAAGAGGGAAGCTTTTAAATATAAAGATTAGAAGTATCTCCCCAAAATATGCCACTTTGGCATAAGGCTTATCTTGAGCTAAAGACAATTGGGGAAAAGCAGATACAAGAAAAACTCTCTGGCCTTTCCCTATTTTCCTAAAAGCAGGGCATACATATACATGAAAGTCTCCCCTCCACTCTCAACCAAGAACGCCAAAAGTAAATCACCAGATAGAAATGACTTTAGACCCTTATCAGCCTGGAGACAGCAGCAGAACATCTACATAACATGCTTAACTAGCATTTATCTACCATTAGTTTCCTGTATATTTGGCTTCCTACAGTTTCCTAAATTGTAGGAGACTCAAAGTCCTTTTCTTTTGTCTTGTCACTTCTCTAAAAATTTATTATTCTTTGTTGAAGATGTTGTATAAGATGGAGTTTGAAGCCATCTCTGTGAGAATTACTTATTTTCTGGGTATCCTCCAGGCATATGTAAGATATACATGTTAATAAACTTGTTTGGTTTTCTCTTGTTAATCTGTATTTTGTTTCAGAAGCCCCAGCCAAACATTTTAGAAGGGTAGAAGGGAACTTATTTTTCCTCCCCTATACACCTATGATTAGCATCATACTTATTAGTAAGAGTGCTTTCCCTCTGAAGTTATGACTAAGACATGCTGTTCATTATTACCACGTTTACAATTAACATCATACATAACCGTATGAAGATGCCCCATCCCCCAAATTTGAGAGTTAGACAATGATGCCCAGTGTCATCACTTTTATGAAAGGGCCTAGCTAGAGAAATAAGGCATGAAAAAGTTTATGTAGAAGATGTAACCATTGGAAAATAAAAAGTAAAATTGTCTTTAATCACATATATTCTGTACCTTAAAAATATCAAAGAATATATAAGCTTTTTTTGTTTTGTTTTGTTTTTGTTTTTTGAGATGGAGTCTTCCTCTGTTGCCAGGCTGGAGTGTCATGGTGCGATCTCAGCTCACTGCAACCTCCACCTCCCGGGTTCAAGTGATTCTCCTGCCTCAGCCTCCTGAGTAGCTGGGACTACAGGCATGTGCCGCCACACTCAGCTAATTTTTGTATTTTTAGTAGAGACGGGGTTTCACCATGTTGGCCAGGATGGTCTCAATCTCTTGACCTCGTGATCTGCCCACCTCGGCCTCCCCAAAGTGCTGGGATTACAGGTGTGAGCCACCGCGCCTGGCCTATACAAGCTGTAAAAATTAATAAGTGAATTTAGCAATTAAAAGGATATAAAATATAAGAACAATATATTGAAATAAGTTTTATTTTGATACTGATATAAGGTCAATCTAAAATTAATTATTTTTTGTATACTAGCAATAAGATTAAAAATGAAGTTATAGTACTATTTACAATAGAGTGAAAACATCAAAGATTTAAGCATGATACAACAAAACATAGGCAAGATCTATTCACTGAAATCTATAAAGTATTTCTGAGTGACATTAAAGAACACAAAATAAGTAGAGAGATATAAAATGTAAAATTATTGGGGGACAGTATTGCTAAGGTGTTCATTCTCACCAAATTGATCTATAGATATAAGGCAATGCCAATCAAAATCCCACCAGGGATTGTGTGCATAATTTGACAAGTTGATTCTAAAATTCTTGTGGAAAAGTTAAGGACCCGAAAGAACCAAGACAACTTGGAAGAAGAAAAAAGGTTGGCAAACATGATCAGATTTCTAGACTTATAATAAAGGTAACTAAGACAGTGTAGTGTTGGTGTAAGGACAGGTACACAGACCAGTGAAACAGAATGAAGAGTCTAGAAATAGATGCACATATAGATGGTCACTTGACTTATAACAAAGATGCTATTGCAAGCTAATTCATAAAGAATGGTCTTTTCCACAGTGGTTTTGGAGCAACTGCTATCTTGAAATAAAAGTAAAATTTCAGCCTACCTTATCCCATGCACAAATAGAAAATAAACTAAAATGTAAAGGGTAAAACAAAGGCTTGTAGAAGGAAAGAAACACCAGACAATAGATGCCCAACCCTGAGACAAAGAAAGATTTGTTAAACAAAACACACAAAAGCATTTGTCTTTTAATCACAAAAGAAAAAATTAATGTTGTGTGTCATTAAAATTAAGACAATAAAAATATAAGCCCCAAACATGGAGAAGATATTAAAATTACTATATCCAACCAAGGATTTATACCTAAAACAGAGAGAGTGCCTACAGATCAATAAGAAAAAGACAAAAAACCCAATAAATTGGTCAAAAGACTTGAAACTTTACAAAAGAATATCCAAATGGCCAATAAGCATAAGAAATTGCTCAACATTAGTAATCATCAAGAAATACACATTAAAACTATATCAAAGTTTTAACTTCAATGTAATTTACACTACACACAAGAATGGCTAAAATTAAAAGCACTGATAATGCCAAGTTATGGCAAAGAAATAGAACATCTGGAATTCTCAAATATTGCAGATGGGACTAGGACTGTAAACTGGCACAACCACTTTGGAAAACTGTTTGGTAGTACTGTATCTACTAAGGCAAAGTACTGTATCTATTTACTAAGGCAAAAACAGGCATTTACCTTGTGACCCAGCAACTCTATTCCTAGTTACATATTCAAAAGAAAAGAGCACATATGTCTATCAAATGTTCATAACAGGCTGTGTGCCATGGCTCACACCTGTAATCCTAGCACTTTGGAAGGCTGATGTGGGTGGATATCTGAGGTCAGGAGTTTGACACCAGCCTGGCCAACATTTCAAAACCCCGTCTCTACTAAAAATACAAAAATTATCCGGACTTGGTGGCATGTGCCTGTAATCCCAGCTACTTGGGAGGCTGAGGCAGGAGAATTGTTTGAATCTGGGAGGTGGAGGTTGCAGTGAGCTGAGATCATGCCACTGCACTCCAGCCTGGGCAACAGAGCGAGACTTCTTCTCAAAACAAAACAAAACAAAACAAAAACAAAAAAGAACAAAAAACAAGTTCATAGCAGCTTTATTCATCACAGCTAAAATCTGGAAGCAACTCAAATGTCCACTCATAGAAGAAGGGATAAATTGTGTTATATTCAGGCAATAGAATACCATACAGCAATAAGAAAAAAATGACCTACTGATATATGTAATGATATGGAAGAATCTCACAGACATTATTTTGAGTAAAAGAAGCCACACCCAAAAGAGTACATACTATATATATACTATATGACTCCATTCATGAGTAGTTCAAGAGCAGGTGATACTAATTGGTGCTGAAAAGGGTCAGAGTGGTGGTTACACCTAGGTGGAGGGTGACTGGTATTGCCCGGGAAAGAGCATAAAGAGACCCCTTGATGACAGGACTGTTTGCCACCTTAATCTGGATGGTGGCTATAGCAATAGATATTAAGCAGATACGATATTCTGGGTCCCTGTCCATATGAGGCAGACAACAGAGGCGTGCGTTCCTACAGCTTACATTCTCTTATGGAAGCCGGACAACAACTTTAGTAAGGCGTTGGGTGCTGTAGTAGAGGAACTAATGGTAGCTCTGGGCACATGGAGCAGGGAGAACTCAGGTATTTCGGGGATGAGGGAAGACTTCTTTGAGGAAGAGATGGCTCAGCTGAGAATGATAAGGCTTTAGGCAGAGGTAAGAGGAATGGGAGGAGGAGAACATTCCAAGCAGAGGGAACAGTATGTGCAAAGACCTAGAGGTGAAAGAGTGAGGCACGTCCAAGGAATTAGAAGTTCCATATGGCCAGAGTACAGGGGAAAAGATGAGGGTGGAGGGGTGAGGCTGTGGGGGTTAGCAAGTGTTTGCTTTCCAGCACTTAAATGTGATGTGTTAGGCTGGCGCTGTAGCGCGAGCCTGCATCCCAGCTTGGGAGGCTGAGGCAGGCGGATCACTTGAGCTCAGGAGTTCCAGACCAGCCTGGAGAACAGAGTGAGACTTCTACTCTACAAAAGGTTTAACAATTGGCCAGGAGTGGTGGCCCATGCCTGTAGTCCCAGCTACTTGAGAGGCTGAGGCAGGAGGATTGCTTGAGCTGGGGAGGTTGAGGCTGTGATCCAGCCACTGCACCACAGCTTGGGCAACAGAGCCAGACCCTGTCTCAAAAAAAAAAAAAAAAAAAAAAAAAATGGTTTCGGATTTTTCAAGGACACTGGGAAGCCATCACATGGTTTTAGGTAGGAAAGAGTCAAGATCAGATTTACATGTTGAGAAATGACTCCAGGAGCCTGAGAAGTTGAAGTCCTTGCGGGTGGTCCAGGTGCGAGTCGGCGGAGGCCCCAGCCAGGGAAGAGGCAGGGAGCTGGAGCGCAGGTCATTGACGGCAGCGAGAGTGGGGAGTCCAGCTGAAGACCTCATGATGGAGGATGTGCCCCATGGAGAAGAGGGGGAAGGCTCTTCCAGAACTGGCCTTCATTTTAGCCCTGTTAGGAAAGGAACGTAGCTTCGGATCCTAGAGGGGCCAGGCACCTGCAGTGTTGTGCTGTTTGAGTCCGCATCCGAATTTCCAGTGTCCTTTCCTTGCTCCTTACTTGCTCCTAGAAGGAGCCCTATGCTCCTAAAGAGTCTTTCGGTGCTAAGCCTTGGCAGTTTAGTTTGCTGAACTCTCGTCAGTGGAGTTAGCGGGTGGTGGTTTGGAAGGAGGGAGACAGAGGTGGAGGGCTTGTTTGAATGCACCAAGCCTTGCAGGCTTTCCTCCTCCCCGCGCTGGCCGGGTAGGTTCTTTTCAGCTCCTGATGAGGCAAACGAGAACAAAGCAGTCGAACAGCACCCATGATCGACGATACTTCGGGGGCGGCGTGATCAGAGGATTCCCCTTCCCGGGAACTTGCGTCTAGTCCTCTGACGCATCCTAGTTCGGAGTGGGTGGAAGGGCATGTGGAGTCCACAGCGCCCCCTCGCCCTAGGCGGGGTGGAGACAGCGAGACGACGCCCATGATCAGCTGGTTACAAAACTCGAGGAATAAGAAGTTTAATATTTATTGGTCTGCAAATCCGGAGACCTTGCGGCCTCACTGGTCCTCCTTCCCTCTGAGCTATCTCCACACCCAGCCTTCGATCAGAAGGAGATTTAGAAGCAGAGCTGCCCGCAGCGAATACTTTTCATGCCCGGGCCGGGAAGAAAGCGGGTTAGGATCTGATCCCGCTGAGTAGAGGACCCAGGAGCCTCCCGCCCCGAGTGCTCTGTAGTGCGGGGGCGCGCTGCGCGCTGCGCGCTGCGCCTGGGCGGCAGGCGGCGGCGGCGTGGGCGCGGTGATGCAGGTGTGACACCCGCCGGCGCCTGCCTCCGCCCGGATCGCCCAGCTCCGCGGTAGCCGGAGCTGCACGCGGGGCTGCCGGGGCGGACGCTGCTCTGCCTGCATCCGGAGGCGGCCGCCAGCGGATTTCCCACCCAGGTAGGGGACTGCGTTGCTCGCTGCGGTGCAACCGACCCAGCCGGGGCGCGGACCCCGCGTGCGCCAGGGCTCCCAGACTCGCCTGCCTGGGCTGAAATATACACGCTCGCACAGCTGAGTGCTGTTCATAGTAAATGGCACAAAAGACCGGAGAGTCTTGAAAAGCCGGCGCAGAAAAGCAAGGACTTGCCCGCTGCCTGGAGCTGTGCGCCTTTTTGAAAGCGGCCTCCCCAAGGGCTGTTTTAAAACCCTGTTTGAACTATTAGCGCCATAAGTAGTTTTGCAACTTATAAATGTCAGGCTGCTGGTATTTATAGCTCCGTTTCCATAAGCTTCCTAGCCGCTGCTTTTAGTTTCAGTTACATTCTAGTAGATAGATTTTGTTATTGTTGTTGGCTTGTTCTTAAAGAACAGAATTCAAACGTGCTTACACCTGGTGGCTCTTGGGGTTTGTGAGTGTGTATTTCTGTATGTGCAGGGCGCCCTCCGTGGGCGTGGGAGCCGTTTCTTAGGGACACAGAAGGATTTGTTTATGGACGGGTTTTAGCGCAAGGGAAAGAATGACTTGTTTTGCAGGGATGGGCTAGCAAATGCGTTTAGCCAGGGAGGAGCAAGGCACCGCTGTGTCTTCGGCAGACGGGTGGTAGAAATCTCTGCTGTCCAGGGTTCAGCAGGGCTGATGAAATACACTCCTTTATCCGGAAATTACAGATGCAAATTACTCCGTTTAAGGGTAACTTAACGTTGGTGTCTTGGGCTCTGATAAGAGCAGCCCCAGTGGGGTGGGGTGGGACGCTGGGGGATGCTTGCTGGCTTTCTAGCCCTTGGGGAGGTGAATGTGGGTGGCTTTGGGGCTCAGAGAGTGGCAGGTGAGGGGTAAGGAGGGTGCATGAGGGAGGACTGGGCACTGTAGTCGGCTCAGCGGTGGTTCTGGTCTATGCTGGTCTCCTCTGTGTTTCTGCTTCCTGCCCTTTCCAGAAGAGGTGACTTGTTCTGCTTGTTCCAGTTGGTGCAGTAGGTACAGGCTCGTTCTGCATCTTTCTTGAGTCAGCAAATACTTACTGGGCACTTAGTATTTGTCAGAGATGGGATTAGTCCTTGGGGATGCAGAGATGATGATAACAATGTCCTGGCTCCCTGAGGTTCACACCTGGTAGGGGGAGAAGCACTCGTAATCAGGAGGTGGATAAGTTCATGATGGTGTTGGAAAAGAGCAGTGAGAGCAGAGAGGAGGAGGAAATTGATAGTGGCAGTGATTAGTATAAAAATGAAGCCCTCATGGATTAGGCATGGCGTGGATTTCAGCAGGGACTGGGTCGCTCTCTTGGTTCTTCGGTCCGGGAGTGACCCACATGACTCTCCCACACCATTGCCATCACTGCCACTGGGTGGGCAGAGCTTTACAAGTCTCGGCTGGGCTGGTATTTGCAGTACGTGACTAGACCCCAGTAGACACAGGCTGACACCCAGAGAGGAGCACACGCAATACAAGTCAGACTTTTAATTTTTTCCTTTTTTAATGAATGGTTTTCCTGAATTCCAGGACTATGAAGGTTTTGAAGCAACACTTCACAAAGGCAGGGACTCTGGAAAATTCTGAGGGAGTTTCAGAGCAGATGAACTTCTGTCTGCTTCTCCCTGGGTCCCCGACCTATCTGTTCTTGTCCCAGCCCAGTTCGAAAGGAAAACTCTCCCTTGATTTTCCCTAAATGGGTGGAATAAGGGAAAACTAAAGCTGTTACTACCAGTCTTTTCTGGGAGATGAAAATCCAATCTCAAGGATGTTTCTTCCCGGACCAAAGCTGTGATGGGTGAAGAAAAATGATAGAATGAAAAGCTCTTGTGTTATGTATTTGCCAGAGATGTGTGTTACATGCGCCTACATCATCATTAAGGTATTTGAAAAGCAGCGTGCACTACAAGAAGCATGAGCGTGGATGCTCAAACAGACCTAGGTGAGTGTCTTGGGCAAGTTACTCAGCCCCTCTTTGAGCATTAGTTTCCTGATCTGTAAAATGGAGACAGTAATAGGATTCTTATAATAATTAAAGAAAAGATACTTTAAAATATTTACTCATTGTTACCCGATCATTATATATAACTTGCCTGGCACAAAGTAGGTGCTCAAGAAATGGCAGTTCATTCATTAAGTTCCTACTATGTGTCAGCCATTGCTCTATGTGTGGAGAATACAGACAAAAACAACCAAAAAAGCCCTCTCTCAAGGAGCTTAAATTAATGAGAGAGTGTGTGTATGTGTGTGTGTGTAAGATGATGGACAAATAAGTAAGTATAGAGTGTATCAGCTAATGAGACACTGTAATGGAGAAAAATAAAGCTGGCTGAGAGGACTGGGGAGTGCTGCCAGAGGGCAGGGTGGGGCTTGTTATTTATTTTTATACAGCTTGGCCAGGGAAGGCTTTTTGGTAAATGACATTTGACCAGACATCTGGGAAAGTGAGGGAGGAAGCCAGGGATTCTGGTAAATGACATTTGACCAGACATCTGGGGAAGTGAGGGAGGAAGCCAGGGGTTGCAGGCAGCACCTGCAAAACCCTGAGATAGGAGAGAGGTGTGTTCCCTAGAGACCCAGAAAGGAGGCCACGGAAGCTGCTGTTGAGTCAGACACCCAGGACAGCAGTAGGACCTGAGGTCATAGGGGCAACACGGCAGGTATTTGAGATATTGCCTCTTAGGATTCCTATTTGTCACTATGATGTATGTGCTGAGTTATTGTTTAAGGAACTGGATGAAATCCTAAACTCTGTGTTTAGAAGAAGGTTTGTTGGTAGATATAAGTACCTGTGGTCATTCAGAGCATAAACGAATGCAGGAAGCAGAAAGCATAGGTCTTTGCAAGGCAACAGGAAGCACAGGAATTAAGGACACTGTGGAACGCAACATTCAGATTTCTCCCATCCGGATGGAGGACTGTGTTTGTGCTTCTTTTGAATCTTAGTATTATGATTTTTTGTTTCCTTTCCCCCACACTAAAAGAAAAGGTCATCTTTAGCAAACAGGCCAGCAGTCCTTGCTAGATATTCTTTTTCCTTTGAGAATGAGAAGAGTTTCTATGATCATGAAAAAGTGTTGGGATCATCTGGAAATATGCTGACCTTCAGTGTACCATGAAATGCATTTACATAATATCATATGGCAAATTTATTTAAAGCCTCTATCTTATAGGCTTAACATAAAGATCAGTTTGCTGCTCTGCCCTTTGGAAACTTTATTCCTCTAGAGAAAACATGGTTTGGGCATTTGAGAGCCTCATCACTCAGCTGTCCTTGGTGCAGAAGGGCTACTGCAGTGTGTTCCATGGCCGGAAATGGGGCTGGATGCCTGAGAACCTAGTCAAAGTTTCTGTGAAATAGAATGAGGTGAGGCTGGGTCAAGGTCAGAGAGTCTGGCTGGGTGTCCCGGAGTCCACCTCAGAAGGCAACATTTACTTCTGTGAATTTCCCCCATCCAATATCTGGCTTTTAGTGTTGCTGCCTCAGAAACCTGATCTGTCTTTCCGGGCCACGTCACAGTGACCTTGTTCACCTGCATGCCAGCTTATTGATTTGCAGTGGTTGAGACACTGTGTGGCTTGGCTAGTGGGTCTTCTTCCTGCAGACCCCTGTCATGACAGCCAAATCACAAGGAGAAGGTCTCCTGAAGCACATTATTCAGAGCAAAGCAGCTTAGATGCGTACCCTAGGGACTGATTACATGCTTAAGGGCCAATCTTGCCAACGGGACTACAGACCAAACCACCCCTAAACTTAATGGCTTAAAACAACAGCCATTTCTTATTTTCTCACATGTCTCTTGGTTGGCTGGGTAGTTCTGCAGATCTGAGTTGTGCTTGCTTGATTTCAGCTGTGCTTGCTCATGTGATTTTGGTCTGCTGATGGAGTGTCTGAGGGCTGGCTGCTTTAGGATGGCCTCAGCTGGATGACTTGGCTCTGCTCCATGTGGTCACTCATCCTCCAGCAGGCTAGCCTGGCATGTTCACATGGTAGTGGCAGGAGGCCAAGAGAAAGTAAAAGATTGTATGGCCTCTTGAGGCCTAAGCTTATAACTGGCACTCCGTCACTTTATCTTTGTCTAATGACAAAATTAAGGCACAAGATAGCCCAGAGTGGAAAGTTAGGAAAACAGACTCCACTTCTAGATAGCAGGAGCTACATAGTCACATTGCAAAATGTATAGATACAGGGAGGGGAAGAATTGAGACATTTTGCAATCAATCAATCAATCAATCTACCATAGGGACCTGAATATTTATTTATTTATTTTTGAGATGGAGTTTCACTCTTGTTGCCCAGGCTGAGTGCAGTGGTGCGATCTCAGCTCACTGCAACCTCAGCCTCCCAGGTTCAAGCGATTCTTCTGCCTCAGCCTCCTGAGTAGCTGGGACTACAGGCGTGCACCACCATGCCCGGCTAATTTTGTATTTTTAGTAGAGATGGGGTTTCTCCATGTTGGTCAGGCTGGTCTCAAACTCCTGACCTCAGATGATCTGCCCGCCTCGGCCTCCCAAAGTGCTGGGATTACAGGCGTGAGCCACCACGCCTGACTGGGACCTGAACATTTAAAGTGCTATTGGCTAGATTTCCTTTTCTTCTGGACTCTGCTCGAATGGGCAGAGCCTGTACTTGCTCTTGTGACTGTCTCTTTTTCTGTGTTTCTGTGGTTGACCATCTAGAGAAGTATGTATCTTTAGATAATCATTCATTCACTAAATAAATATTTATTGAGTGGTCTCTATGTGCCAGGCATGTTATAGGAAGTAGACCCATCTCATGAAGCATTCATTCTAGTTGAGGGAGACAAATAATATGTAAGTAAATAATATATGTTTTATATCAGGTGATTAAGGAATGTTGAGCAGGGAAAGGAAGATGGGGGGTGCCTTGTTGTGTTGGAGTGGGAGGGTAGGGTAAAACGAAGTGTGGGTATTTTATGCAAGGTGGTCAGGGTGACATGAAGGAAGTGAAGGAGTGAGCCAGACAGTTATCTGGGGAAAGACATTTCCAGGTAGGGAGAACAGGTGCAAAGGCCCCGAGGCAACAGATAACTGGCATGTTCCAGGAACAGCAAGGTGGCTTATGTAGAAGGAACTGAATGAGACAGGGTGAGCGTGGGAGAAGAGATCAGAGAAGTAGCAGGGAGCCAGCTAATAGAAGGTCCTGTAGGGCCTTGTGTAGACTTTAGCCTTTATTTTGAGGAAAATGGGACACCACTGGAGAATTCTGAGCACAGGGTGCTATTAGCTGGTTTATGTTTTCCAAGGATCCCTTGAGCTTTAGAGCTTAGTGTAGACTCTTGGAGGATAAGGGTGGAAACAGGGAGATTAGTCAGGATGGTACTGCAGTGACCCAGGTGAGAGAGGGTGGTGGTTTGGACCAGGCTGGATAGTACTTAAAATGGTGAGAAGTTGTAATGCCAGCATTTTGGGAGGCCAAGGTGGGTGGATCACTTGAGCTCAGGAGTTTGAGACCAGCCTGGACAACATGGCAAAATCCCAACTCTACAAAAAATAAAAAAATTAGCCAGGTGTGGTGGCACATGCCTGTAGCCCTAGCTACTCGGGAGTCTGAGGTGGGAGGATCACCTGAGCCTGGGGAGGTCGAGGCTGCAGTGAGTCACGATAATGCCATTGTACTCCAGCCTGGAAAATGGATTGAGATCATGTCAAAAATAAATAAAAATAAAAAAAGATGGTGAGAAGTGGCTAAATTCATAAAGCAGGCAGGATGTGTGGATGAGTTAGATACTTAGAGTATGAGAAAAAGATGATGTAATTAATTTTGACCTAAGCAGCTGGATGGAGTAGCACTTTAGTGAGGTGGAGAGGAAACAGTGATGGGGTTTAATTGGATATCCAATAGGAGATGTTAAGTAGTTCATTGCATATGAGAGTCTAGAGTTCAGGGAAGAGTTTCAGGAAGGAGACATAGGTTTGAGCATCATTAGCATGTTATTTATTTTTCCATGAGCCAAGTCACTGCTGTATCACTAGTGCCCAGAATATTGTCTGGCACATTGTATATCCTCAATGGATATGTACTGAATGAGTGAATGGAACCACTTACTTACTAGAGTTGACTGCAAATCTTTGCTTTGGTGGATTTTGAAGTGTAACTCCTTGAAATTTCCTTTCTTTACAAGGTCTCATGGGAGCCTTATTGTGGATCTTATGCACTAAAAAGAGGCTTTAAATGTGAAGGCTCCAATCGCTTATATCATACGGAAAGCAACGTGTGGTGACAAGAAAGAAAGAGGAACAAGTGGAAACCAAAAAATAGCTCATATTTTCAAAAAATGAGAAAAGATCCTTTAGAGGGAGGTGGCTGAAATTCAGGGGTGTGATGTTCTTGGGTTATTATTGTACTGCTCTTAATTTAAGATGAGGCAGAAGCAAGGAAGAATCTTGAAAGGGGAGAATTTTATTTAAATCAATTTATGCCGAGTGTCACCAGCTTGCTTGCGAAACCCCACATCTACAGTAGCTTGCATAATGTGTTCCTGTTTATAAAAGGAAGAAATAGGGAATAGCCTTCATAGGAAAAGGGGAGGGCTGGAATGACTTCAGCCTCAGGCTGTGGGTGCTGTCCATTTTCTTCTCGTGGTGTGTCTGATTCTATATAAGTTTTGTTTGCAATGATGTTGGTGAAGGGAGTGAAACAAGAAAAAGCAGGTACTGCTATTGAAAGTGGTTGTGTGTGTGTGTGTGTGTGGGAGAGAGAGAGAGAGAGATGGAGAACGTGCCAGTGGTGGAGAAAAAGAACCAAATCCCAGAAGGAAGTGTGAGAAAGAGACACAAGCTGCCCTTCATTTTTACGTGTGGCTACTAGGCCTGACCACATGGGGCTAGGATGGAGCAGTGGGCTTTAGCATCAGACAGAACTGGGTTTGCACTCAGACTTCATTACTTTATTTATTTATTTATTTATTTATTTATTTATTTTTTTGAGATGGAGTATCCTTCTATCACCAGGCTGGAGTGTAGTGGCACAATCTCAGCTCACTGCAACCTTTGCCTCCTGGGTTCAAGCGATTCTCCTGCCTCAGCCTCCTGAGTAGCTGGGACTACAGGCGCATGCCACCACGCCCAGCTGATTTTTGTATTTTTAGTAGAGACGGGGTTTTACCATGTTGGCCAGGATGGTCTCGATCTCTTGACCTTGTTATCTGCCTGCCTTGGCCTCCCAAAGTGCTGGGATTACAGGCGTCAGCCACCGTGCCTCCTAACTTTCTGTTTTTTTTTTGAGACAGGGTCTCACTCTGTCAACCAGGCTGGAGTGCAGTGGCGTGAACTCAGCTCACTGCAGCCTTGACCTCCCGGGCTCAAGTGATCTTCCCATCTCAGCCTCCAAAGTAGCTGGGAATACAGGCATGCACCACCATGCCCGGCTAATTTTTAAATTTTTTTGTAGAGGTGGGATCTTGCTATGCTGCCGAGGCTGGTCTTGAACTCATGGGCTCAAGTGATTCTTCCACCTTAGTCCCCAAAGTGGTGGGATTATAGGTGTTAGTCACCATGCCCAGCCCAAGCTTCCTTACTTTCTAGCTGTGTAAACTTGAGCACATTATTTAATTTCCCTGAGCCTGGGTTTCCTCAGTTGTAAGGTGATGATGGTGGTGTGGTGTGGTGGTGGTGATGATGATGATGATAGTAATCATACCCAAGTGTTCTGCAGTCTCCTTCATGCTCCTGGACTTGGAACTATGTTGGTGTAAATATTGATTAAAGGATTACCATACCAGCTGAGGGACTTAAAGATTTTATGTGAAGGGAGAAATGAGAATTTGATGTTCACAGTGCCATTTAGAAGATTATTTGCATGGGGCCCATAATGTTCAAAATTAGACAAAGGGACAATAATAAAATGTCTAGCCTTATGGGCTAGACATTTCAAGGTGCCTCAGAGGAAAACTAACCTCCCTCCTCTGCAATAAGCCAATCTCCTTAGTTCAGTTCTGCAATGTCGCATAGTTTGTTGGAATTCCACAATGAAAATTTTGGAGTCATGTGTAGTATATAGATGCAGAAGCTTTCCTGTCTGATGCCTTTGTGGCTCCCACAGAATCCACTGCATGGTGTTCTTCTGGAAAGGTCTGTGGTTCTTCCTGTTCCAGGCACATAGTAGGCATACAATACGTATTTATTAGATACATGGTGAATAAATGCTGCTGTGGTTTCTCTGTTGGCTGTGGCTCTCCTGGTTGCTCCTCCCGGCCTGGGCAAGAGATCAGCAGGTAAGTGACAGTGATGAGCTAAGTCTTTGGCAGGTACTCAGCAGCTAATGTTACCCTCTCTCCACCACCCTCATGCCTTGGCTACCATTCTGACATCCCCTAGATCAAGAATCATATACTCAGCTTTCCCTTTAAGCCCCCAGTTAACATCGTCAGCAAAGCCAAAGCTCCCTTGCTGTCCTGACCTTTGATTACAGGTAACGCAACAGTGTCTCCTGACTTAGCAACAAAGACTCACACCATGGGTTCCCTGCTTCAGCTCCCACACAGAAGCCTGTGGTCCCATTAAGTCTTCCTGTTTTCTATACACACTTCTGCTCCACCCACCTCCTGTTCCCTTCAGTTGTTAGAGCTTGATTCTGTATGGGTTGGCAGGGGAGAGAGTAGCATTAATTTTCTTTTCACAAAAGTCAGTTGAAAATTCTCTCCTAACGGATGACTGTCTAGCCCCTCAGAACTGAACTTCTTCAGGAGGCAGATAGGCTACATCCTTCCTCCTGTGCCCATTTTACAGATGAGATATCTGAGGCGCAGAGAAAAGAAATGACAGGCAACAGTACCCTTGGAAAAGTGGATGCACAATCTCATTTGTTTCCTGCCAGCTCTGCATAGATGCAAGAGAAGGTAATTCTTCCAGACCGCTGGGGCCTTCTTGAATCATGGATGTCTGCATCCAGAAGCTGATTGTTGAATCACAGGTGTCTGGATTTGGAAGTTGACTGTTCAAACTGGGAGCTTGGTGCTGTTAAGTACTTCTTATGTCAACCCCAGGTGATATGTGTGTGGGCAGGAGCTCTAGGCTCCCAAAACTCACCTAGGTGTGATAGGTGTGATTTACAATTCTGTTTTCATGATCATTTCATGAGAGAAATCTGCAAATGAGCACTGCTAAGGAGATGGAACAGAACGCGTTAATGGATAAATGAGCTGTCTATCATTACTCCTGAGTGAGCGTGATTTGTTTTAATGAATATTTCACGGGCAGGTTCCTTTTCAGGTCCAGAATACGCTCAAGTCAATGAAGACCTTAATTGAACTGTAGGATCTTACAGTTTCAGAGCTCGAAGGGACCCTAGAAAGCGGGGAATCCAAACTTCTTATTATTCAAGGAAGGAAATAATTAAAAAAATTTTTTTGGTACATGTTCTTGCCCTGTTGCCCAGGCTGGAGTGTAGTGGCACAATCTTGGCTCACTGCAACCTCTGCCTCTTGGGCCCAAGCAATCCTCTCACCTCAGCCTCCCAAGTAGCTGGAATTATAGGCGTGTCCCACCATACCTGGCTAATTTTTTAATTTTTTGTAGAGACGAGGTCTCATTATATTGCCCAGGCTGGATTTCCCAAGCAGTCCTCCAGGCTTGGCCTCCCAAAGTGCTGGGATTACAGGCATGGACCACTGCATCCACCTCGGAAATAGCTTATTTGGGTGGATAAAAGAGCTGTCCGTCATTACTCACATTACAAATCACGCTCACTCGGGAGTAATGAGGGACAGCTCATTTATCCATTAACGTGTTCTGTTCCTTCTTCTTAGCAGTGTTCATTTGCATGTTTGTCTCATGAAATGACCATGAAAACAGAATTGTAATTTATAAGAAAAGAGGTTTAATTGGCTCCTGGATTCATATAGTAAGTTAATGATGGAGAGAGGGTCAAAGCTCAGGTCGGGGCTGTAGCAATGTTAAGTTTGTTATGAGAGGCCAAGAGAGAACAGGAAAACGGGGTGTGGGTCCCCTACACTGTCATGCTTAGAAACCCTCTGAAATGGCACAACTAGTTCTCCCAAGCAGGTGAGAGCCTGGTTAGGCCCCTCAACAGCCTCCTCTGATTGCTCAATCCTCTGGGATTTTCCCTGCCTGGCTCCCCGAGCCCAGGCCCAGTGAGGGTGGCTCCTGTGTTGCCTGCCATCCCGGCTCTATCGCACGCAGAATCTGACCGTGGCCTCTCGCCTGATCTGGGGTGCAGCAGATGGCGCCGAGGAATGGAGCCCAGCTGGCACGTGGGAGGCTCTGCGGGAGAGGAAGAGGCACCGTGGGGTGGCCTGCCCTAGGCAAAGTGCTGGGCCTGGGAGATGGGGCTGGAAAGGTCATGGGAATGTCGGGAGCCTCTGCCCTTGACCCTGGAGGGCTCAAGGAATTTAGTTCCACCCCTAGCACTATGACAAGTGACGAACACATCCCACACATGCCGGTGTAAGGGTCTGTGAATTAAATGCAGCCACTTTAATTTTTGTTTTTTAAAGCAAAGCATAAACATGAAGCTTTAAGGAAAGGAAAGCTATAGGGTAGCAATGTAAAGGCAGTAGCTTGAAACTAAAAGCAAAGAAGAGAAACTCAAATGGGACAATGGAGAGGTAGATGAGGAAGGGTATATGAAAACGGTGGGGTGCTGAGCCCGCTTCTCCTATTTCCCATGATGGATGAGGTCTTTTTTTTTTTTGGTGGCGCCGCCCACGTCTGTGGCAGAAAAGCTGTGCTGGGCTCCCACCCTCATATCACAGGAGTGGTGGCCGCCTGCTTCTTTGGTGGCTCAGCATGCAGCATCTTGGGGCACTACAGAGGGCTGTCAGAGGCCGGGCTAGTCCTATCAGGTTTCTCAGTTTTACCTGTGTCACTCCCAGGTTTATGTCTTGTTACTTTCGGCCCATTTCTTTAGACAAGCAAGGCCCCTGCTGGCTGGCTTGGCCTTCCAGTCAGTTCCTGGATTCTTGAGCAAACTCTTACTTTCTTGTGGTTCTTTGAGATGGTGCAGGGCAAAGAGCCCCAGAGCCTGTCTGCTTAGGGCTCTGCAGTAGGGGAGCTCATTAATTAATACTTAGAATACAAGGTGGGGAGGTACATGCTGAGAGAATTGGGGAGAGTGAGGCTGGAAGCCGTTGCTATTGCTGCATGAGGAAAGAAGACGGGGGGCCAGGCAAAGCTATTGGACAGGGGAGGGGATATTGTCTGATGAGCCTTGAAGGTTGGGCTGTTGTGGGGAGGATAGGGAATGGTTTCAGGAGAAGCATGTAGACCTGAAAATGCATGGTTGATTTTGGAACAATAGGGGTTTTGGTGTATTAGTCTGTTCTTTCATTGCTATAAAGAAATACCTGAGATTGGGTAATTTATAAGAAAAGAGTTTTAATTGGCTCATGGTTCTGCAGGGTATACAGGAAGCATGGTGGCATCTGGAGAGGCCTCAGGAAGCTTCCAATTATGGAAGAAGGCAAAGAGACAGCAGGCATGTCACATGGCAGAAGCAGGAGCAAGAGAGAGAGAGGGGAGGTGCCACACACTTTTAAGTGATTAGATCTCATGAGAACTCAGTCACTATTGCCAGGACAGCACCAAGGGGATGGTGCCAAACCATTCATGAGAAATGTACCCCCATGATCCTATTACCTTCCACCAGGCCCCACCTCCAACACTGAGGATTACATTTCAACATGAGATTTGGGCAGGGACACACATCCAAACTATGTCATCTGCTGTGGCCAAAACACGGGGTCTGAGGTGGTATTGGCTGGGGGTGGAGTGAGGGTTGGGTCGGGTGGGGATAGGGAGAAGGGGGATGGGGAGAAGTTTGGTGAGAAGTAGCAGGACGCCCACTAGAATCTCTTATGGGTTTAAATGTTGTCACCAGATGCGCCAAGGAGGAAGAAGCTCGAGAACCATGGTGATACAGAGGAGCTGGTTGTCTTGGCTCCTGAAATGCTCCTGCAAGTGGTGAGATCGCCGCTGACCTGTGCTTCAGCCACGATGTGTGGCCAGGTGTGAATTAAGCGGACCACAAGTTTGGTTTGGTCTTGGTCACAGATCTCCATCCAAATAGAGAAGCAGCCTTGGAAACTGTGATTGAAGTCTTGGAAATGCTCTGAGGCACAGAAAGATCCCAGAGGGCATGGAAAGCATTTAAGAAAGAAAAAGCTTTTAGGTTGTTGTTACCCAAAACAAATGGAGTGGAAAGTTCTGTTTGAAAAAGATGAGAGAGAAGCATGGGAATCAGGGAAGCAGGATTTGCCTGTATTTCTTGGGTAGTTACCTGGATTATATAGTTCTACCCATAACTCCTCAAAGACTCACTGATTAGGGGATTTTCCCGCTTTCTCTTTTTCCTCATCATTTTGGATACATTAAAGACATATTACAGACCATCACGAAAATAGGGCAAAGAAAAGGAAAACCTACTTATAATCCCCACCATTTATGTAGCATTTTGAATTCTACTCTTTCTCTTTTAGAGACAGGGTCTTGCTCTGCCACCCAGGCTGGATTACAGTGGTGCTGTCATGGCTCACTGCAGCCTCAAACTCCTGGGCTCAAGAGATCCTCCCACTGCAGCCTCCTGAGTAGCTGGGATGAAAAGGCAAACACCATCATTCCTGGCTAATTTTTATTAAATTAATTTTTTTCTTTTTTGAGAGATGGGGTCTCCCTATTTTGCCCAGACTAGTCCTGAATTCCTGGCCTGAAGCGGTCCTCTCACCTTGGCCTCTCCTAAAGCAGTGGGATTACAGCATGAGCCACTATGCCTGACCCAGATGTAATCATATTAAGTATGCAGTTTAGGAGCCTTTGGCAAAGACCAGTTGGCTTCATTTCCTCGTCCTCCTGGGCACATAGACTACATCTCCAGGCTTCCCTTGCAAGTGGGCGTGGCCATGTAACAGTTTTGTTGATGCGGTGAGAAAGGTGTGCTCTTCCAGGCTCCTTTTCATCTATTGGCTGCCCCTGCATGAGGCTGTCTCAAGTGCGAGAAATAAACTCTGCCTATGCTCAACTACACACATCTTAGAGTTTGTTTGTTGCAGTAGTTGAGCTGACTTTCACCCACACAGAAGCTGAAATTTCAATGAGCTATTTCTCATAAGCTTATGGGAACAAGTTGAGGATCCAGAGGCATGTTTCTTGATAACATAAAGATTAAAAGGTTATAGCTGGGCTGTTGGGTTGCCTGTAGCCTGGATGCTCTTTAATAGAGAAAACGACTGGGGTAAACATCCAGTTTTTTCCTGTGATGAATATACCAGGAGTATATACATCTGAAAAGGCTGAAGTTCAATATTTTCCCTTTTCTTCTCTCATTGTTTCTGACTTCTACAAAATAATAGGAATATGTTATAGAATCCCATATCATTTTTAAACCCAGAGGTTCTTTCTGATGCAGGTTGCATAGCCTCAGACAAGTTTAACTTCGCAGAGCCTCAATTTCCTGATCTTTAAAATAGTCGCAGTAAGGTCTATTTTCTGGGATTGTTGAGTCATTGAAGGAGATCATGTTTGTCAGTGCGTAGTAGGGTACATTGTGCACAATAGGTGCCTTCCCACTGGACTATAGATTCCCTGAGAGAAAGACTGTGCCACCTTGTCTACCACTGTAGCTCCAGTGTCTAACACAGTCCCTGGCACATAGTAGGTGCTCAATGGTTAATTATTTTCCAAACTTAAAGTGCCTTAAAGAGACCCCAGCTACTCGGGAGGCTGAGGCAGGAGAATGGTGCGAACCTAGGAGGCGGAGCTTGCAGTGAGCCGAGATCGCGCCACTGCACTCCAGCCTGGGCGACAGAGCAAGACTCCATCTCAAAAAAAAAACAAAAAAAAAAAAAAACAAAAAAAAAAAAAAAGGGAGAAACAATGTACCCTGGATTGGAGAACTGAGAAAGGTGTTAGAGGAACGTGGAGAGGGTCTGGACAGTCTAACACCTTAACCTTGAGGTGCTGGGAGGGTTAATCTATGAGTTCACCACAAGGGTGAGAGAACAAGAGTTTACACAAGAAGATGGGGAAACGTCCTATCTCTAATGTGTGTGCTTGGGATTGCTCTATATTTGGATGATAACTCTCTCATCTGAGGTTAATCCTCTTTGTCGGAGTCATCCAGCCAAGGGATTAACTGCTTTAAACTCCAGGCCTCGCTGGCCCTGACAATGTGAGCTTGGTGTTGCTGGCGCCCAGGGACCCAAGGGGTCCCGTTTTTATTGACTCAACACACAAGGTTCCTCTGTGGCTATTTAATCCCAGTCTCTTAATCCTATGGAGGAAGAGACTGAGGCCTAAGGGGGGAGGTAACTGTTTTCTTGCAGCAGCTTTATGATGAGAATCGCTGTTTCCAGCCTAGAGTTCTCTTCTGTGCTCTGTGCTAGGCTCCAGGGAAAGCTTCAGGAAAAGGGCCCTAGCTGAAAGAGCAGAAGAACGGGTCTCTGAGAGTGCTCGTGTATTGATAGAAATTCCATATTGTGTTCTGGGGAAGTTCCCACTCTGTCTGTCAAAAGCCCAGCCTGCTCCCTTGCTAATCAATGGGCTATTTGGAAACACGTCCCAGGGTCTGAGTCCTCCAGCCATTTTCTAGCTTTGTGTGCTCAGTTCATGATGCACAATCTAGGATGAGAGAGCCTAGCCCAACTGGGGTCACATGCCCATTCCTGAGGGCACCATCACTATGACTCCCAAGATGGCAGGTAGTGAGGAAAGGGGAGTTTCTTAAAGGAACACTGGAGAGTTGTTACTGAAAGAAGGGGACATAGGTCCTGAGCAGGCAAAGCCAACAGGTGTCCACTACACACGCTGAGCTGGCTTCTCTTGCTGAAATAAAGATTACAAAGTGCTACCTTTAAAGGAAAATTGGAGAGTTGTTGCTGAAAGAAGAGGACATGGGTCCTGAGCAGGTGAAACCCACAGACGTCCACCACACACACTGAGCTGGCTTCTCTTGCTGAAATAAAGATTACAAAGTGCTACCTTTGTTGGTGAGTGTTGACGACTTTGAAAGTGGGCTGTTTCTCCATCTCCCCTTCCTTTTTTTTTTGAAACAGAGTCTTGCTCTGTTACTCAGGTTGGAGTACAGTAGTGTGATCTTGGCTCACTGCAACCTCTGCCTCTCAGGCTCAAGTAATCCTCCCACCTCAGTCTCCTGAGTAGCTGGGACCACAGGCACCCACCATCATGCCTGGCTATTTTTTTTTTTTGTATTTTTAGTAGAGACAGGGTCTCGCCATGTTGCCCAGGCTGGTCTTGAACTCCTGAACTCAAGTGATCCACCCGCCTCAACCTCTCAAAGTGCTGGGATTACAGGTGTGAGCCACTGCGCCTGGCCTTCCTTATTTTTTTCTAAGGGGTTTCTAAGGGGTTCACATTTTTATAACTATCTCCTTGCTTGCCCTAGTCTTGCATTTTAAGAATTAAACTATGCAAAATTCAAAGATATAATTCTCCCTAAAATGCCTTTTACATTTATTTATTTATTCAGCAAATGTTTATTGACTTCTCATTGTATTAGGCATCAGAGTTAATGATAGGTAAGGAAAACGTGATCTCTGCCCTCAGGGTGTATAGTGTAGAAGTTTGTAAAGAAGCTTTGTTTCACATACACCTTAACAGAGTACATGCACACACATACACACACACATAAATATACATATATAATACATTATTATATGCTCCAGAATTTCTAGCTTGCTTATAATTTGAAGACCTTTAAGCCCAACTGCTGCTCATCAGAAGTCCTAACTTGGTTAAAGAAGGGGGTACATTGTTGAATCAAAATTATGAAGAACATTTTGCTAAAGAACATGACCTTGCATTCTCCCTGTGCATAGAACATCTTGGAAGTTGAAGAGTAAAAAATCCATCTCGGTGTCAAACTGCCTGCTACTCTGTTTTCCTAAAACCAGGAGGGAGTGGGTGGCCTTCATTTGTGCTGCTTCTGTTTGCAGGCTGTGAATGAGGACTGGCACCCCTGGCTGCTTTGCTGTTGTGTGTTGGTGTTTGAACACCGGTCAGCATATTGCTTTGCTATTGTCACATTATTTGTATAATCCCAGCAGCTGGCAATTGTGTAATAATTTTTGAGAGCCCCAGATATTTGCTTAGAGAGAATAAAAATAGGCAGAGAATGAGGTGTGCTCTGCATCCCGTGCAGAACGTTGTATGACTGCACTTCACAATGACAGGATTGTTTCTTGGTTAGAATTCCCCGTGGGACTTTCCCTACTCAAAGTTCAGAGAAGGGTCATGCATTCTGGAAGGGAAGCCTGTCTTATCCTCTTTGCATGCACTGACAGAGCTAGAAAAATTGCCTCAGCCCTTGCAGTCTCGTCAGGCTTGTACTGATAGGGAACTCATAAACGGCTGTATTAGTCTGTTCTCATACTGCTATGAAGAAATACCCAAGACTGGGTAACTTATAAAGAAAAAGAGGTTTAATGGATTCACAGTTCCATGTGGCTGGGGGAGCCTCACAATCAGGGAGGAAGGCAAAGGAAGAGCAAAGGCATGTCTTACATGGCAGCAGGCAAGAGACCATGTGCAGGGGAACTGCTCTTTATAAAACCATCATCTTGTGAGACTTATTCACTATGATGAGAAGAGCATGGGAAAAACCTGCCCCCATGATTCAGTTACCTCCCACCAGGTCCTTCCCATGACATGTGCGGATTATGAAAGCTACAATTCAAGATGAGATTTGGGTGGGGACACAGGCAAACGATATCAATAGTCACAATGGTTTTGAGCCTGAGGTCTGTACCAGTATGCAGACTTAGAAGAGCACAGAGCCACATCTTTGTCTCCTGCTTTTTGTTCCATGGTGGCAAGAGTATCGGTCTGGAGCTAGATTGCTGGGATTGAAGCTTGTCTCTTTCACTTACTAATTGTGCTAAAATTCTCTGCACCTCAGTTTCCTAACCTGTAAAACAAGGATAATATTAACGAGAATTCTATCTTACACACTTGTTAAAAGGAATGAATTAAAGGAGACAATACAGTGCTCAGCACAATGTTGGACATATAGCGAGGGTATTAATTAGCTGCTACTGTATAGCAATAATGCTGCCTAACAAATAGCCCTAATTATTGCAGTGGCTCATACAACAAACTATATTTATCTTACTTATGAGGTGGCCAGTCAACTGGGATTGGCTCTCCTTCATGCTGTAGGTCAAGTTCAGGTCTGCTCTAGGCGTCTCTCATCTCTCCACCAGATGCTACCAGCAGCTACCAGGGACATATTCTTCTCATTCTTCTCATGCCAAATGGCAGGAGGACATGAGGAATGTTAAACTGTCCTAGTACATTTAAAGCCTCTGCACTCATCATGTTTGCTAACATTTCATTGGCCAAGGCAAATGACATGGCCAAACCCAAACCCATGTCAGTAAAGTGCGAAAGTATACTCTTCTCACAGTAGAAGACATGGCAAAGTGACATGGCAAGAATGTGGATTATAATCATATTACATGGGAGAAAAGAACTGGGAGTAAAAATTTGATCTACCAAAGCAAGTTCCCTATGTAACAAGATGTTGAGTGGGACTTTTTTATTGCCCCGAATGGGCATTCAGATTGCAAAGCTAAAAATAAAGTCTTAGACACTCTATTTGTTAAATAACTGGAATTCCTCATGGCTTTCAAGAGGTATCAAAACTGGCTTTGGGACCCACAACTCTAAGCCCCTGGGTCTATGTAAGTAGAGGGATTAAAAAAAGTGGGTAGAATTTTTGAAATCTTGGCCTGTAACAAATACTAGCTTGAGGTGAAACACTTTTTGCTCCCCATAAAACCAAGAAAAGGGCCTCCAAGAGACTCCCTTATGGGGAGTGGAGATGCTTGCAAAAAGGGAGACAGGGTACCTTGCACCCTAGCTGGGTGTTTGCTGATCCATGGTTCTGGTGGAATGGAGTCTACTATTCAGGAGAGTGCTTTAGAGGGTTTGATGTGTGCCCTGGAGTTTGGGGCATAGAAGACATAGAGCCTGGTGCCTCTTCTAGTCTGGAAATTTTGGCAGGCAGCTGATTTAATGGAGTAGCCCATGCCAGCAAGAAAGATGGGTGGTAGTACAGTGCTAAGGGAAGAAAAGAACATTTTTTCCTTTGCATTCATTGAGGGCTTGGGAAGGTACAGAAAGCTCCACAGGAAGAAGCCTGATGTGTAGGGGAGGAGCAGGAGCCCCAGGGCTGTCCAGGCTCAATCACAAAAGGGGGAAATCTGCCTGGAGAAGAGGCTGGGTGTGTGGACAGCTGGAGGGTCTGAAGCGGGACCCAGCTGCCCCTTTCTGAGAGGCTCCCTACTGCCCAAGAGGGCCGAAGTGAGGCTGAACACTGTCTCAAGAAAACTGTATACACAGAAGCCACCACATCAGACAGCCCAGTCCAAACCAGAGCCATGCCAGGGAGGGACATCTCTCTGTCATCATCATCATAATAGCTCTTGCTGTGATTATGCCTCACTCATTCTTGTTTGAATGAACAAAATTAATCTGCCTCCTTCCTCCATTTCTGGTTCCTCTTCATAGCTTCTTGCCTCCTCTCATCGGCTCTGTGTGGAGACTTGCAATACTTTATATACTGGTGAATGAGCTGTCTCGGCTTGGAGGCAGGGCCTGTGGGGGTGGGCATCCTGGCTGATCCGCTTGGGGCTCCCGGCTTTTACTCCTAATCCTCAGCTTCTGTCTGGCCTGTAGCAGATGGAATCCTCTGCAGGATGCTTGGCCAGTTGCTCCACTTTTTAAAACAAGGCAGGGTCCAAAATACATAAATAAAATGCTGGCAGGGAGCATATCTTTGCAAGGAGCAAAGGGTTGGCATTTCTAAGGGAATAAGCTTTCCCCAACGGTAGGAGCTATCTTTTTAAGGATAAATCCTTTTCTAATTTGACAATCTTTTAGCTCTCAGGGAGATATTAAATAGCTCCAATGGATGAAGAAAGAAGTTAAGATTTCCTAAGGTACTTTGTCATTTGAGACGCGAGTACAGAGCTATGGCCAGCAATTCATTTGTTCTCATGCTTAGATCTGGGCCATTTGGTGACCTGCCTGAATTTAGCAAGTGACAAACCCCACTCCTGGCTCTGATTGTGTAAACTGATACAATACCCAGAGTGCGACTCGTTTCAAGCTTTGCGTTTGCCACAGATTTGGAAATTACCCAAATCTATTGCTGAAATTAGTGAATATTCAAGTTTCCATCCAGGTGGCTGGTTTCCTTATGCCTATTAACTTTTTCTTTCTGATTAGAAAGGTGGTATTTGCCATTGAATACAATTTGGAAAATAGGAAAACTTATAAATGATAGAGCTCTTCATTCATGCTGCCAAGTTGCATTGTAGAAAGCTTGTTCTAGTTAACCTGACAGCTAGCACTATGCATGTGCCCCTCAATGCATCTTTGTTTGCAATGAGTATTATCCTTAGAAGGAAAATAAAACATTGTCAATTTGTTAGGTGAGAAAATATTTTATTTTTCATTTATTTGATTGCTTATGAGATTGAGCACTTTTATTTATTGACTGATTGTATGTCCCCTTCTAAACATTGTTTTTCCATGCTGTATGTCCATTTTAAATTAAGCATTAGTGTTTTCCATATTTGTAAAAGCTCTGCATATATTGAAGATATTATTCTCCTTGTTACTCTCATGAGAAATACTTATAAGAAATATTCTCATAAGTGTTGCAGACATTTTCCAAAGCGATTTGCCTTTGATTTTGTATTTGTATGGTCTCCAGCCTGGGCACCAGAGCAAGGCTTTGTGTATTAGTCTGTTTTCACACTGCTGTAAAAGACTACCTGAGACTGGGAAATTTATGAAGAAAAGAGGTTTAATTGACTCACAGTTCCACAAGCTTAACAGGAAGCATGACTGGGAGGCCTCAGGAAACTTAAAATCATGGTGGAAGGTGAAGGGGAAGCAAGCACCTTCTTCCCATGGTGGCAGGAGAGAGAGAGTGAGGGAGGAAGTGCCACACACTTTTAAACCATCAGATCTTGTGAGAACACACTCACTATCATGAAAACAGCATGGGGAAATCTGCCTCCGTAATCTCATCACCTCCCACCAGGTCTCTCCCCCAATATTTGGGAATTATAATTCAACATGAGATTTGGGTGGGGACATGGAGCCAAACCATATTACTTTGTCTCTTAAAAATGCTTTGTATTTTAAAATAATAATAGAGGGCAGGCACGGTGGCTCACATGCCTGTAATCTCAGCAGTTTGGGAGGCTGAGGCAGGCAGATCCCTTGAGCCCGAAAGTTGGAAACCAGCCTGGGCAACAGGGTGAAACCCCATCTCTACAGAAAATACAAAAATTAGCCAGGTGTGGTGGCATGCACCTGTAGTCATAGCTACTTGGGAGGCTGAGGTGGGAGGATCACTTGAGGCTGGGAGACTGAGGTTGCAGTGAGCTGTGATCGTGCCACTGCTCCAGCCTGTGTGACAGAGTGAGAACCTGTCTCAAAAAAAAAAAAAAAAAAAGAAAAAGTAAAAGAAACATTTCACTTATAGAGAACTTAATACAATCTAGGCTTTGAGTTCTTTAAATTCAATATCTCATTTAATCCTTCCAGTTTTCTCAACATGATTCAGGTAGTAGATGGCAGAGCTGCAGCACCCACTCAAGACTTTCTGATTCTGAAGCCTGAACTGTTAACCTCTGCAGTCTATACAGTCATCCCCTCGCTTAAGATTTTTGCAAATTGTTTCCCATGGTTTAAGGTGGCAGAGAACTAGTCTTTTAACACGCAAATTTTTGGTCTTATGTTAGTAACTCGTTTCATTTTTTTTTTCTCTTTGAAATAAAAAAGTGTTAAGGTAAGGCTAACTTTGCTTGAAGTTTAGTGAGCACCGCTGATTTCGAGTCAAAGTTTTCTTCACCTCAGGCAAGTTTTTATCTAGTGCTATGGTTCTCAATCCTGGCTGTACTTTAGAATCAAGTGAGAAATTTATTAATTTTTTCCCCCTAACCCTCCTGAGAATACTTAAGCCAGAATCTCTAGGGATGGGAGTATAAATTGAATTTTTTAAAAATAAGCTGCCCAATGATCCTAATGTGCAGCCAAGACCCAGTGACAGAGCAAAGCTTCAATTATTATTACTGTTTCTATTGCTTTATTTTCCCATAATTCTTGGGTAGAATCTTGCTTCTTTTTCTTTCATGTCTATTATGTCATTATTTTTTACCTTTTTATATTTTTTTCTTTTCTGTCTGAAGGTAGACTTGACATTTGGGCAAACCGAGCAGGGCACCCATTAGCTGGAAGGGAAGAAAGCAGAGTTGGCTTAGAGATGAAAGCAAATAAGATCTGAACACCAGCTCTCTTGAACCACATGGGTGCTTATCTTGCCCAGGGAATTAATTCCTTTACACCACTCCTTTCCCCTTCGCACTCACCTGAAGAAACCATCTATTTATATATTAATAGTGTTTTTTTTTTTTTTTTTTTTGAGATGGAGTCTCGCTCTGTCACCCAGGCTGGAGTGCAGTGGCGCGATCTCGGCTCACTGCAAGCTCTGCCTTCTGGGTTCACGCCATTCTCCTGCCTCAGCCTCCCGAGTAGCTGGGACTACAGGTGCCTGCCACCACCCCCAGCTAATTTTTTGTATTTTTAGTAGAGACGGGGTTTCACCGTGTTAGCCAGGATGGTCTCGATCTCCTGACTTCATGATTCGCCTGCCTTGGCCTCCCAAAGTGCTGGGATTACAGGCGTGAGCCGCTGCGCCCGGCCCAATGGTGTTTTAAAAGTAATGCTTGCCTGTTGACTCCAGGAGTCTGACCCCAAAGACTGAACTCCCAATATGTGCTAAACCATCTCCCCTTTGGACTCCCACTATCTCAGCTACTAGAAATGTATTATCTCATCGATATATGTTCCATTAAAGCCAGGGGTGTCGTGGATGCAAGTACAATGAGTACAGAGTCAGATTCAGAGAAGGAGTTGATCAACGATATCCTCTCCCTCCTCCATCAAGAATTAAGTCATGCTGTACACAAATGGAGTCTCCAGACATCCTCCCTGGGGAAACAGTCTAGAAAGCAGGAATGGCTGGGGTTGATTTCCCTGTCTGAATAATTTTTAATGGCTCAGCTTTCTCCTGCTGGGTTGACTCTCTGATCCCTATGCCTTGTAAGCCATTTGGACACCACACCCTGCTTCTCCTTCGCTGCCAACATGCATGCTGCAGAGCAGACTCCCCCATCCTGGTTTCCTCTCCATCCTTTTTGCTGCTTCTAGTGACTGCTTTGTCTGAGTGATTTAACAAAACTGGACATCCCATTAAGATACTTTGCACCTGGGGCTCATCTTCCCCAACCATTTGTCTGTTCTTAGTCCTGTACTTTCCAAGACATCTATTGAAATAAGAGCTTGATCCTGGAGGATATTACATTAAATGAAATACGCCGGGCACAGAGAGACAAACACTGCCTGATCTCACTGATAAACGGAATCTAAAAAAGTTGAGCTCATCGAAGTAGAGAGTGGAATGGTAGTTACCAGGGGCTGGAGCGAGTGTGTTGGGGAGATCCTTGTTGGTCAAAGGATACTAAATTTCAGTTTGACAGGATTAATAAATTCAAGAGGTCTATTCTACAACCTGGTAGCTATAGTTAATAACAATGTATTGTATTCTTGAAAATCGCTGGTCAGGTGTGGTGACTCACGCCTGTAATCCCAACACTTTGGGAGGCTGAGGTGGGAGGATCACTTGAGCTCAGGAGTTTGAGACCAGCCTGGCCAACATGGCAAAACCCTGTTTCTACAAAACAAAGTACAAAAATTAGCTAAGCATGGTGGCGTGCACCTGTAGTCTCAGCTACTTGGGAGGCTGAGGTGGGAGGACCACTTGAGCCTCGGAGTTCATTAAAGCTGCAGTGAGCCATGTTCATACCACTGCATTGCAGCCTGGTAACAGAGCAAGACCTTGTCTCAAAAACAAAAAATTGCAAAGGGAGTAGATTTTGTGTTCTTATCATACACACATACACACACAAAAAGATAAGTCTGTGAGGTTTAGCTTGGTTTAGCCATTCCACGATGTATTCATATTTGAAAACAACATTTTATATATAACAAATAGACATAATTTTTATTTGTCAATTAAAAAAAAGAAATAAGAGCTTGAGGAAGATACAGTGTAGGTGGGCCATAAAACCACAGAGCCTGCACTTGGGTATCCCGGGAGAACTTAGGGAGACGGGATCTGGTTCCATTCATGCAGTAAAAACTCCAAAAGTGGTCCCTGTGCATACTGTGTGACTTATGGCACACAAATGGGGAGGTGTGCCTGAGGATTTGCATTTGCTGAAGGCCAGTTATTTGTCTAGCACTTTCTGAAGAGTAGACGTGAGGAGCGGTAGAGTTGTGATGCAGGTCTTCGGACTCCTCATGCACTACTCCTTTCTCTATTCTGGGCGTGTCTTCACTGAAGGTCTCCAGAGAGGAGCAAGGAGAGACTAATCGGGAACAGGCAGGATTTGCCAGTTTGGAAAAACCAGACAAGTGAACTCCAGGGGAGATGACCCTGGGCTCTAAGCACACTTGGTCTGTGTCCCAGGCATATCTATAAATTACTCCCTTACCTAGAAATCACCTGGCACTGTTGCCCAGAGAGGAGCCTTGAAGAGGTACCTAGAGAAAATATTCAGCTTGCAAGCTGCTAGTTCACAGACAGGCTTGAAATCCCTCAGAAAATACTTTGTCCGTGTCACCTTGTTGCACTCCTCATTATGGGAAAATCATCCTGGGTAGACAGCAAGGTGGGCAAACTGTTTTGGCTTGCTGGTACTGGTTTGCCATTCTTTTCTCACCACATTCATTAAATTATCAAAATTCTATAAGGATTTAAATGAATGTTCCAGCCTCAGGGCCCATCTGTTCACGCTATTTATTCCCTCGGGGAAGTCACGAATCTGTCATTTGCGATTTTAGTTTTTGTGTCTGCGGTGCCAGTGGTGTTTCCTTCTGTGAGGCACGACTTCCCAGGCAGGACTCTTGGGAGGATTGTGAAGCTAATGGCACCTCCTTCCTCAGGAAGTGAGACACCTGCAACCGAGTGTGAGGTGCAGCAGCCAAGAGCCAGTGAGGAAGAGAGCCTAGAGGGGGAAATGTGCATTCCTTACTTCACAAGACAGAATTTCAGGCCTGCAGAGGGATGGGGGACTTCCTTTAAGTCATCCTAAAACTTTCCACCATCCCCAAATGCCAAAAATACTTCTTCTCAAAGGAAGACTATTCATTTGCTGGGGCTGCTATAACAAAACACCAAGAAGCGGGTGATCTAAACAACAGAAATTTCTTTCTTTCAACAAATTTTTTTTTTTTTTTTGAGACAGAGTCTCACTCTGTCACCCAGGCTGGAGTGCAGTGGCACTATCTTGGCTCACTGCAACCTCCACCTCCTGGGTTCAAGCGATTCTTGAGCCTCAGCATCCCAAGTAACTGGGACTACAGGCATGAGCCACCACACCTGGCTAATTTTTGTATTTTTAGCAGAGACGGAATTTCACCATGTTGGCCAGGCTGGTCTCGAACTCCTGACTTCAAGTGATCCACCCGCCTCGGCCTCCCAAAGTGCTGATATTACAGGTGTGAGCCACTGCGCCCAGCCCAGAAATTTATTTCTGGTGGTTTTGAAGGCTGGAAGTCCAAGGTCAGGGTGTGGCCAGGGTTGGTTTCTACTCAGGCCCCTTTCCTTGGCTTGCAGATGGCTGCCTTCTTGCTACCTGTTCACATAGCCTTCCCTTGGTGCAAGCACCCTGGGGTCTCTGTGTATGTTCAGATTTTCTCTTCTTGTAGGGACACTAGTCAGATTGGATTAGGATCTACCCTAAAGGTCTCATTGTAACATAATTAACTCTTTTGAAAGGCTTTATCCAAATACAGTCACATTCTGAAGTTCTGGGGGTTAGGACTTCAGCACATGAATTTTGAGGGGACAGAATTCAGTGCCTAGCAGTACATGAGGGTATAAACACTTGTTGAGTTTCTATTCTGTGCCGGGTACTGCACTCATGACGTCACATGTTTTCTCATTTACTGAAAAGACTTTATAAATCATCCAACGGCGATCCCAGCTGGCCTTTGTATGATCATCATTCTGCAGTCAGTGCAAGGAGTGAGGCTTCCCTTAAGAACTTAGACATTTGGCCAGGCGCAGTGGCTCACGCCTGTAATCCAAGCACTTTGGGAGGCTGAGGCAGGAGGATCACTTGAGCCCAGGAGTTCAAGACCAGCTTTGGCAACATGGCAAAACCCTGTCACTACACAAAATACCAAAAAAATTAGCCAGTCATGGTGGTGCACGCCTGTAGTCCCAGCTACTTGGGAGGCTGAGGTGGGAGGAATGCTTGAGCCTGGAAGTTTGAGGCTGCAGTGAGCTGTGTTCTTGCCAGTGCCCTCTGGCCTGGGTGACAAAGTGAGACCCTGTCTCAAGGGGCAAAAAAAAAAAAAAAAAAAAAAAAAAAAAAATTCAGTCATTTAAAATTAGGGCATAAAGAGCAGAGTGAGAAAATAACGTCACCTTAAAGAGAGAAAAGGGTCCCCAACCCTACTGTACTTGAACCTAACTGAACTGAATATATTGGTAACAATAATGGTGGTGGTGATGATGATGATGATGATAGTTGATGTTTGTTGAGTGCTACTTTTGGCTGGGTGTGTGTTCTAAGTGCTTTAAATGGATTACTTAATAGTCACAAATCTAAAGAAAGAACACATCTAGCACTCTTAAGAGGGATTGGTCAGCTAAGTATGCAAAGAAAAAGGAGCCTCTCAGAAGGTGATGTTGGCACTGAGTTCCAAATACCACCTAAGAAAGACAGCATCTAGCTAACAAATTCAGGTATGAGGGTTCCTTTGGCAAGGCTGTGCCTACTGTGCACCTGAGGGCAGCAGGCTCTAAGATGGAGACCCAGAGCAGTGACTCATCTGCTTCTGCCTGTTCCAACTCTGTGTTCCTGAGCCTCCATCCAAATATGGGTTGACTTCCTGTGTTGGTCTGATAGGAGGTGCTGATCATGCCAAGATGAGGATTCTGTCTTACAGGTAGAGCTCTCCTTGCAGATAAGTAAAGTGACATTCTGGTTGATATATCCATCTGGAGATAATAGTGGGAGAGAGACCTGTGGCTGTAGGGTTGATGAGCCAGGTCTTTGGCTTGAGTTAGGGTAAGAGTCAGACCCTGGACTGGGATATTATATTTGTTTCCTATTGCTGCTGTACAGAAAAGAAAACTATAGACAAATACCTCCGATATATAGATACAAAAATCCTCAAGAAAAATACTAGCAAACAAAATCTAGCAACATAAGGAAGTGATTATACACCATGACCAAATGGCATTTATCCCAAGAATGCAAGTCTGGTTTAATGTTCAAAAGTCAATCAATGTAATATACCACATTAATGGAATAAAAGAAAAAACTTACACAGTCATTTTAATAGACAGAAAAACATTTGACAAAACCCAACACCTTTTCATAATAAAAATACTTAAACTAGAAATAGAAGGGAACTTCCTCAACCTGATAAAGGACACTTCTAAAAACCCCACAGTGAACAACATCATAGTTAATGGTGAAAGACTGAATGCTTTCCCTCCAAGTTTAGGAAAAAGACAAGGGTGTTCACTCTCACCACTTCATCATTATAGGACACATAGCATGGGCTTTGGAATGAAAGAACTTGGACTCAAATGATAGCTCCATCAATCACTAGCTGTGTAATTTTGGGCAAATTGCTTAACCTCTCTAAGCTTGGCTTAGTTTCTCCCTGTATACAATGGGATGATAATTATACCTACATTGCAGGTCTTTTTTTGAGGACTGAATGAATGTCAAGCTTCCAGCTCTGAGCTGGGCACAAGGTGGATATTCACAAAATGTTCTTTTTGCTTTCTTCCCTCTGGGATGCTTAGCTTCATCTTAGATAAAAGAGAAGGGTGTGGACAAGACAAGGTGGGGAGAGTGGGAGGCACATTTAAGCATTTTTGAGATACTCTAATTAACGGGCAGAGGCCAGGCTGGAAACAGATCAACTGTGCCCTTTGTGCGGCTGTTCCAGAACAAGCTCATTTTTGCCATGCCTTCTGCTTGGGACTGCCGGGAAGGCATCCTGTTCTCCAAGCCCCCGCACTGACGGCACTGTCCAGCCGCTCTTCTGTCCCTCAGCAGGAAGGCTCAGTAGGGGTTTAGAAAGCAGATTGTCCACACTGTCCTGATTTTGGGAAAGAAAAGCTCCTTCTATTGAACAAATAACCTTTTGGATGAGAAAGAAAAGAAATACTCCAGAGGCATGACAGTCACAGAAGGGGGCCAGGGACAGCCCAGAAGGTGTTTGTGTGTGCAGGGAGCTGAGATGCAGGGGGAAGTGTGGTGGGTGGAGGGCAGGAGGAGTGAGACATGTGGTCTCAGTGTTCTGCTGAGCTTTAGCATGCTGCCTCCATAGTGGAGTTAAGGTTTTAACTTGTGCATATTGGGGCATAGTAATAGTCCCAGGGGTTCGCCAGAATTTCTATGCTAATTTTGCAAAGCTATGCAGATTCAGGAGTAGTTCTTTGAGCTTTTCTTTTCTTTTTCTCATTATAAGCATTAAAGTGACATGCATTTTATGAACTGTGAGGAAACTTGGGATAAGGTCATGAAGAATGGCATTTGGTGCTCTGCAGAGAAAAACATCCCTCAGGTATTTGAACCTATTGCACTGGAGAAAAAGAGAAAAATATACCTGTGAAAGCTCTTATTATCATTGTCACGTTCATCCCAAGGACTCAAATTAAATCTGGGATTGTGCAGAAACTGTGTTTCCACCCTCTGGGGACAAATCCCATCACCAACTCAGCTCTTTGTGTAGCAGAGATTTTCAGTCCCTCCTGGGAGCTGTTTTCACCCTCTTCCACCAGTGAGTCATCCGCAGAGGCTGTTCTCCAAGAAGGTGGGATGGGAGAGCAGGAGGAGGTGTCAGAATGTGAAAGCTGTTCTGTTCTTTCCTTGACAATTATCTTTGCAGCTTGTTAGTAAGATTTTTCTTCAGAGTCAGAAAAAGTGAATGGACCAGGTACTCACCCAGGGTCTGATTCCACCCCGCAAGCCCTCACCTGGCTGAATATGAGATCCCTACATTGCTATTGGCGCTCAGAAAACAATATCCAAAAATGAAGGCCTCAGAAGCGAAAGTGTTTTTCTCCTCCCCGTCTGTCTCTCAGTCCCAGTCTCTCTCAAGGCTAGCCATAGAAACTAGAATCCTTCTTTCCCAGGGCAGATCATAGAAACCAGAATACTTTTTCCCCAAAGCCAGCCATAAAACCTAAAAATACTACTCTCACTTCCCTCTGCCTTTCTGTGTAAAACCTAGCCATAAAGAAATTATCTGACCAACCTTCTTTGACTATAGGTCCTAAGACTCTCAGTCCAGAGAGGGCCCTGCCCCACACCCAGAAGGAAGGAATGCTGCCCAGAGATGACCAGAGGAATCTATACAGGTAGGTCTTCTGGGTTTCCTCACTTAGTCATGAGCACTAGATCCTATCCTTTTTGTCCAATCATATTTCTCCATGGCTGTCTATACTTTGTTGAACCCATGCATAACAATGGCCAATTTCCCTTGTGTCTTTGGTTCTTCATTCTGAAGGCTCCCATGGATACACGTCAAATAAAGTTATATGCCTGCCTTCCAATTAATCTGCTTTTGTGAGTTGACTTTTTGGTGAAACTTCAGAGGGCCAGGGAGCCCTTGGCCCCTACATGGCCACGTGTAAGTCTTGTGTCCTGCTGCCTTTCAAACAGGAGTGAAATAATCCCAGTGACAGCGTATGTGTGAGATCCTTGGGATCAAGTCACTTCAACAAATATTTAACATGCCCTGGGGTAGGTACATGACACATTACAGAAATGAGTAGGTCAAAGATATCCAACCTTAAGAAAGTTAGAGTCAAGTGGGTTGAATACATGTGCATTTGCATGTATTTGCATTTCATAAATGAAATTTACCATTTCATAAGGTAAAGTGAAAGGAAGGCTTTGGCAAAGGTATACATAAAATGCAGGGTTGTGATGAAGGGGGAGAAATCAATTGTTCGGAGATGGAACTGGGGGAGGAGGGAGCATTGAGGCTGAGTCAAGTGCAATGGTGGGGATCAGCAAAGATGTAGTATGTCTTGGAAAAGCCCAGAACCGGAGTATGGCCCTAGTGCATGAATGAAGCTGCAAGGGTGGACAGAACCAAAACAGAAGGTCACATGTGCCCAGCACAGCACACTGGGCACAGACTAGGACTGCATCTGGTTGCCTCCAGATGGCTTTAGGGGCCATGCAGAGGACAGTGGTAGGCATGAGGGAGCCAGCGGAGGCTTCTTTGGAGGCGATCTGTTTGATGTGATACGGTCTGTGGATGGAGGCAGTATAACTTCGTGGCTTCTGGCCTGTGCCCTGGAGTTGGAGAGCCTGGATTAAAATCCCAGCCCTGCCACTTACTAACTGTGTGACCGTAAGTATGGTTTTCCTCAGCCTGTGTTTCCTCATCTGTAAAAGAGAGACAAGAAGAGTACTCACACGGGGATCTTGGGAGGGTTAAGTGAGATAATGCATGTAACACGCTTAGCTCAGTGCCTGGTCCTTGGCAAAGGCTCAGCAAAGGGAGCTGATATTAACAACCATTCCAAGGAGATGACCATCAACGCTAGGGGTGGATAAATTGGGAAGAGAGGGACGACAGGCCTGGGGCCACGTGGGCAGCTGTGGCCGGCATGCAGGTCAGGCGTGCCAAGGCCTGAACCTGAACAGTGGTAGGAGAAAGGAAAGGAGAGATGGATGAGATGATTCTTAATGCTGAGATGAAACGGCTAGGACTTGGCAAGTCTAGGAAGTGGGGCTGAGGAGAGTGAGAGGAGTGACACAGCTGAGGTTCCTAGGTTAGGGCAACTGGGAGAGAGGATGGGAGGAGTGTTGGAGGAATACTGAATTCCATATTGGGCTCTCTTGAGTGAACAGGCTCAGGAACCAATTGCAACTCAGGGACAAGGTCAGGGTTGGAGTTACGTGCTTGGCTAGGGCTGAAGCATCATGTGGCAGAAGTGGCTGAAATCATCCAGGGAGACAGAATAGAAGCAGAAGAGAAAAGTCTCATGCTAGAACCATAGAGAACATTTGCATTGAAAATGGAAGTGGAGGGTAAGGAACAGGGAATGAGAGAGAGAGAGAGAAGCAGCTGCATTTGGGGAGGAAGGAGAAGAGTCAGGAGAAAGCTGGTGTCAGAGATTCCAAAGCAGGAGGGGTCTGACCAAGTAGGTGTTCATGGAGGACAGGGACCAAGAGGAAGCTCCTGCGTGTCAGTCAGGATGTGGCTTGTGAGTCTTGCAGACATACTGCCTGCATGGAGGTGAGAAGAAGAGCTGCAGTCCTAGGGGCGAAGAGGGGAGCGTGTGGCGGTGCACGGTTCAGTGAGTCCTTCAAGATGTTCAGAGGTGAAAGCAAGGGGAGAACGTTGGCCAAGCTTGTAGGAAAGAGGATTAAAGGAAATGTCTTTAGGATGTGTGATATTTTAGTATTTTTACAGGGTAAAAAATGAGAGTGTGAGGAGAAGGAACTTGAAGATGCAAAAGGAGGAGATGGTTGATGGATCCAAGTTCAGGAACACATGGGAGGGTGTGGGGCTGAGAGCATTGGGGGGTTAGCCTTAGAAAAGGGTAGCTACGCTGTGGAGGGAGAGGAGGAGAAGGGAGTGGGTGAAGTTGGGAGACTTTCTGAGAGAAGGCTTTCAATGAACTAGCGAGTGAGGTCAGGAAGGGTTTTGGAGATGGGGGGAGATTCAGGGAAAAGATGTTTTCTTGTTTTTTTTTTTTTTTTGTTTTTGTTTTTTAAATAGAGACAAGGTCTCACTTTGTTGCCCAGGCTAGTCTTGAACTCCTGGGCTCATGCAATTCTCCTGCCCTGGCCTCCCAAAGTGTTGGGAGGTGTGAGCCACTGCACCCAGTCCAGGGAAAAGGTTTGGAACAGCCCTCATGGGGAATAAAACTAAGCACAACTAGGGGCATTGACAAGCAGGACTGGGGGTCAGTCGATTTGAACATCTGTATTGGGGGGGTTGGGCAGATAAGCACACATATATGTATACATATACACATATATGTTTGTGTGTGTATGTGTATATGTATATATTTTACTGTGAGTGTTTGGCAGCCTAAGTAATGGGCAAAAGAAAGTGGGTTTGCAGATTGGGTGCAGTGGCTCATGCCTGTAATCTCAGCACTTTGGGAGGTAAAGGCAGAAGGATTGCTTGAGGCCAGGAATTTGGCGTCAGCCTGGGCAACATAGTGAGACTCTATTGCTACAAAAAATTTGAAAAAAAACACGAAAAAGTGGCTGAGTGTGGTGGCTCATGCCTGTAATGCCAGCACTTTGGGAGGCCGAGGCAGGCGGATCACTTGAGGTCAGGAGTTTGAGACCAGCCTGGGCAGTACGGTGAAACCCCGTCTCTACTAAAAATACAAAAATTAGCTGGGTGCGGTGGCAGGTGCCTGTAATCCCAGCTACTCAGGAGGCTGAGACACAAGAATTGCTTGAACCTGGGAGGCAGAGGTTGCAGTGAGCCAAGACTGTGCCACTGTACTCCAGCCTGGGCCATAGAGTGAGACTCTGTCTCAAAAAACAAACAAATAAACAAACAAAACTTAGCCAAGTGTGGTGATGTCACCGGTAGAGGGTCATGACTGCAAGTTATTGAGGTTCTTGCTGTTTTGAACAAAGAATTGGACAAAAACGCCCAGCAAAGCAAAGAAAGAATGAAGCATCAAAAGAACGAAAGCAGGGATTTATTGAAAATGAAAGTACACTCCACAGTGTGGGCGCAGACCCCAGCAGCGGCTCAAGAGCCCAGCTACAGAATCGTCTCGGGTCCAAATACCCTCTAGAAGTTTCCCATTGGCTGCTTCATGGTCACCTCATGTAAATGAAGTAGTAGCCCACAATCAGTCTGATTGGTTGCAGAAAGCAGCCAACCAGAGGCTGAAGTGAAGTTACAAAGGTCACACACCTGTGCAAACATTGGTTGCAAAAACAATCAGGGGTTAGGGTGAAGTAAAGTTATACTTCTATGCAAATGAAGACTTGGCCTGCAATCAGTCTGATTGGTTGTGGACAGCAACCATTCAGAGGCTGGAGTGAAGTTACAAAGTTGCAAACGAAGACTGGACCCTCATTCAGTCTGATTTATTGCAGACAGCCAATTTTCCATCTGCTCTGCAGAAAAGGTCAAAGGGACCAGTAGCCTCTGGTCCTTTTGTTACTTAGGAGTGGAAAGTTAGGGTTTTCCTTTTGATTTAGTTCTAGGAAGTCGGTGTGAAACAGTTTAGGTTTTTTGCCTCCAGACCCTATTTCTCCTGCCTCAGTGGCACGTGCCTGTAGTCCCAGCTACTGGAGAGGCTGAGGTGGGAGGATCCGTTGAGCCCAGGAGTTTGAGGCTGCAGTGAGCTATAGTCGCACCACTGCACTCCAGCCTGGGCAACAGAGTGAGATCCTGTCTCTCAAAAAGAAAAAAAAAAGTGAGTTAATGTAGGGCTGAAAATTGTGCATGTCTCTGGTTCCTCATGGGAATTGGCGCCATTTCACTTAAGGCCAGTGCATAATAAGGGCTAAAAGACTAAAGACTATTGGGCATCTGTTGCGTGCCAGGCCTTGAGAGAAGTATGTTACCTCTGTTAGTTTATTTAATTCTGTAACACCCCCATGAGGGAGGCCACATCATTATTCACATTTTGCAGGCGGAGAAACTGAGGATCATAGAGATTAAGAGACTTCAATATGATCACAGCAAAGAATAAGCAGTGCAGGTGGAAACTGACACCAGTGCATTTGTAGGAATTAAGCATTTTCTCTTGCATCTGCTGCCCACAGCACAGACTGGGTCTCGGGGCTAATTAGACATGAAAAAACAGCATTTCCTGTTGGGGCTGATGCACTAGGAAGCAAAGGGTTTTGATGAAACAAACAAACAAACAAACAAAGAACAAAATTGAACTGCCATCCTCCTGTTTCACTACTCTGAGGCAATATGTGTGGGAACTTTTTCTTCCTTTTCCTTTTTTTTTTTTTTTGTTTTTTTTTTTGCTTGAGGTTCTCTGCTCAAATGCACTGGAATTGACAAATTCTAATGATAGCCTATTTTGGAGGGAGTGTTAAATTATTCAGAGGTAGGCACAAATAGCACATCTCTAGCTTCGACTTCCTGCTTGAACCTGCAGATGTCAATTTATTGAGCCCTGTGAGGGTCTGCAGAAAATGCCCGGGCCAGAGTGGGGACAGGCGGCAGGGCTTCCATCCACTGCCCAGGAGGCAGGTGCTCGCTGGCTGCTGTCTGGAGTCTGCAACTCCAAACTCTTTATACTTCCTGTCCCCAGGCAGCAGGGTCACTGGACACAGCTTGGCGCCATGGCAACAAAGTCCTTGACTGGGGCTTCTTCTGATTTCTCTTGTTCTCCCTTGCCTGGGTGTCAGTGAGCCTTCCAGGTACGCGATCCATGAGAAGCTGGAACTTCTGCAGTGCACTTATGGTGATCACATTTGGGGTTTTGCATACTCTGAGCTCGGAAACGTCCACATGCACATGAGGGCTTTTTGCAGAATGCTTAAAAAGTGAGGCATGTTGAGATATCTTAAAAGTAAGGTCCTCCTATGCCTCTTCACCACTTTCTTTCTTCTTTTTTTGAGATGGAGTCTTGCTCTGTCTCCCAGGCTGGAGTGCAGTGGCGTGATCTCGGCTCACTGCAACCTCTGCCTCCTGGGTTCAAGCAATTCTCCTGCTTCAGCCTCCCAAGTAGCTGGGATTACAGGTGTGCACCACCACGCCTGGCTAATTTTTGTATTTTTAGTAGAGATGGGTTTCACCATGTTGGCCAGGCTAGTCTCGAACTCCTGACCTCAGGTGATTCACCCACCTCCGCCTCCCAAAGTGCTGGGATTACAGGCGTGAGCCACAGGCCCGGCCTTCTCCACCACTTCCTTGTCATCACTCAACCTCTTCTTTCCCAGGGACCTCTTTGCATCTTCTGATAAGGATGTTGCTACAATTCAGAATCCATTCAAGACCGCTGGGATTCTAGGCCTTCCCTGTGGAAATACCTTGAGGGATGGACAGAGCCACAAAGTAGCTGCAACTAGGATGATTATTTAATTTAGGATCCAAACCTGCAAGAGAGTGAAAAGGGGGTGCTTTTTACAAATGACTCCAGGACACCCGGCGTGATCAGGCACTGTCTGGAGCAACCTGGGAAGGTGGCCACTCTGGAAAGAACACAGGCTCTGGAATGAAATGTTTTGCTTAACATTTAAGAACCTCAGCTTTTTCATCAGTTAAACTGACATCTACTTTTCATGGTCCTGTTGGAGTAACATATATGAAGTGCCAGGCACAATTCCTAACACATAAGTGTTCAATATTTATTAGCTCCTTTTCTTTAAAAAGCAAACAACCCCAATAAAAACAACAGCGACAACAAAAACTGCCCTGTACCAAAAAATCATTTCTGGGCTTCCAGCAGGTGGGATTGAGTCCCACCTATTTTCACAGCCTACCTCTTTCCCCAACCATTCGTTCTAATGCAGAGGTGGAATATTGCTTTCCCAGTCAACCATTTCCTTTTCTGCTCAGATGTTTCTGGTCTCTGTATAACAGTATTTCTCAACCTTTTTTTTTTTTTTTTTTTTTTTGAGACAGGGTCTTCCTCTGTTACCCAGGCTGGAGCACAGTACTGTGATCATTGCTCACTGCAGCCTAGACCTCCCCAGCTCACGTGATCCTCCCACCTCAGCCTCCCAAGTAGCTGGGACCCCTCTCCGCCATCATGAAATTCTAATACTACAGATATACCGTATATCTTTTTATGTACTGTGGCCCTTGAGAGGCCACAAACCATTGTGATATCTAAGATTGTTTTTCCTTCCCCTCAAAGAGCAGATTATCGCCCTTTTCAAAAACCAATTTTCATCCCGTTGGAGGCAATATCCACCCCTTTGAGAACGCTTGGCATTCAGCATGAATCTTTCACTCTTCCCACTTCACCTCAGATTCTCCCGTGTCGGGGGTGTCATACTTCTCAGTTGACAGCTACCTACATAGTGGTGAGGGGAAAAACCATGAAAAACAGTAAGAGGTACTTTTTGTTGAGCAAGTGCTTCATGGTACATTATCTCTGATCATCACAGCAATCTTGCAAGAAAATTTTCTTTCATGGATGAGAAAACTCAGGCTTGGAGGGGTAAGTCACCCATAACTGTGGGGTTGAATGTAAAACAGCGTCTGTCTGATATGAAAATCGAAACCATGACGCCATCCTGCCTGCTCATTCATAAAGGCCAGGGAAAGGTAATAGTAGAAGGAACCAGCATTTACTGAGCCGTTACTGTGTTTCTGAAACTCTGGTGCTTTACCTACTTACTTATTTCACATCTCTGCTTTGTGAAGTTCGGGGTATGTGCCTAGTTTTAGAGACAAAAGATGGGTTTGCAGTGATTATTTTTTCAAATTTCACATGGCTAGCAGTTCATGAAGGCTGAATTGTAACCCAGGTTTGCCTCTCCTAAAACTCCTCTCTGTTCATTACAAAACACAGCTCCTAGGAGGAAGTGCTGTTAGCCTTCACCTTGCAGGGGGGCAAGAGAACCACAGGATTGCAGCTTTCTCCCACTGCCTCTTCCCCAACACACACACTTGATTTTTTTTTGGCATGCGTAGATATGAAAATAATATAAAGTTAGATGTGAAGATAATATAAACCATAACATTCTGAAAATTTTGTGTACTTTACCACCTTCACAAAGTACTGCCTTCACAGACTCCTAGGGATCTGGGAATCCCAGATTAAATGCCACTGGTCTCTGATATGCCAAAGAGGGACCTGCTGGAGAGAACTTAGCAGGATGCCATTCAGGTGGGCATACTCAGATGCAGTGTAGCATAGCTATAAACCTCAGATTAGTCGGGAGAGAGCGGCCGACCTCAGCAGGTTGCTGGAAGGTTTGATGTAGGGTTGATGCATCTGACAGCCAGAATGTAAGGGGTCAGTTTGTGGGTGACTTACTCTCTAGGGGCCTTAGGTATATTCTTGGAGAGAGAACCTTTATTTACATGTGCCCGTCCAGCTAGTGGAGAACCAGTGGGAAGGCCCATGTGTCTCGGGTGCTTTGTCCCAGGGAGAGAACTGTGCGGTGGAGTAAGGCTCTTGACTCAGCTGTCTGCAAGCCCTTTACATCTTCATTTCATTACTGGCCTAATTTGCTGAGCCCTGACCTGACAGCCAGGTGGGGCCAACCATTCCATTCACACCCTGGAGCAAGGAAGCTCTAGGTTCCCCTAAGGCAGACTGCCTTTTTAGTTGTCAGCAGATCTGTCTCTTGGGAGCAGGAATGGGGTGGCTTCCTTCCCTCAGGGAGGAGGGGGTGGTGACAGCCGGGTTGACCAGCTCTCCTGCTGTGCCAAGAGGCATCTGAAGGCTGGCACATGGGATCCAGAGGTGGGTGGCAGTGATGAAACAAGAGGGCAAGCAGCTTTGGCAGGAGAAGCAAGAGGGCTCTGGGTAGCCAGCTTATTCCTGCTCTCCTGGTCAATGGCAACTTACCTTGACCGGGATTTTGGCAGATGAAGGAAAAACTATCTGCTCCTGAATGAAAATTTGATCCACGCAGAAGACAACCTGCAGGCAAAGCAAAAGCACTGGAATGTGATTTTTAGGGAAGAGTATGAACGATGCAACTTGTAAACCAGTTATTGGGGTGACTTGTAAGAAGCAGGCAGTCACTGAGCCTCAGTTTCCTCAGCTGGGAGGTGAGAGGGCCAGGTCACATAACCTCCAAGTCCCATGTATTTTTTCATGGTTGTTTAAATCTTTTAAATGGTTTTATTAAAAACTTAAATATGTCAGTGAAACGCTTCTCCAGTCTCCAACTACTAATCACCCCAGTTAATGAGTTGTTTAAGCCACCCTCATATTAGAGTCTACCCACCTCCATTGTTTTAAAAATTGTGTGATTCTAAATGTGAGATGGAAGATGAGGGTGGCTTCAAAGCATTTACCACAAAGCTATTATTTATTTTTAACTTACAATTAGATTTACAATGGATGAAGCAGTTAGCAAATCACTAGTGAGTAACTGTGTGTCAGGCATGAGGTGGAAGACAAATTACATGTATATTTACTTTCAGACTCAGAAATCTCACTTATTAGATTTTATTCCAAAACTACAGGACAAAACTAGGAAAATGTGAAATATATATATATATATATTTTTAATATATATGTATTTCATATATATATATACACACACACATTTGCACAGGTTATTAATTGTAGCCAACAGCATTAATTCATTGGAACACATCAAATATGTTTAACCTGTAGGTTTATAATGGTGCTCAGAATAGAACACCTCACTGGTCACTTTTGGAAGATACTAGGAAACCAACTTATTATTTTGAAAACTGGTAAATAAGAAGAGAGAATCAGGTGTTTACTTTGCCTTTCCAATACAAACTATATCTCAGGACAACCAAATGATAGATGAGGGGAATTTGCTCTTTATAGAAGTATTCCAGCTGACAAATGAAAAAACAGTGACAGAATTGGAATTCTGTAATCTGAATTACAGGGTCTAGGCAATAATTGCCAATGAGTGTTAACATCACATGAAGAAAGACAACAAGATTTTATATGTATCTTGATAGAAGTATCACAACACTACCTATGAAGTAGCCTTGATCCCAAAAACAAGACAAAAACAAAACCCAACAATAACAAAAACCAACCAAAGAAACCCTAACCTGAATCTGAGGTGGAGCATGTCCAATGGAGCTTTCTGCAATGATAGGAATGTTCTGTATCTGCACAGTCTAACGTAGTAGCCAGTAGTTACATGCATGTGTTGAGCACTTGAAATAAGACTAGTGTGACTGAGGAACTAAGTTTTAAATTTTGTTGAATTATAACTAATTTAAATTTAAATAGCCACATGTGGCTATTGGTTACTGTATTGGACAGCACAGTTCTAGATTGACCTATCAATTTATGGGAGACACAGGGGACAGAATAACATGTTGAATGACACCATAGGAATGCAAACAGCAAAACACATTCTATGAGAACTATAGTTGGCACTCTGCGTTCATGGATTCAACCAATAACAGATTGAAGATTTTTTTTAAAAAATGGATGGTTGCATCTGTACTAAATGGGTACAGACTTTTTTTCTTGTAATTATTCCCAAAACAATATAGTATAGCAAATATTTATATAGCATTTACATTGTATTGGGTATTATAAGTAATCTAAAGATGATTTAAAGTATACAGGAAGACCTGCATGCATGATATGCAAATACTATGTCATTTTATATAAGGGTCTTAAGCATCCATGGGTTTCGTTATCTGCAGGGAGTCCTAGAACCAATCCCTCATGGTTCCTGAGAGATGACTGTATAGGACAAACTATCTGGTTTCATCCACAAATAAGGCACAATGAATAAAAAAGAGATAGCTTGGGAAACATAAATTATTAAAGAAAGTGATATCAACCAATTATTAATACAAGGTATAGAGCGTCTATGGATTCTGTTTGAACAATTAAACCAGTGAAATTATGAGATGATTAGGGAAATGTGAACACTGATTGTATATTTAATGATGTTACAAAATTATCACTTTTTAGGTGTGATAATGGCATACTGATTATTTCAAAATAGAATCCTATTCTTTAAAAATTATGACTGATGTGCATATGGCTAAAATCATATGATGTTGGGCTGTGCTTCACAATCATCCAATGGTTGTGTGAAGGGAAGGTTGGAGAACTGGGTAGGGGTATAGATGATATGAGATTGGAATGAGTTGATAATTGTTCGAGTTAGCTGGTGGGTACATGGTAGTTCATTAAATTCTTCTCTCTCCTTTTGAACGTGCTTGCAAATTTCCACAATAAAATGTTAAAAAAAAAAAAGAAGTAAGGGAAACTTCCAAAGAACCTCTCTCTAACCCTAAATAACAACAGCCATAATATCAACAGCAGCAAAAATACCACCCTTGAGCTAAAACCAGAGCTGGGAAGTGGGGGCAGGGAGAGGTGTACAAGTAGCACCCAGAACAGAAAAGCAGGGTGAGGGCAAACACCGCTATCAATGCTGTAGTAAGGAGAGTAAGCCTTGGGCTAAGGGCACTAAGTTAAGCTGCAACCCCAGCTAAGGCGATCCCAGGTCTACAGTGTCCCTGGCTCTCAGAGAAGGCAAAAGCAAATTCTGTCTGAAAGAGAGCACCCTCCATTTAGGTATGTGGGATTCCTACGGATTAGGGTTAAGCAAATAGGAGCAAACATTAGGGTGACTGTAACAATTATCATCTAAACTGAGACACTTTTGAGGATGCAAGGAGGTACTAAGGTAATTAACAGGCATCAGTTGGTTGTAAAAGACATAAACTAAGATTGTCCTGGAGAAACCAAGCTATATGGTCCCTCTGGTAGCCAAGGAAGGGAGGAAGATCCGGCCACTGTGTTCCTAGAGTTTGGTGAGAGTGAGAGCCTGCGTCTCAGCCCAGATCATTTGGAAGTTGGGCTCATGCTCTAGGTCAATGATTCTCAAAGTGTGGTCCTTGGACCAGTAGCATCAGCATCACCTGGGAGCTTGCTAGAAATGCAGGCTCTTGGGTCCTGACCCAGACATAATAAATCAGAAACTCAGGGAATGGGCCCAGTAGGTGATTCTGATGCACCGAGTTTGAGAACCACTGGTGTAGGCAAACATTTCTGAGCTGTTGTCTATCCAGCTATTACCAAACATTCCGTGAGTATCACAATGCTCATTATTTTTCTTCAAAGTAATAGCAGCTAGGAACAAAGTTACATTTTCTCAAGCCTTAACATTTTAACAGTACCAGGTAATTCTATAAATAAAGTCTAATAAAAGTCATTCATCAATTATCCATTAAGAAGGATTTTAAAATAATAAAAATGCCTTTCAGCATTTTCTGTCTCAAAAGTCTAGTGCTTCTCCCAGAGGAGGAGAACAAAAATATCACCTTCTCAAAGGAAGCTTTAATTAGGTGTATATCTCTCCTGTGTGCCAATTCGTGGAGTTCCTCCAAATGAAGTTTCCACACACTTCTGGCTGCAACTGGCCCCTAGTTAGCACTAGCTCATTCATTAGGTCTGCTTCCATTTAACCCGAGGCCTGAGGAGTAGCCCATTGCTCTCCTCTTTGATCTCCTCCAACAGAGTGGAGAACATGTCTGATGGTCAGTTTTTCTTTCCACACTAGGCTTCCTGGACTAACCAGGACTGGGTGTGGGACATGTACTAGATACTTTTGTGGCTTAAAACACCACCTTCTACCAAAGGCATGCTTCTGTTTGTCTTGAAGAAGTTTCTGGCATGGCTCAGTGGCTGTTTATCACCTCTGTATTAAGGACAATAGGATGAGCCCCTGGTTGATTAGAGCCTTGCTGGGGGTTGATAAACACACACTGAGATAGAAGACTCTCTGTTTTCTTATGGCCACAGGCACCAAAGAGAAACCACACAGCCTCAGATGAACATATGTTAACACTAAGATTCTCCACACTTCCTCCAACTTCTTTTAAAATAGAACTGTTTTCATGATGGAAGCCAGAAGTGCTACAAGCACTCAGGTGGCAGGACTTATAGCTAAGAGTGGCATAGGACCACACTGTTTCTTAAACCCCACTTCTGGAACTGGCTACATTCTTTGGAGACCATTTTTTAAAAAGTAGCCCTTTCTTCCACCCCATTCCCACAGGATTTTCTTCAGTAGGTCTGCACTGAGGCCTGAGAAACTCCAATTTTGGAAGGGTTCTTAGGGGATTTCTGATGTACAGCTTGAGTTGGGAACTGCCGATGCTGAGTTAGAGCTATTCTAGCAAGGGCATGGAGTGTTTCCAGATTTTTGCTGGCATCATCTAGGGTGTCTTGCAGAGCAGGGCCTTGCTCTTCTTCAGGAAGACTTGGAGTTTTCAGGAGCATCTTAGTAGTTTAGCTTTCTAACCTGCTCCTAATCCAGGTGATAAGTGAGTTCATTGAGGTATCCTGGTCAAGGGTGCAGAGAGGTTCCCCTTTGAGGGCCAGCTCTGCCACTTACCATCTGTGAGACTTTGAGCAAGTTACCAAATTCCTGCGAGCTTTGCTTTGAATGTCTAAAGAGTGGTAAGGGTAATATCTACTTGAGAGGGCTCTTGTGAAGATTAAATGACAGAATATAAGTAAAATGCTTAGCCTATTGCCTGGCACACAGTGAATGCTTAATAAATCATTCATATTATTATTTTTTTCCTAAGGGTTCAAGCCAATAGAGTTGCCAAATAGTTTGGGTTTTGTTTTGTTTTTTTTTTTGGACAGAGGTCACATTTTGGCAACATCTTTTTCTGCTAATGGATATTACAGAAAGTTACATTCAGAGAGTTAGATGCTGTACCTGAAAGGGTGTATGTTTAAAAGACTGATACTGTCTGACAGGAATTGGCAGTAAAGAACACAGGGTCCCACAGTGGATCCTCAGAGCAAGGATCCTCAGAGCTCCTGAGCAGAGGCATGGCACAAAGAGAGCAGGGAGGCAGAGAGGTAAGATACACAGCTTTGCGGGAACTCATTTCAGCCTAGATGTTAGCTGGAGGCCCTGAACCCTAAGAGCTGGATATGATGGGATCACACTCCACTCTACACTCTGGAAAGGTCCAAGATTTCTTGCATTTCACAGGCATCTTCAAAAGTCCCCCTTGACTCTGACTTCTGCTGATTCTCAACCCCTGTTCCTGTTGCGTGCCCACAGCCTTGCTGTTCTCTCATCCTTCCCCTGTCTCCTCTCTTCTGTGCTTACTCTGTCCAGTTCACTTCAAATGAGGAACAATTTAATTACCTCTTTTGCTACCTTTTCACTTGCTAACTCATGCTGTCTGGGTGTCTGCTGCCTCAAGTGGCATTTCAAGATATTTTCCTGAACAAAGAGAACAACTTCCTGAAAAAAGTGGCAATGCTTGCTCTTAAGTAACCATTTATTTCCTATCTCCCTCCAAGCCTAAATATTTAAGTAATGAGATGCTGAGGAAATACAGGAATGCTCATGTAGGTGGTGTGTTAGCAATGGAGAGAACGACTAGATCAGGAGATATTTAAGAAATGGTAAGATCCTATGACAAATTGATCATAGAAGAAAAACAAACAGAAGGGGAAGGAAGGGAACTAACATTTATTGAATGCCTGTATCATAACAACAGCCCTATTCTATTAGTTTTATCCCAGCTTTCCAAGAAATGGAAATCAGAGGGGTCAAATAATGTGCCCAAGGCCACTCAGACAGTAAAAAGAAGGTCCAGGATCCAACCAAGGTGTGATTTAAAAACCTATATTCTTTGCATTGTATTCTTAATCACTTATACTTCTACCATAGAGGACAGTAGGGTCCATTCTAAACTGTGTTTAGTTCAACACTTATTTGAATTTAATTCAACAAGAAAATCATTTTTTATAAAAATAAAGTTTAGCATATACTCTTATATTTTTACAGCTTGCAATTTGAATCTTTGCATGCATCTTTCTTTCAACGGTTTTTTAGGTGCAAGTAGCAGAATCTGCTGCTGCTTCAGTGTAAATGAGGCTCCTCTTACTCACTTGTGACAGCACAGCCAGTGGCTGGGAGTTCGAGGGAGGCTGTTTCCCAACTGTTGGTGCTGTCCAGGGACAGACCGGGTGGGTCCACTCTCATGGGAGGTATTAATTAAGCAAAGACTGGAGGACGGCTTGGTTGGGGTGTTGCTGTGGGAATTTGGATTTGGATGGGAGGTACCCACATAGGGCTGTCCATAAGAACCGCTTGGGGGAAGGCATTTTCAAAATACAGATGCCTGGGTCCTATTAGAGACGATTCAGTATGTCTAGAATGGCTCAGAAGCCTTCCAAATATGTTCCCCAGTTGATTGTCATGCACACCCAGGTCTGGGAACCATTGAAACAGGTTGCCATTAACCCTTTTCCCATTTGCCCCGAGAAATGGGTGGCGCTTGCGGCGGCAGCATTTACCCTGAGATAAGTTTGTCACAAAATATCTCACTTTCATTGTTATTTTCACATTGCTCCAGTGTATTGACTTTGGAAACAAAAGACATCATTCTATCAATAGCATTCTGTTTTTAGTAGTGCTATTTCCATTTACAAAATATAGTAATTCTCGATCGCCGAAAGTGTCAAATCCCAGAAAACGTAGCATTCTTATGTGTGATGTTAACATCATTCTCGAACTGTTGTTGGGTGCAGACCCATTTGATGAATCCGGTTTTTCTGGAATAGATGATTCTGATGATTCAGACGATTCTGATGTTTGTTCTGTTTAGAAATAACTCCAAGAACAGTTTTTATATTTTATTTTCACATTGAAAATTGGTCAGATTTGCTTCAGCCTCGAAGAGCATGTTAATGCAAAATTAAATGAGCACTGGCAGTGAGCTGCACTGTTTTTTTCTAAATGGGTAAAGTGCCCTTCATCACTGGATTCTTTAGAGTCTGTCTTCTATTATGGGAGGGAGAGTCTTATAGCCTTTAAGACACAATGCTCTATTGATGTAGGCGGTGATAACTGGTCAAACATGATTCTGTTTCATTCTTGGAGAAGGTAGAATACTGAGCTCCTTTAAAATCTTTGGGTTATACATTCTCTTTGTAATGGAAAATGTTATTTACTCTAGTAGTACTTGTTGGTGATGCCACACATATTTTACTTTGAAGAAGCCAGATAATGTTTATACACCTGCAGGAACTAGCTAGAGGAATCAAGATGAGACTCCTAGCTGATATAAGTACTTACAAAAAAGCAGAAGGTTAAACACAGGACTGGAGTGGTTTGAGGAATGTAGCATTCTCAAATATACTTCTCCTTGGTGTGCTTGAAGCAGAAAAAGAAAACTCAAGGGATTTAGTAACAAATGTATATTTTCTGGACCTTGGGTAACATGCTGCCCAATATCTCTCCAGCTCTTGGGTTGAAACATTCATGATTTTTTTTTAAAAAAAGCATTTGCTTATTCTTCCCCAAATAGATGGATGCTAGTAATAAATAACGAAAAAATATCGAATGCCAGGAAAATGACATGCAATTTTTCCTTCCTCCTGCTATAATACTTTCTTAATAATTGATGTGTGCATCTTTTCTAGTGGTGAAAGACCTTTACTTAAAGAGAGCACATGTTCAAAGCTGAGAGACTTGCTGAGTTTGTGGCCAGCTCAGAGGCATTGACCACCAAACCATTTGCATTTCAACAGCGGGACAGCTCTCAGAAGAGGACGCAGGATAGAGACGCCATGCTTTCTCCACTTCTCTTACCTTATTCCATGGCACTCAGCCTTCCTTGGCAGCCAGCCTATTCCTCATTTTTAAGTAGGAGGGCTCTATAATTAACTCCAATCTATTTCTGCCGTGTTAATTAATGTGTGCATACAGAAGGTTGCTGTTTTCCTTAAGGTGTGATGAAGAGAACTGTTTTTTTTTTTTATGGAAGTCACTTAGAGCTTTAGCAGATGTAGCAATTCACTTTGAATAGCAAGACACAACAAATTCTTTTTTTAAACTTAATTTTTATTTTAAGTTCAGGGGTACATGTGCAGGTCTGTTATACAGGTAAACTTGTATCATGGGGGTTGTTGTACAGATTATTTCATCACCCAGGTTATTGAGCCTAGTACCCATTAGTTATTGTTCCTGATCCTCTGCCTCCTCCCACCCTCCATCCTCCAATAGACTCCAGTGTGTGCTTTCCCCCTCACCCATGTGTCCATGTGTTCTCATCAATTAGCTCTCACTTATAAGTGAGAATATGCAATATTTGGTTTTCTATTCCTGCATTAGTTTGCTAAGGATAAGGTTTCCAGCTCTATCCATGTTCCTGAAAAGGATATGACCCCATTCTTTTTTATGGCTGCATAGTATTCCATGGTATACATGTACCACATTTTCTTTATTCAGTCTACCATTGGTAGACATTTAGGTTGATTCCATGTCTTTGCTATTGTGAATAATGCTGCAATGAACATACATGTGCATATGTTTTTATAATAGAATGCTTTATATTCCTTTGGGTATATACCCAGTAATGAGATTGCTGGGTTGAATGGTATTCTTGTTTTTAGGTCTTTGAGGAATTGTCATACTGTCTTTCACAATGGTTTAAATAATTTACATTCCCATCAACAGTGTATAAGCATTCCTTTTTCTCTACAACCTCAGCAGTATCTGTTATTTTTTGACTCTTTAGTAATAGCCATTCTGACTGGTATGAGATGATATCTCATTGTGGTTTTGATTTGTATTTCTCTAATGATCAATGATGCTGAGCTTTTTTACACATGATTTTTGGCTGCATTTATGTCTTCTTTCGAAAAGTCTCTGTTGATGTCCTTTGCCCACTTTTTAATGACGTTGTTTTTTTCTTATAAATTTAAGTTCCTTATAGATGCTGGATATTAGACCTTAGTCAGATGGATAGTTTGCAAACATTTTCTCCCATTCTGTAGGTTGTCTGTTCATTCTGTTGATAGTTTCCTTTGCTGTGCAGAAGCTCTTTAGTTTAATAGGTGCCATTTGTCAACTTTTGCTTTTGTTGCCATTGCTTTTGGTGTCTTCATCATAGAATCTTTGCCCATTCCTTTGTCCAGACTGGTATTGCCTAGGTTGTCTTCCAGAGTTTTCTATAATTTTGAGGTTTACATTTACATCTTTAATACACCTTGAGTTAATTTTTGTATATGGTGTAAGGAAGGGATCCAGTTTCAATCTTCTGCATATGGCTAGCCAGTTATCCCAGCACCATTTATTGAATCCATTCCGCATTTCTTGTTTTTGTCACGTTTGTTGAAGATCAGATAGTTATAGGTGTGCGGTCTTATTTCTGGCTCTCTTTATGAACCAGTACCATGCTGTTTTGGTTACTGTAGCCTTGTAGTATGGTTTGAAGTTAGGTAGCATGATGCCTGTGGCTTTGTTCTTTTTGCTTAGGATTGACTTGGCTATTTGGGCTCTTTTTAAATTCTATATAAATTTAAAAAATTTTTCGAGTTTTGTGAAGAATGTCAACGGTAGTTTAATAGGAATAGCATTGAATCTATAAATTGCTTTGGGCAGTATGGCCATTTTAATGATATTGATTTTTCCTATCCATGAGGATAAAATGTTTTTTCATTTAGGTTTGTGTCATCTCTGATTTCTCTGAGTAGTATTTGTAGTTTTCCTTGTAGAGATCTTTCACCTCTCTAGTTAGGTATATTTTATTTTTTTGACACCACTAATTCTACTGGGTAAACTCTACCAGGGACTACAGTATAAAAAGTCATCCACAGACTCCCTCTGGGCTCTCTATGGGCAATGGAAAACAGTGAACAAAGTGGAAGGAACCTGTCCAATGACATTAGTCAGACCACAGTCTGAATCTGAACACCACACTATAGTGACTGTGTGATTTTTGGTAAGTCATTTCACCTCTCTGTGTCTTGTTTGCTCATTCATAAATGGCGCACAGAATGCCTCCTTTGATCAAGAGTGACTCATGCAATGTTTGCAAAGCTTCTGAGCCATATAACTCAATTCATGAGCCTACACGTTGGCTGTAAGCATTTATCCCATTAGACTAAGATCCTTGAGAGCAGAGATGATGTCTTATTTATGTCTCCAGTGCCTAGTAACAATAGGAACTCATATTTATTGAAAGACCAAAAAAATGAATTTGTCTTATTTGATTTTTAGCCTTAAACTCTTCACATGTCTGTGTCCCTAAAGGAATGTGAACGTATCAGCCAGAATTTCTCAACCCTGTTGGCAGAGTGTTGGCTTGCCAGTCCTCAAAGCCTACCACCTAGAATTACACTATCCCTTCCTGCATGGTCCTTCTGACCTGGGAGTCCTCTGGAGCTCCCTGAGATGTGGGGTGGATGCAAATCTCTGCAGAGATGCTGGTGTTCCAGCTTGCCCAGACGTGCCATGCAGCCACTCCCCTCTTGGGTCGTGTCATATCAGTGCCAGTGCCACAGACAAGCAGGCCATGAGGGACAGCAGGATTTTTTCCTGCTTTCAGAGACCTCTATCCATTCTTTGCTTCTGTGCTCCTTCCCCAGCCCAGGGGAATCTCTTTTTAGTCTGAGTGAGATCAACTTCCCTTTTCTGCTCTTTAAGGCACTCAGTCCATCCCTAGAATCTCTCTTTCCCGAAGGCCATAGGCTTTTGGAACACACAAGCCAGAAACAGTTTCAGGTAATTTATTTTCTGCTCTGCCTAAACCTCTGCTGGATATCAAACATGCAAGACTCATTACTTGCCTGAATCCGGGAAGGGAGAGTTAATATCTTAAAATATTATAGGTCTAGTGCCTAGGAGGAAACAATTAGATATTGGGGACTGGTCTTACCAGGGATGGCAGATGTTACAGGACTTTAGGGGATATTAATTCCTTATGATTGTAAGATGGTGAAACTCCAGGTATCATTGCAGCATTTAAGACAGGAAAAAGGATGGAAGAAACAACAGTTTTCTGTTTGTTCCCCACCCCGCACCCCCCCCACCTTTTTTTTTTTTTTGAGATGGAGTCTTGCTCTGTCGCCCAGGCTGGAGTGCAGTGGTGCAATCTCGGCTCACTGCAACTTCCGCCTCCCGGGTTCAAGCAATTCTTCTGCCTCAGCCTTCCAAGTAGCTGGGATGACAGGTGTGCGCCACCACACCTGGCTAATTTTTGTATTTTTAGTAGAGACGGGATTTCACCATGTTGGTCAGGCTGGTCTCAAACTCCTGACCTCATGATCTGCCTGCCTTGGCCTCCCAAAGTGCTGGGATTACAGACATAAGCCACTGTGCCTGGCCTGTTCCCTTTTAACAAGAAATGAAATAGCATTTTAGAGCCCCTCTGCCTCTCTGAGACTTTTAAAAATGTATCATTGACCAAGATTGGGTCACATAGCACAGGAAGCAGGAAAAGCCAACATTGGGTTTCCGGCCTCAATGTGGGGAGACAGCAAGTGAGAAGCGATGAGGCGTGCTGTTGGGTTAGCCCATCTTAGTCTGGGTTCCCCCAGAAGCAGATCCTGAAACAGGGCTTCAAAAGCAAGTGGTTTGTTTGAGTGTGAAGTAAAGCCTAGTAAAGCCATGGGAAAGTGAGATGAAAAGGAGAAGCCATGTATATAGCCTGGGTTCCCTGAAGAAACACAGTCAATAGGGAATATTTATATAAAATATACACATATATTATATATATGAAGAATTGATTCACATGATTTTGCAGGCTGAGAAATCCAAGATCTGCAGTTGGCAAGCTGGAGACCCAGGAGAGCTGATGGTGTAAGATCCAGTCTGAGTCCACATCTGAAGGCAGAAGACTGATGTCCCAGCTCAAAGACAGTCAGGCAGAGAGAATTCTTTCTTACCTAGCCTTTGTTGTATTCAGGCCTTCAATGAACTGGATAAATCCTACCCACATTGGGAGGGAGCCTTCTGCTTTACTCAGTCCACTAATTCAAATGTTAATCTCATCCAGAAACACCATCACAGACACATCCAGAATAATATTTAACCAAATGTCTGGGCACCCCATGGACTAATCGCATTGACCAGGACAGAGGGCATTTGTCAATTTGGCTACCAACGTGGGCAGCCAGCTCTTAATCCTGGTGGATTGACTTCAAGATCTATTGTAAAATATAGACTGGTCCTATCTCACTTTTACCAATCATTGGTTGAGGGCTGCTGGGGATTGAAATCCCTGTTACTCTGTCCTGCTCACGACCTGGCAGATGGGCTTTGGCCTGAGGATGCCTGCAGGCAAAGCAATGCAGGTGCTGGCCATCGGAAGTCTGAAGGTTGCTCTTTAGTAGTAAGATGAGGGGATAGGAGTGGGCACTGATGGTATCGGTGGCCCCAGCTGACAGGATCCACCCCACAGGGTATAGTAAAACAGTTGGGTGATCCGCAAATGCTTCTTGATCTTTTAAAAAATTAAAAGCTGGTGATTGATTCTAAGTCTCAGATGTTTTGACCTGTAGGACTTTATCTCAGAAGAGAAACTTGAGTTCTTAGGACATTTTCTGTGGGCACAACCTACCAAAGAAAGAATGAGGATCTTGTGAGGAGAATCTGAAGTAATTGAACTGTAGACTTTACAACCTGAATCACTGGGAGCCACGCTCTTAGTCTCTCCATCTTGGACATGGTTTGGCACTTAAAGGGAGGGCAGATCCCATTGTCTTATGTAGCTTTCAAATTCAACCTTGGCCAAGGTGGTGCTATCTGTTGTCCTCATGTGAGAAAACTGAGGCTCAGGGAAGGATTTGCCCAAGTCATCCAGCTGCAAACATCAGCATAGAACCCAGGGAAGCCTGACAATAAAACTGGTACCTGTTCCATGATACTTGCTGGTTCCCTCCCAAGAAGATGACCTTTCAAATGTGTCATAGAAATTAATAATGGTATAATTATATGCCACTTCTTGTGCTGACTCACATCCAGGCCAGTGGCAGAAAGTTCTTCTGATGGGTGTATGTAGCGCTGACCCTCTGATATCCTCTCTCTCTGTCTCTGTCTTTCTGTCTGTCTCTCTTTATTTATTTATTTTTTTGACAGAGTCTCACTCTGTCACCCAGGCTGGAGTGCAATGGCGCGATCTTGGCTACTGCAACCTCCACCTTCCAGGTTCAAGTGATTCTCCTGCCTCAGCCTCCCAAGCAGCTGGGATCCAGGTGCCCACCACCACGCCCAGCCAATTTTTTGTATTTTTTTTTAGAAGAGATGGTGTTTTGCCATGTTGGCCAGGCTGGTCTCGAACTCCTGACCTCAGGTGATCCACCCGCCTCGGCCTCCCAAAGTGCTGGGATTACAGACGTGAGCCACCACGCCCGGCTTCTGTCTGTCTCTCTATCACTCTTTGGTCAGGTGTATACAGCTGTTGGTAGGGTTTGGTGTCATATTCCTGAGTCAATCAAGTCAGCTCATGCTGGGCTGAACCATATTCTTGAGGTATTGATATTTCCTCCTGAATTATTAACTTTCAGGTAGCTGCTAATATCTGTGTTGGAAAAACATAAGTTGCAAATAAAACTTGGCTCTCTTTTGTCCTTCTGTTATTAAAATTAATACACACTTGGATTTGTTTGTGAATGCCCCTCTTCTTCTTTGGACTTGCTCCTGATCCCTAGCTCCTGCTGGGAGGAGGACCAGCTGTCCATATTTCTGCCCCAGTGTCTGCTTCCATAAGCAGATGGGTGGGCACAAATTGTAAGGAAACGAATTCCATCAGATTTTCTGTCCTGGGAATTTAGTTCTGAGGCTCTGAGAGACTGAAATAGTCATACTGTGGCAAATCATGCCACAAAATCATGTCTGAGCCTTAGATATGGGTGCAGAGGAGCTTCTAGTGAGCAGAGAGCAGGCAGATGCTTGTGAGGAAGCAGAGACAAGAGAACAGATGGCTCCATGGGGAAGGAGTTTTGAATTCTGCACCCCCACCCCTCTGCTCCTGGGCTAGACTTTCCTCCCCTTGCCTAGGAGACTCATATGATTATGATGAAAGAAACCCCCCTTACACGTGTAGCCTGGGAGGGGGCATGGGTTCCTTTTCATCCAGATGATCCTCAGTCAAGATGATTTAGGTGAGAGCCTGTGGGCCTTGACCATGGAGCTGCCTCACCATGAGCGTGGAGCTCTGCCCTGTGCTGAGATGGAAGACTAACAGTTAAGCACATGTGTGCACATTCAAGCCTGTGTGTCTATTCACAAAACTGATCAGGGCCAAAACTCCCCATTGAAACAAAACAAAAGCACAACCATCTGAAGAGAAAAACCATGTCATTAATGGTTACACAGAAAAATTGAGTCAAATTACCAGGTGGCTTCCATAGAAAAGTTAAACTGCAGCTTTATAATTTGGTCATAATATCCCCAGGGAGCCTGTTGTGATTTATTTGCTTGTTTATTTTAAAAGATAAACAGTACCACCAAAAGCCTGAATAACAAAAGTTAAATATAAACCACTTTAGCCTAATCAGCCCGAGACCACTAAGGACCAATCTACAGCCCAAGAAAGTCAGATTTATCGATCCATTTTCATGATGGAGGCTGCATGCCTGAAGGGCCATTGGACATCTCACCAAACACAGGGAAAGATAGAATTATTCTACAGTTTTCAAGAAGGCTAAAATTTAGGTAAAATGAAAATAAAGCTTAAAAGCAAAGCAGTGCTGGGTATAGAGGGGTCTGGACTGTAAATTGAACCCAGGCTCCCATTTCCTTGGAAATGACAAGGTTAAGGTAAATGTGAGTGTTTTCGTCAGAAACCCCTTATATGAAGCTTTGTATCTGGGCTGGAAATCAAAGCTGCTTCTCTGTGTCAAAGTGACTTAGGTCTTCCAGGCAAGAGTGAGATGGTTCATTCTTACTCATACAATTTCCAACAGTGAAGTTTCTGATAGTCACTGATTTTAGATATCAAGGCTTTTCAGGATGCAAGAAAACAGTAGTTACTCAAAGAAGGTTATTATGTGTGGTGTGTCCTTGGGAGAAATATCATTTCCTGGTATACTTTGCAAGTAGCTTTATCTATGTCTGTTATCCCAGCCTGATGAATGTCAGGACAAATGTTTATTTTGTCAATCTGAGTTAATTTTTACTCTTTTTTTTTTTTTTTTTTTTTTTTTTTTGCCAAAGAGTGAGCAGCAGCAAGATTTATTGCAAAGAGCAAAAGAACAAAGCTTCCACAGTGTGGAAGGGGACCCAAGCGGATTGCCCAGTTTTTACTCTTTAAAAAAATCGTTGAGGCTCTTTGCGAGAGAATGAGTCAATGTTCTTTGTTTTTTCAAGAACTTGTGAATAGATTTTTGTAAAACTTGTGAGAACTCACAGCTATTCTCTATGAACACACATGGTTAATGGTGTTTGGAGGAGCTGGGTGGGAGCTGCCAGCTTTGCTGATATCGCAGCTGGGATTTCCCAGCCTTGAGAGGTGGCATAACACAGGGCACTGTTCCCACCTTTGAGTCTCCTGGGCTTCACTTTCCTGATCTTTTTCCATATGAGGGAACAGGTATTATTATTTACTTAATTTTTAAGAAGTGAATTTACATCTTGTGCTTAAATAGATGCATTACAAAGTAAAGCTTTTAATCACTGCCATAACAGGAAAAACAGTATTGCTTTCATATATTCAAAGTAACCATAGGAAAGAAATTAAATGATACCTGGTATCACTTCTTTTTATCATCTATTGCTTGTCAAATTGTGTAAGATTGGCTTGTGTTACCTTTAAAAAAGGGAATGTGGGGTGAGGAAGATATTAGCAAAGGTCAGAAAGGAAACAGAAAGGAAAGAGGTTTTCTTTCTGAGCTTCCTTTCATCCCACAGCACGAACTAAGCCTTTCTCCATGATTAGAAAGATAAAAGAGTTAAAAAAGGAGACTTATACCATGTATCTTAGTCCATTTTGTACTGCCATAACAAAATACCTGAGACCGGGCAATTTACAAACAATAGAAATCTATTTCTCACAGTTCTGGAGGCTGAGGAGTCCGTGATCATGGTGTCAGCAGATTCGTGTCTGGAGGGGGAATCTCTGCCTCCTAGTTGGTGCCTTCCAAGATGGTGCTGGGTTCTCATGTGATGGAAATGGTGAACTCTGCCCTGACATGCAGAAGGGCTAAAGGGATGAATGCTGTGTCCTTATATGGCAGGAGAGATGGAGGGATCAGGCAGCTCTCTGAAGCCTCTTTTAGAAGAGCATTAATCCCATTCACAAGGTGGAGCCCTCGTGACTTACTTACTTCACCTCCACCTCTTAATACTATCACCTTAGGGGTTAAGTTCCAATGTATGACTTTTGGGGGGACAAATACATTCGAACCATAGCAGCAGGATTCACTATTGGAGCACCTCACATCATCTCTGGTGCCAGCGTGACTGTGTGTCCCACCCTTGGGAAACTAGCATTGCATCTCGGGAGCTCTGGCTGCTCGGTCACAGGCTCAGGATGGAATCAGGTGCCACCACGTTTTAGGTCTGTGACCTTGGGGCAGGCATTTAGCTTCCCCAAGGCTCAATTTCCCCGTCCCTCATGGGGATAGTAATTGTTATTACCTCTTATGATTGCTTTCAGGATTTAATGAGCTGATTCATGGAAAACTGTTAGCACCGTGTCTGTCATAGACAGTTTTCCACAGCTCTGAGCTAGGATGCTGAGATAAGCTTGTGTCATGCACCTGCCAAGGGCCGGTGCCTGGGTGGATTTTAGAGGTCACATCTGGGTCACAAAGGATGTCCATCCAAATGGACCAGGAGGGGGAAGTCAAGCTGACTGCTGAGGGTCAATTCCTATTGTGTCAAGTGGTAATAGTCAGGCTGGAGACAAGAGTCAAAGAATTATGTCAGGGCAGGGGCAGGGGCAGGGGCAGGGGACAATAACAGAACATCTGCCAAGAGTCAAGACACAGCCTCTCTGCAAATGTAGGCAGGCCATGCTGAGGTGTGCCTGAGGTTTCTCTAGTCTCCTGTGGTTTGAGGGGGGCATCCCAACTAAGGGAGACACAGCTTCTCTAATCCTAGCTCCCAAGAGACAGTTATAGGGCCACTGTTCTCATCTCTGGAAAAAGACTATAGAATAATGTAAAGAGACTCTTTTGTAAGGGTCTCTTTATGTTATTTTATAGTATAAATATTAATTTATAATATAAATTATTTTATATTAATATTATATTAATATTTGATATTAATTTATATTATAAAATTATATTATAAATTATAAATATAAATTATATTATAAAATTATATTATAAAATAATATAAAGATACTCTTTTATAGACCAGTTTAGGGCCCCTGGTCTCATCTCTGGAAAGAGACTATTTGGATGTCATGCATTCATCTTTTTGTAGGCCTACTATGTGCCGGATGCAGTGCCAGGCACTAGACATGGTAGCACAAAAACATGGTTGGCCAGGAAGGCTTAGGGTCAGGGGTCCAGGAGATACGAAGATTAAGTGACAGAAATGGAATATTAGACAGGCAGATTGTGGAAGGAGCAGGGAGGGACACAGGATGGGCAGAAGCCTGGACCCCACTTGGCTGTGTAGCGTCAGGTATTGATCTCAGCGTCTGTCCATATCCTCCTGCTGTGGGATGAATGTGACCTTATTTAGATACGGGGTTTTTGCAGACATAACCAAGTTAATTTGAGGTCATAGTGGATTAGAGTGGGCCCTATTCCAATGACTGGTGTCCTTATAAGAAAAGGAAAATTTGAATACAGAGACACACACAGAGGGAAGATGGCCACGTGATGACAGAAGTAGAGATTGGAGCAATGAAGCTGCAAGGTATGGGCTGTCCACAGGAAGAGGCAAGGCAAGATTGTTCCTTTGGAGGGAGATGGCCCTGCTGACATCTTGATTTTGACTTCTAGGGTCCAGAAATGTGAGAGAAGAAATTTCTGTTGTTTTAAGCCACCCAGGTTTGCAGTACCCAAGAGCATGGTTCCTTGGGGAGGTGCCTGTGAGCAGGATGACTGAGTAAACAAGTAAACTTGTTTACTGATGACTCAGTAAACGAGTGGACTGAGGTCTCTGCCTTTCTGTGCCTATTACTGATTTTTTGTTATTGATGAGTCCCTTTCCTCAAACTCCTGAATATCCTAAAGTACCGCTTCTGGCCCCATCCCTGGGACTCTGATTCTTCCCACTCATGGACAACTCTCCTTCCAGCTCCACCTTTCACTATCCAAGAGAAGCCATAGAAAATAGAAGGCAGGAGCCCTGGAGCAAAATGAGGAAAGGGAAGGGCGTGGTTAAGGTAGGAGGAGTAACCTGCAGGGGAGGAAGAAGGTGTAAGGAGTGGAATCCTTTTCTGCGGAGTCAAGAGCAGACCACTTGTGTTTCAGGATCCTATGCCAGTGAGTATTAACTGTAGATGGACGTGGTACTGACACACCAGTTCTTTCCCAGCTTAGCCATCTTCTCTGCCTGGTCACCAGCATGTGGCTTTAGAAACACTTCTTCTTGCTTAAATGCAGATTAAATAATTTTATTCAATGTTTACCTAGATCCTGGGGCAAGAAACCAGCATTCCTTGTATGGATTTTGCTTCCTGGCCTCTTCTGGACCCCAAGATGCAGGAGAGGACTTTCTGTCTCAGTCCATGGATCAGGGCATGTGGCCAGAGGTCTCATGTCTCATGACTGAGTGTTTTACCAGAGACCCGAGGGTCAGGGCTGGGGACTGATTTCTCTCTCCGCTGCTTGTTGCAGGAAGATGCCCTACTCCCTCACAATAGCCTTTATGAAAAGAAAAAAAACTGGTGAGTCAAATAGCATTTTATCTAAAGAGGAAGCTTAAAATAATCTGAGCCATTTGACAAAACTAGAAGGATCAGATCTCAGGTTTTTGATCTTATGTGGGTGGTCATTGTTCCAGACCGTTAAGATAGATAGTTGTCTGGACTCAGTGGAACCTCATGCATTTTAAGAGTCCCTGAAGCCCACGTGGCCACTCTGTAGACTTACATTTACCGTAACTCTCAACACCATATTCTCTCTTTCCAAGAAATCATGGGCCCAGACATTGATATTCTGATGAGCTGATATAGAAATAAATTTCAGGCAGAGGGGTTTGGTTGGAGAGAAGCAAGAAGGTCAAGCAGAAACAAGGAATGGAAAAGTGTTTTATGTTCATGTCAGAGGAGCTTCCAGATCACTCCAGGCTGGGGCTTGGGGATAAATGTCTCATAGGGACTTGACTTCAAGACCCAGGGACTTAGGAGTAGACATTTAGGAAAAGAAATGCCTCAGTAAGCTTGCATTCTCTGTGCCAAATTGTAAGGAAAGGGTATAGATAGCCTTCTTTCCTTCCTTCCCAAGAGTGGGACAAGAGGCCCAGTGTGACTCTACGGACTTCTTAGAGATGGGTTCTCTTGTGCAGGGCCACTTGATGAACATGTGCACCTCAAAAAGGCTAATAAGAGATTTGGGGAATTCCACTGTCAGAGGGGTGTGACTCAGCCAACTGAAAACATTTGAAGCACCAGATTAGTGAAAGCTCAGAAAAATCAAGCTCTAGCCTTACACAAAATGGCAGGTAGGAATCAGGAGCTGAAGCCAAGGGTATGGTAATGGGAGAAAGTCCAGCAGCCTGGGAGCAGGTTAGTGATGGGAAGCTGCACAGGAGAGACCCATGCTAATAGCTCTAGGCTGCCAGCCTTCATGGCCACTGGCCTGGCTTAAACATACAGGGTCAAGCATTCATCCCTTTCTGGAAATCTCTAGTTGAAAACAAACTCAGACAAATCATTTTCTATCAATTTAGAGTGAAAACCAAAATCCCCAGAGTAACTCAATATCACCTGCCTTGATCACTTCCTGGAAAACCTCCAGGGTGCAATATCTTTGCAACCCATTGTTCTCAGGCATAAACTTCTCTGGCTTATAAACCACATGGAGAACAATCTACCTCCTTTATGTGGGCTGCTAATTGCAATTTTTGTTTTTACGTAAAGTGTTGGGACAGATGCTTTATTCAGAAAGTAAAGCCTCAGATAAACAGATGTGTAGGCACAAGCTCATTGCTTGCTGCCCAGGGCTCTCTATAGCTGCATTTGACTCCCGGCTGTAGACTAAGTCAGTCAGGGAATGGTTAAGGCCCTGTGCGTATCAAACACTGAAATCATGGGAGCAGGTTAAAGAGGGGGAAGCTGAGCTTGGAAATGCAAAGTAGGATTTGGGAAGGATTTTTACCTTTTGCCCATTTCTACTCGTCAAAGTCTGCAGAACCTTCCGGGAAGCATGTCCTGGAGTGATTGGGAGTCAAATCACTTGGGATGCACAGGAAGGAATGGTTTCTGTCTTAGATAATCTCTATGAGGCTCCAAGAAAAAGGTGTGAAATCAAGGGAGGTGTCCTAGATCAACAGAAGGATGGGTTCAAAACCCCATGGGAGACCCAGCTGCTTTGTTCCTCTTTTTCCTTCTCTTCTCTACCTGCCCATCCCCCACAAGAGGAAATGTTAACATTTCCCTCATTTCTTCCTGGCTGTAGGATAATTTTGGCCAGAGTAACAATCTTAAAACATAGCCTTCTTTGTGATGCTCTCTCGATAAAAAATAATGAAACAAATGCTTTTGCTGCTTACAATATGTTAGGCACTGTTTTAAGCTCTTTGCACATTCTAAGTCATTTATTTCTCACAACAACACTGTGATGCAGATGCCATTATCATCCCCGTTTTAGAGAGGGAAGGGAGAACTGAGGCATAGGGAGGTTAATTAACTTGTACCAGGTCATAGCGCTAAGTGGCAGAGCCAGGATTTGAACCTAGAATCTAGATCAAGATCCGTGCTTTTTTCTCCACTCTGCCTATAGGACAAAGAACAAGTGTATTAGTCTGGCATTCAGTGTCTTCCACCACCTGAGCCCTGTCTACTTTGTCCTTTGTGTATACTTCAAAATACTCTGTGTGCCTCCCACAGACCAGGAGATTTCTTAGCTCCACCTAGAGAGTTCCCTCTGACCTTCTAGGTCTGTCTGGTTCCAGGAATGCAGGTGGGGAGCACTGGTTTTGGATTCAGGGGATTTGGTTGAGTCCCCATTTTGTTCTGACCTCTGTATGTCTATGGGCCTATGGGCTTCCCTCTCTTGTCCTCAGTTTGTTTACCTGTTGCTGTGATTTGGATATGGTTCGTTGGTCCTCACCAAAGCTCATGTTGAAATTTGACTCCCAATGTGATGGTGTTGGGAGATGGGGCCTAATGAGAGGTGTTTGGGTCAAGAAGGCTCTGCCCTTTTTGGGTGTCTTGGTGCTGTTGTCTCAATAATAAGTTCTCTCTCTCTGGCAAGACATGGGTTTCAGCACTTGTTCTTCCCCTTCCTAGATGTGTGACTTTGGGCAAGTTACTTAACGCTTTTCATCCAAATTTTATTCTCTAATCTGGGCTAGTGGGATTGCAAGGTGATGGGGGACCCTTGAATGATATGAATGAGGCAATATGTGGTTTTATTTATTTGTTTTGCAGAGAGCTCACTTTGGAGTAGCACAAACGAAGGATTAGAGGGGAACAATCCAGGAAGTGGAGTGACCAGTTAGGATGCTGTTGTAGACAGTGTACATGATGTGGCTTTGTAGTTAGTGACAAGAGTGCCTGTCTTGTTGGGCTAGTGGGGTAGGGGAGGGGGTGCTGATTAAGGCCTAGAGAAAGGGTGGCCTTTTCTTTTATTTTCCCTTTTCTCTTCTCTTCTCTTCTCTTCTCTTCTCTTCTCTTCTCTTCTCTTCTCTTCTCTTCTCTTCTCTCCTCTCCTCTCCTCTCCTCTCCTCTCCTCTCCTCTCCTCTTCTCTCTTCTCCTCTTTCTTCTCTCTCTCCCTCTCCCTGTCTCTCCCTCTTGCTCCCTGTCTCCTCCCTCCATTTGTTCTTTCCTCTCTTCCTTCTTTCTAAAAAATTTTCACAATGTTACCCCCAATCTCTAAGCTGTGTATCGTTGGAGCTGAGTCTCCTTAGAGAGGTAACTTTTCCAACCAGTTTGCCCTTTTGCAAATTTAGTTCAAGGTACTCTAATAAGGTTGTAGGCAGTCCTGGTTGTGCTAATGTAGGAAAGAATGAAATGAGGCTGCTTAAAGGCAATTTAGGCTTGGGAGACAGGGTGGCCGGGCGTGATGAGGCTGAGTAGATGAAAAGTAGCCCTTTTCATCAAGAGCACTAGAAATCAGTCTCCAAGAGCATGTTGAGGGGCTGCTGCCTTACTTTGCTTTAGAGAGCTCAGCTACTTTATCATTTTGACTTGATGCTGATTTGCCAAGCTCCCCACCACCTCAGCTTCTCTGTCCTGCAGCTTGGCTTCCTTTCTGGGCTTAGCAGAAGAGCCATGCTTAGCTCTTGGATATAATGTTCGGTCTTTTACAAATGATTTACTAGGTATTTGGAGATAGGGTTGGAAGTGAATCTCTGGATAGTCAGATTACCTACACAGTGAAGCTCTGCTCTACCCAAAAGGGGTTATTTTAAGCTTCACACAGTAGCTTAGCATTGGGAACTCTGTCTAGCCAAATAATTGCATTAACAATTTAGAGAAAAAATTATATAGCCAAGCCACTAGATAACAGAAGAGAATTTGCTAATATTCAGCAATGATTTTTGATAAAAACATGAAGTGAAATAAGAATAGAAGAATACTTCATAGAGAGGATTAAGAAACATTGGAAATCAATAGCAAGCATTACACTGAAAGATAGAAGACATTCCCATTCAAGTTCTGAATAAGGTATGAATACTTGTTATCATGGCATCATTTGACAAAATTTTGAAGTTTCCAACTAAATACGACCATGAAAATAAATGATTTGACTATAAATATATCCACTTATTATTTGTCAAATAAATAATTTAAAGCTGATTTAAATATGAAAAGAGAATAAAATTATCACTGTATGCTTCTTACATCATCTTATATCTGGATAATCTAAGTGTCTAAGTGAAAAATTATTATAACTAATTAGAAAATTTGTCTGGAAAAAAGATGAATACACAAAAATAATTTTCCCTTTTCCATTCTCAAAAATGATTTAGGAAATAAAATGAAATAAAAATTGACAAAACTACATACTACCAAGGGATAAATTATAAGAAATGTAATATCTACATGAAGGAAACTTTAAACTTTTACAGAAGGATTAAATGTTCCCAAAGTAATATATGAAAGGACATGCCATGTTCTTGGATGGAAGATTAACATCATAAATATAAAAATCCTTCCAAAACCAACCAAAATATTTAATATAATTCTGATAAGAATCATAATGTTATCTTTTTGGAAAGGTGGGGAGCTGACAATTTTATTTTAAATTTCATATCAGATAATAAATGTGTGAAAATGGCTGAGAAAATTTTGATAAAGAAGAATAACTAAATGATAATTACTGTACCAGATATTAAAATATAGCATAGGTTGGGCAGTGGCTCATGCCTGTAATCCCAGCACTTGGGAGACCAAGGCAGGCAGATCACTTGAGGCCAGGAGTTTGAGACCAGCCTAGCCAACATAGTGAAACCCCATCTCTACTAAAAATGCAAAAATTAGCTGAGCGTGGTGGTGCATGCCTATAGTCCCAGCTACTGGGGAGGCTGAGGCATGAGAATCACTTGAACTCAGGAGACAGAGGTTACAGTGAGCTGAGATCATGCCACTGCACTCCAGCCTGGGTGACAGAATGAGACTCTGTCTCATAAGTAAACAAATAAATAAAATAAAAATAAAACGTAGCATGAAACCACTATGATGAAAACAGACAAATAATCAGTGGACTTCAAGAGGGAGTCCCAAAATAGATCCAAGGATAAATAGAAAGTTAATGTGTGATAAAAGTACTAATTAAAATCAGTGGAGTTACTGTTATTCATTAAATAGTGATGAAAGGATTGATACACATTTAGAAAAAAAAATAGATCCCTACCTCAAACCTCATAAATAAAATAAATTTCAGATGCATTAATCATCAAAGAGTAGCCCAAACTGGAAATAATCTAAATGACTGTCAGCTGGTGAGTGAATAGACAAAATGTGGCTTATCCATATAGTGAAACACTGCTCAGCAACAAAAAGCACAGAACCACGGATGCATGCAGCCCCACGGATTAACCTCAAAACATATGCTAAATGAAAGAAGCTAAACACAAAAAATGACATATTGTATGATTCCATTTATACAAAGTCTCTAGAAAACACCAAACATATGGAGATGGGTGGTTTCTTGGGGGCTGGAAAGACAGCAGAAAGTGACTGCAAACAGGCATGATGGAAATTTTGGGGGTGATGCAAGTGTTCTAAAACTGGTTTATAGTGATGATTGTATAACTGTATAAATTTACTGAAATGTATCAAACCATAAAACTGAAATGGGTGAATTTTTTTGTATGTAAATTGTACCTTAATCAACTATTAAAAATGTTGAATAAAAAGGAAAAGTATACAATAAAATATTAGAGTGGCATATTGAAACATTTTCTTAAGCAAGTTGTGAAAAACAGGTCGTTAAGAAAAATATATATTTGACAACATAAGAATTTAAAAAATTGATGGTAAAAGATTTTAAAATGTAACAATGCAAGTGATAGTAATGCAAGTAAATAAAATGAATGCTTTTTGCTGCTTACAATGTATTAGGCACTGTTCTAAGCTCTTTGCACATTCTAAGTCATTTATTTCTCACAACAACACTAGGATGCAGATGCCATTATCATCCCCGTTTTAGGGAGGGAGGGGAGAACTGAGGCATAGGGAGGTTAATTAACTTGTACCAGGTCATAGCGCTAAGTGGCAGAGCCAGGATTTGAACCTAGAATCTAGATCAAGATCCATGCTTTTTTCTCCACTCTGCCTATAGGACAAAGAACAAGTGTGTTAATCTGGTATTCAGTGTCTTCCACCACCTGAGCCCTGTCTACTTTGTCCCCTGTGTATACTTCAAAGTATTCTGTGTGTCTCTCACAAAAGTATTTGCATCATTTATAAAAGACAAAGAGTGAATCTTTTCATTATGCAGAACCTCATAAAGATGACAGGAGGCAAAGAATCTAATCTCAAATTAGTCAGGGTATCCACAGATGACAATACAAGTGAACAGTAAAATGCAAACATTTTCTTAGATAGCTGCAGAAATGAAGATTTAAGCAATGAATTACCTTTTTTTGGGGGCACAGTTTCTAATATCTGATAATACATGCTGTGAAGGTGTGAGGAAATGAGCAGTCTGTTTAGAGGAGTATAAATCAATTCAGTTTTTTTTGGAGATTGACTGGATAATAATAGCTATTAAAAAGAAAAATGTGTATGTCTTTAGTAAAATAATCCCTCTTCTAGTAATCTTTCTTCCAGAAAATACCACAGATACAGTAAGGCAATTGCATAAAGATGTTTGTTGATGGGTTGTTTGACAATAACAAGAAGTAGGAGCCAGATGAATTTCTGTAAAGAGGAATATGTTTGAATATATTTTGCTACATCAAAATAATAGCAAAAAATATAATATTATGCAAAAGAAGTAGGAACACTTATTTTCATTGGCTTGGAAAGCTGTATGTTATTGTATTAGCTTTTTATTCTTGTGTAACAAATTAACACAAATTTAGAAACATAAAATAACACCTAATCATTAACCTATGTCTCTGTAGCTCAGACATCTGGCATGGAAGTGGACTGGATTCTCTGCTCAGGGCATCACCAAGCTAAAGTCAAAGCATCAGTTGGACTGAGTTCTTATCTGGAAGCTCTGAGGGAAAAATCAGGTTCCAATCTCATTCTTCTTGTTGGCAGAATTCAGCTCCTTGTGGTTGGAGGCCGAAGTTCCCATTTCATTGCTGGTTGTCAACTAGGGACTGCTTTTTTTGTTTTGTTTTGTTTTTATTATACTTTAAGTTCTACGGTATATGTGCACAATGTGCAGGTTTGTTACATATGTATACATGTGCCATGTTTGTGTGCTGCACCCATTAACTCATCATTTACATTAGGTATATCTCCTAATGCTATCCCTCCCCCCTCCCCCCACCCCACGACAGTCTTCTGTGTGTGATGTTCCCCACCCTGTGTCCAAGTGTTCTCATTGTTCAATTCCCACCTATGAGTGAGAACATGTGGTGTTTAGTTTTCTGTCCTTGCAATAATTTGCTCAGAATGATGGTTTCCAGCTTCATCCGTGTCCCTACAAAGTACATGAACTCATCCTTTTTTATGGCTGCATAGTATTCCATGGTGTATATGTGCCACATTTTCTTAATCCAGTCTATCATTGATGGACATTTTGGGTTGTTTCCAAGTCTTTGCTATTGTGAATAGTGCTCAATAAACATACGTGTTCATGTGTCTTTATAGCAGCATGATTTGTAACCCTTTGGGTATGTACCCAGTAGTGGGATGGCTGGGTCAAATGGTATTTCTAGTTCTAGATCCCTGAGGAATCGCCACACTGATTTCCACAATGGTTGAACTAGTTTACAGTCCCACCAACAGTGTAAAAGTGTTCCTATTTCTCCACATCCTCTCCAGTACCTGTTGTTTCCTGACTTTTTAATGATCGCCATTCTAACTGGTGTGAGATGGTATCTCATTGTGGTTTTGATTTGCATTTCTCTGATGGCCAGTGATGATGAGCATTTTTTCATGTGTCTTTTGGCTGCATAAATGTCTTCTTTTGAGAAGTGTCTGTTCATATCCTTCGCCCACTTGTTGATGGGGTTGTTTGATTTATTCTTGTAAATTTGTTTAAGTTATTTGTAGATTCTGCACATTAGCCCTTGTCAGATGGGTAGATTGTAAAAATTTTCTCCCATTCTGTAGGTTGCCTGTTCACTCTGATGGTAGTTTCTTTTGCTGTGCAGAAGCTCTTTCGTTTAATTAGATCCCATTAGTCAATTTTGGCTTTTGTTGCCATTGCTTTTGGTGTTTTAGTCATGAAGTCCTCGCCCATACCTATGTCCTGAATGGTATTGCCTAGGTTTTCTTCTAGGGTTTTTATGGTTTTAGGTCTAACATTTAAGTCTTTAATCCATCTTGAATTAATTTTTGTATAAGGTGTAAGGAAGGGATCCAGTTTCAGCTTTCTACGCATGGCTAGCCAGTTTTTCCCAGCACCATTTATTAAATAGGGAATCCTTTCCCCATTGCTTGTTTTTATCAGGTTTTTCAAAGATCAGATGGTTGTAGATGTGTGGTATTATTTCTGAGGGCCCTGTTCTGTTTCATTGGTCTATATCTCTGTTTTGGTACTAGTAGAATCAATATCGTGAAAATGGCCATACTGCCCAAGGTAATTTATAGATTCAATGCCATCCCCATCAAGCTACCAATGACTTTCTTTACAGAATTGGAAAAAACTACTTTAAAGTTTATGTGGAACCAAAAAAGAGCCCGCATTGCCAAGACAACACTAAGCAAAAAGAACAAAGCAGGAGGCATCATGCTACCTGACTTCAAACTATACTACAAGGCTACGGGACTGCTTTCAGCTCCTTGAGGCCACTGGTATTCCTTGTCACATGTCTACTTCTACCTTTAAGCCAGAATAGTGTGTCAAATCCTTCTTATGCTTTGAATCTGTGAATTCCTCTGTCTCTGACCTCTACACCCAAATTTAAAGAGTTTATGTAATTGTCTTCCTATTTTTAGTGGAACTTATTTGGGACCTTAACTATATCTGCAGAATTTCTTTACATTAACATCTGGATTCATGTTTGATTGAATAAGTGGGAGAAAGTATACGTACACTAGGGTCTAGGGATATTGAAGACTATATAAGAATTCTGCCTACCATAATGATATACCACAAATGTAAAAGCTATTCATAGATCAAAAGATTGAGCATTAATCCATTAAAACATTTTATATTTCTATATAGATGAGTATGTTTACACACATATAGATATACTGACATTAATATGTATGGGGCTGGACAGTGGAGAGCCATGCAAGACCATTCAAGGGCACGCTGTTAAAAGTGGTTATTTCTGTGATTGGGATTGGATAGGACAGAGGGGACTTGTACTTTTCCTTATGTTTTTACTTTTCTAAACATTACAAAATTATGGGTGTTTATCTGTTTGTGTTTTTTAGTACAGCAGCCCTTCATATCTTTGGCGTCTGCATCTGTGGATTCATGCAACCGTGGATCAAAAAAATTTTTTTTAGGCTGGACATGGTGGCTCTTGCCTGTAATCCCAACACTTTGGGAGAGAGAGGTGGGTGGATCACCTGAGGTCAGGAGTTTGAGACCAGCCTGACCAATATGTTGAAACCCCATCTCTACTAAAAATACAAAAATTAGCCAGGTGTGGTGGCGGGCCCCTGTAATCCCAGCTACCTGGAAGGCTAGAGAATCACTTGAACCCAGGCGGTAGAGGTTGCAGTGAGCCAAGATCGCATCATTGCACTCTAGCCTGGGTGACAAGAGCGAGACTCTGTCTCAAAAAAAAATTATTTTTTTAAAGGATGGTTGTATCAGTATTGAACATGTACAGGCTTTTTTCTTGTCATTACTCCCTAAACAATACAGTATAACAACAATTTACATAGCACTTATATTGTATGAGTTATTATAAGTAATGCAGATGATTTAAAGTATATGGCAGGCTGTGCATAGGTTATATATAAATATTACACCATTTAATATAAAGAACTTGAGCATCTGTGGATTTTGGTATCCACGGAGGGGGTCCTAGAACTAATCCTCTATGAATTCTGAGGAATGACTATATTTGAGCCCTTAAGGTCTCTGACATCACTGTAGGAGACAGACCTGAGGGAGGAAAGTGATCTATCTTCATAGACTTACATTGTCTTCCATTTTCTTCTGCTTATAGCCCAAGTCACAGCACCACTTCTTCCAAATTTCAACAGTCATACATATTTTAAAGAATTCGAGGAGAAAAATAGTCAATTATGTTTATCCAGATATTACCATTTCCAAGTTTTTTCCAGTGTTATTTCCTTTCTACTTGAATAACTTCATTTGTTGTCTCTTTTAGATCAGAACTGCTGAAAACAAATTCTCTTTGTTTTTCTTTATCTGTAAATATCTTTATTTTGCCTTCAGTCTTGAAGGATGTTTTCACTGAACATAGAATTCTGGGTAGACAATCCTTTTCTTTCAGCCCTTAAAAAGGTTCCATTGTTTTCTGGCTTCCATGATTTCTTGTGAGAAATCTGCAGTCATTTGAATTGTAGTTCCCTTAATATCAGCAGTTCTTAACTTCAGCATTATTGACATTTTGGGTTAGATATTCTTTGTTGTGAGGCTCGTGTCCTGTAGGATGTATAGTAGTATCCTTAGCATATTAGGTACCAATAGCAGTCTACTCCCAATGTGAGAAAAATTAAAAAGTTGGAAACATCTGATCTTGTCAGATGTCTCTGGGGAGGCAATACCAACCTGGTTGAGAAACACTGCCATGCAATATGTAATTACACTGCATATAATGGTTAATTTAAAAATATTTTAAATATAATTATATATATCTTAGTTTTTCCACAGTTTGATTATAATGTGTCTGGTCATAGTTTTCTTTGAGTTTATCCTATTTGAGTTTCACTAAACTTCTTGAATATGTAAATTTATGACCTATAATAAATTTGAAGAGTATTTACTCATTTGTTAAAATTGTTAAAAAATTTTTTCAGCACCTATCTTTTTCTCCTCCTCTTTAGAGACCCTGATAGCATGAATTTTAGAACTTTTGATATAGTTCCATAGGTCCTGAATCTGTATGACTTTTTTCTCAATTTTTATATCCTCTATTATTCAGATTAGATACTTTTAATTGACCTATTTTCAAGTTCATCAGCTCTTTCCTGAGTCATGTTTATTCCTCTGTTGAATCCATACAGGGAGTTTATAATTTCAGTTATTGTAATTTTTAGTTTTTTTGTATAGTTTTTCTTTTCCTTTTTTTTTTTTTTTTGAGACGGAGTCTTGTTCTGTTGCCCAGGCTGGAGTGCAGTGGTGCGATCTCGGCTCACTGCAAACTCCGCCTCCTGGGTTCATGCCATTCTCCTGCCTCAGCCTCCCAAGTAGCTGGGACTACAGGCGCCTGCCACCATGCCTGGCTATTTTTTTGTATTTTTAGTAGAGACAGGGTTTCACCGTGTTATCCAGGATGGTCTTGATCTCCTGACCTCGTGATCCGCCCTCCTTGGCCTCCCAAAGTGCTGGGATTACAGGCGTGAGCACCCGGCCGTATAGTTTTTATTTCTGTGCTGAGAATTTCTTTTAATTAATTTAAGGAGTGTTTGCCATTATTTCATGGAATATGGTTACAGTAGTTTTTTTAAGGTCTTTGTCTGATAATCTCAACATCTGGTCATTTTGGGATTGGTATCTGCTGTCTTTTCCCTTGAGAGTTAATTATATTTTCCCAGTTTTTTGGTTTGGGTAATTTTAAATTGTGTATTAGTTTCTCATTACTGATGTAACAAATTACCACAAACTCTTGGTTTAAGGCAAATTTATTCTTATAGTTTTGTTGATCAGAATTATAAAATGAAGATGTTGGCAGGCCTGCATTTCTTCTGGAGACTTTAAGAGAGAATACCTTTCTTGTCTTTTCCATATTTAGAGGTGCCTGCATTCCTTTTGTGTGGCCCCTTTCTCCATCTGCAAAACACATCACTTCAACCTTTGGTTTTGTCTTCACACTTCTTTTTTGTCTGATTCTGATCCTCCTGCTGCTCTTATAGAAGGGCCCTGTGATTACACTTGGCTCACTTATACAATCCAGGAAATCTGCAATTCTCAACATTCTTAACTTCATCACATTTGCAAAATCCCTTTTACCATGCAAGGTAACATATTCATGGGTTCTGGGGATTAAGAATTAGACATCTTTGCAGGGGTTATTATTTATCCTACCACAAATTACGTTCTATAGATTTTGAATATTACGTTGCAAGAATCTAAGTTCTGTTAAAATCCTATGAAGAATGTTCATTTTTTTTTTTTGAAAGTGGGTAATCAACTCAGTAAGTAAGGTTCAGATGACAAGGGCTGACCTACCTCCTGTAGGCTCTGGATCCAATGGAAATTTAATTTTCACGGCCTTTGTGGTGCTATTTGGTTTCATCCCCAGATGTGCCACTCGGGGTCAGTCTATAATCTGGGGGATGGTGTCTAGTATAGTTCAGTTCCCCGAGGTTTTGCTATACTGCTTTGAGTTGATTCTGTATATACACAGCTTGGGCATGAACTAGGATTTCATACCTAGATTTAGAAGGTAGTTTTTGCCACGCCTTTCAATTTGTGATTGCCCTCACAGTGTCTGGCTCCCAGAGTCCCTTTTTCTTGGTTTTCTGATAGAAATCTGAAGTTTAGCCTCCCTGCACAGTTCCACACTTTTTGTGAATGGGTCTACCTTTGGGCAAAATGGTGAGATACGAGAGAGAGAGAGAGAGAGAGAGAGAGAGAGAAAAGAAATTTCTCACACACTCTTCAGACCAAAGAGGCCAATTTCTCTGGCCAATGAGTAGGATTTTCTCTGAGTTGTGGGTGCCCTTGTGGCTGGTATTCCTGCAGCTGCTGGGGGAGTGCTGGTTCATGCCTGGGACTTGCCTTGAGACAAGGCCAGCAGAGGAAAAAGGGGGAAAAAGGGAATACCTCCCACATCCTATGTTCCACAGGGGTCCCCCTTTCCAGTCTTCTGGCTAGAAAAAGAAAGTTTCTCTTGGAGATTTTTCCATCTGTGCCTGCTGTGTAGTTCTGGGATGTGAGCCACCCTAGAGTCTAAGCTGGGAGAATTGAAAAAAGATTAAACCAGGAAACTCACTGCTGTATTGGTTGTTCTTTGAGTTGTAATTTTCCACCCCAGCATGCCTGCTATTACTTATTTTTTAGAATCCTCTCATACAGTTGCTTTATCTAAATTGTCCAGAGATTTTAGTTCTAATCAGTGGGAGAGAAAGAATAGAGTGTACTCATTCTATCTTTTCCAGAACCAGAAGTCCCAGGTACATTATTGATAATAGAAATGATGGCAAGGATGCAGCTTTTGATATTACAGTGAAACACATCATCAGTCTTGTCCATGGTGATTCTTCTTATCTGCAGAGAGAACCTATAGTGAATTCCCCTAGTTAGTCCGGGGGCAGATGATTTAAATTTTTTTAATGACCCCTGTAGATATTTATTACTCATTTGATGTCTGAGGTTACATTTGATGATGAGGAGGTTACTTTGTTTTTCTGCATATGAAGTAGTAATAATCACTGTCATCTCATTCTGTTTCTCCTCCTCCTCCTCCTCATGATCGGTTACTGCGTGGTTACTATGCTCCAGGGACCATGCTGAGGGTTTTAGATACATTATATCTCTGAAGTAGCCTCATCAGTGTATGCTTTGCAAAAGTTCCAGGCTTAGGCTTGTGCAATAATGTCTTCTTTAAGAACCTGGGCTAGGTCTATTTCACTCTCCTGCATGTAGCCAGCATGTTTCAGTACTTGGTCTGCAGTAGATGCTCAGTAAACATCTGTCCAGTGAACGAATGAATGAAAGACAGCCCCCCATCCCCCACCCCCACCCTGTTTTGTAGGCTATTTAAGGAGAACTTAGTAATATGTACCTGCTTCTCCTTCCTAACTGCAGCTGAGCTAGGAGACCCTTTCACAGGAAAACACCAGTTTTGCTATTCATCTACTCACTTGACAAGTATGTGCACCAGGCAGCATTCTGGCTGCTAGGGATGCTGTGGGGAAAAGCAGGCGAGATCCTAGCCCATGGAGCTGACATTCTAATGTGTGAGTCAGACAAGAAACAAGTAACTGATCAATGAACGAAATAATTTCAGGTGGTGATAAGTGACATGGAGAAATGAAATAGGGTAATGGGTAGCGGCGGAAGGGTGTGGGGCTACTTTAGCTAGGAAGGTTATGGTTATGGGGGATTCTTGAAAGAGACCCCAGTTGAGCTGAGATATGAGAAAGAACCAGTCAGACATTCATTTAGCAGCCTGGAAATTTTTTCTTGCTTAACATCCCTGTTGTTTTCACTGGGAAAATCAGCGGTGCAAATAAGACTGCAAAAGCAATGTTTAAAATTGACTGAAGAGAATCAATTACTTTCCGATGGTTGAAGGGGACTTAGACACCATCCAGTGATTTATTTTAGCCCAGGGTTTTTATTTTTTGCTCGTTTTAAGTCATCAAAGGTTTAAAACAATTTTTTAAAATTACTGTTATTTAATTTGTCTTTGTAGGTCCGTATTTTTTAAAGACCTTGACCACCAAAATTTTTTAATTAAGTAGATTTCTTATGAGACTGCAGTGTCAGTGCATGGGTTGGTATAATTCCAGTCAAAAGACAGACACCCGAATGTTTTTAGATTACCTCCGCAGTCTTATTAGAGAGATATATGCTGATTTGTTGGATTTTTTTGTTTTTTTGAGATGGAGTCTCACTCTGTCACCCAGGCTGGAGTGCAGTGGCACAATCTCAGCTCACTGCAACCTCCACCTCCCAGGTTCAAGTGATTCTTCTGCCTCAGCCTCCCGAGTAGCCGGAACTATAGGCATGTGCCACCACACCCAGCCAATTTTTGTATCTTTAATAGAGACAGAGTTTTACCATGTTGGCCAGGCTGCTCTTGAACTCCTGACCTCAGGTGATCTGCCGCCTCAGCCTCTCAAAGTACTGGGATTACAGGCATGAGCCACTGTGCCCAGCCTGATTTGTTAGATTTTTAAAATTAAAAAGAACATTATACAAACTTGGTTTAAAAATACATTAAAAATATCTGACTGTCCCTGCCCTGAGGTCAGTGATTTTCCTCTTAGATTCACCATTGTAATTTCAGAAACTAGAACAGTGCTTGGCATCAGGCAAGTACTTAATATTGTTCAAATGAATAAATGCTTCTACGGAAATTTTTCCTGATCTAATGGAATAATAAAGCTTTAATTAAAATCAATAAGAGTTGATTTGTATTTAGGTTTTTTTTTTAGGTGGCTGACTGTGAAGTTTCAATAACGTGTATCTTGGAATAAACAGGGTTTGTGAGCTCCCAAATAAATATTATTCCATCCCTTCTTCATTGTGGACTCACTCTGTGCCAGGTGCCATTGCACATTTAAGTCTTCGCAGCAGCTCTGTCCATTTTGCAGATGAGGAAACTACGGCTCAGAGAGATGAAGTCTTGACGTCACACAGCTGGTTAGTGGCAAAACCAGAATATGGATCTCGATCAGTCTGTCTCTGAAACCTGTGCTCTTAACTATTATGCTATGGAAAAGGCAGGGAAGCATGGGGGTCATGGTGTCGGGGTCCCTGGAACTGGGCTCTGAAACATAGCTCTGCTGTGTGATCTTAGACAAGTGGCTAGACCTCTCTGTACCTCAGTTTTATCATCTCTAAGATGAAGCTATGAATACTACTTACCTAATGGAGTTAAGATTATTAAACCAGTTAATTTATGTAAAACGTACAGTAACTACTTCATAAGACTAGTTAACTATTTCTGAGCACAAAGCATTTGGCTGTTTGATATTGTGAGTTGGTGGCACATGTGTCTTGACTGGCTGGGCCAGGCTGCCTCTCTGCTGCTGCGGTGGCTCTGGTGACAGCCACACTCAGTGCAATAGACTGCAGTGGACGTCACTTTATGCTCCCCTGGTCTATTGGTTTGGGTCGTGTGTCATGTTGGCAGCTAATTTTCTCAGAGCGGTTGGTTGGAATGGGTCTCAGAGACCGTGCCTACAGTCATAAAACATACAGACCCAGCGAAAATGGTCATCATCTCTCCTCGTGATTAGTATGGATTGCTGTGGCTTTATTGATCGGCAACAATCGCTTGCTCTCACAAAAACCCCTATGCCTAGCCCACACAGACCAGTTTTGCTGTTTTGTGCTGTTTTCTTTTGGCATTTTGACAAAGTTGGTGAATTAACAATGTTCCATGGAGTGTTTGAAAGTGGTTGGCTGTTGGTGGATCTATCTTGCTCCATGACTGAAGACATCATCTCCCACCCCTCCTTTATCCACCCCCTCTTCACACCATCTGTAGAATCATCCTTCTGAAACAGCAATCCGTATCACTCTGTTGGATAAAAACCTTTAGTGATAAGCAGATTTTTGGGGGTGATAGAAATGTTGATTATCATCATTGTGGTGGGGGTTAAGTGTATTTGTACATTTTGTCAAAACACATCAACTCTACGCTAAAAATTGGTATATGTAAGTTATGCCTCAGTAAAATAAAAACAATCAGTAGAGGAGAAAAGCCTGAACTCCCTCCCTGGGCATTCAGAGCTCTTCTCGGCTTGGCCACAGCCTATCTTTCCAGCCTCTTCTCCTCCCCCTCTGCATCCCTGTCCCTTGCACTGTAGCCCACAGCTTTCCCTGCCTGTGCTATCTCTGCTTATAAGCTGAAACATTTGCATGTGCTTTTCTCTCTGCCAGGAAAGCCCTCCTCACCCTTCCCAGTGTGGACACTTCCCTCTCTCTTCCCTTCAAGGTATCCTATGTGTCAGGCTCTGTGCTAGGCATGGGGCCTACTAAGATACAGAAGACACAGCTCAGCCTCTGAGGATCACTAAGCAAACCCATCCCCTCCCTGGATACAGCATTTTGGTCCCACTATGTCTTCTTCTTCTTCTTCTGGCATATGGGATCCTCAGAACAGAGGGTACAGAGGGAGGCACGAATGAGGAGGGCTGGGTGCAGGCAGGCTGATGTGAGACCCCCACAGCCTCTCTGTGTCTCCTTCCAGGAAGTCTCCTGTCCTCCCCCAACACATAGAAGCAGAGAGCAGAGCAGGTCAAGTTTCCACTCTGGAGACAGCTTCTTTAGGTTCCCAGCTCTTGTCCTGATAGCTGTGTGACTTTGGGAAAGTTGCCGAACCTCTCTGCACTCTGGCTTCATATCTGGAAGATGGTGAGAACAATAATTCCACCCCAAAGGATTCAGTGAATTAATATATGTAAAGTACTAAAAACAGTATCTGGCTCATCATAAAGGTTATATAAATATTGCTATTATTGTTCTTGCCTGCCAAGTACACCGAGATGAGTAAGAGCCTGGCTTTCAGGGGCATTTTTTTTTTCTAGTGGAAAAGTCCAGACAATACACAGGTGGATAAATCAATAGCAAGAGGATACCACACTGTGATAAGTGCTTTGAAAGATACAAAGAGGAGACTGCGCTAGGGAGAAATTATTTTGGAGGAAAGGAGGCACTTTTTGGTTGGTGTGATGAGGAGTGGGCCTCTGTGAGGAGGAGAAATTTAGACAAAAGGCCAAGAGCTGAGAAGGAGGGAGGCATATAGAGGCCATTGGAAGAGGATTCCAGGGAGAGAAAGCATGGCAACATGCCCTAAGGAGGTACGAGCGCGGTGTGTCTGAACAGAGAGAAGCCGATAAAGCTGGAGTAGAGGAGGGCAAGGAGAGTGCAGGAGAAGGAGTTGTGGGACTGCAGGGGCTTGGCCACCAGTGCGTGGTACGAGCTGTGTCAAGGAGCTGGGATTTGATTCTTGCTGCGTTGGAAGCCACTGGAGAGGCTTAGGCAGGGTCTGATCTTACCAGGTTGTTTAATGCTCTCAGTTCTAGTTAAAGCCAAACCAGGAGCACTGCCTTCTGGGTTGTTCTCTGCAAAGGCTTGTCATAGATTGTATCATGATACTACTTCCCTCAGTAGAGTGGCCCACCCAGGGCCACTGTCCTGCCCTGTCCTCAGTCCTCCCAGCCTGCTTCTTTGCCTTCAACCCATCCAAACTTACCTATCCTATGTCCACACCTCATGACTTTCCTAAGTGGTTGCCCAATTCCAACCAGGGAGAAATGTTCCCAGTCTGTTCCAAATGACTGGAAGTTCTTCAACAGAAAGCCTCACAGAAGAAATGCAGGAAAGAATAGGTGAATATTTCAACATCAGAATCAAAGTCATCTTGTAAACCAGCTGGAGAAAATGTTGGGCAAAAGGACCGTTCCTTTTGGTGCTCTCAGATCTTGCCATCCTCTGACGTGCAAGTCTCTTCCTCTGGTTATCTTTTCAGTACTTTGATGCCTTTTTCTTATCTGTCTGAGGGTTTCCATTTCATCCTTGGGATTTTGGGTTTCAGTGCATGTTGAGGACCACTGCAACAGTCCTCAAATCAAGCCAGCCAGTGTCTATGTGAGAAAATATACTCATTCATCATTTTCTGCATTTATTTTGCAACTGATTGCATGGGCCTTCTGACCACTTGTCTGAAAAGTCTAATACCAAACAGGTTTCTGAAGAGCCAGTGGAACATTGCAGAGACACAGCCTTTAGCAACTCCAATTCTGAAATGAGCAAATGACTGATGACGTGCAATAGAACATGAAAAATAGAAGGTTCTCTGGTTAAGAAAGTTTGACTTGACAAACAGAGAAACCTGGCTTTGATTCTCAGCTTCACTCTCTTTGTGGATTTAGACAAAATTACTTAAGTTCTTTGTGCTTCATTGGGGTTGGTAATTAGACTTTGCCATTACCATTGTGATAGTCCTGCGTGTGATAGTTATGTAAACTGTTTGAGAGTGCTTAGTAGGTATTCTATACATTTTAGTTCCATTCCTGGTTGGAAATTGAATGTTGAATGCTGTGTTATCCTTTGTTTAGGGAGAAAAAAAAGGCTTGATTTAAAACAGGCATTACTTCTCTAAGTTCCTGCACTGTCCCATCCTACCTTCCATTATCTTTGTGATTAAATAATATTCATCATTAGGTGGGATCCAGCATGCAGGAAGCTCCTGGCTAGCTCAGGCAGTTTACACTTTGGAGAAGCGCCCGTGGAGGGAATTTTAATTCAAGAACAAATGGAATCTAGTGTAGTGATAGTAAAAGAAAAGCTTTTTCTACAATAGCCCTCCAAATTTGTGACATTTCTATGTAGCTCATTAAAAGACGGTTCAGGCCACTCCTGGATGGGCCAGTTTCTTAGCATTGAGCCTTCTGAGCCTGGTGGCATTCCCAGTGGGATTCCGCTGGAGGGACAGACACTGAGCAGAGAGAAGGTGAGTTCAGACCCCGTTGTCTTGATCTGGGGTCGGGGAGACTTCTATTCTGAGGGTCATAGAAGAGATGCCAAGGGGAGATGGATCGCCATGAAGTTCGTCAAGAGCATGGATGGGTGGAAGCCTTTCTATCAGCCCTGCAGCTATGTCGCTATATGGGAGCACATCTCAGACACACAAATATATAGTGTCCTGTTCTGGTATAAATGAAGCAGTCTGGAAAAGAGTAACTTTCCAACAAAGTGTTTGTCAGAGCAAATGTAATCTGCCTGCCTTTGTCACCTTTTCCCCACTAATAAAAAAATGAAAATTTTATCTCATTGATGTGTCACAAGCTGATCTATTGGGTGTTTTAAGGGAAAGTAAAGAGAAGACTTTCTTTTTTCTTTTTTTTTTTTTGAGATGGAGTCTTGCTGTGTAGCCCAGGCTGGAGTGCAAGGGCACGATCTCGGCTTACTGCAACCTCCGCCTCCTGGGTTCCAGTGATTCTCCTGCCTCAGCCTCCCGAGTAGCTGGGACTACAGGCATGTGCCATCATGCCCAGATAATTTTTTGTATTTTTAGTAGAGACGGGGTTTCACTGTGTCAGTCAGGATGGTCTCGATCTCCTGACCTCGTGATCCGCCAGCCTCGGCCTCCCAAAGTGCTGGGATTACAGGTGTGAGCCAGGGCACCCAGCCCGAGATGACTTTCTTATTTCCCAGTGAAATAATTTGGTTCCATAAAATCTTATACCTAGAAACGTGTTAAGTATTTTAAAAGAAGACAGTGCAAAATTTCTCCTTGTCCTTTAGACTCGTGCTCTTAAAAATGCCTATCATGTAAATACACATATATATACATATATGTGACTATCTATTATAGATCTAATCTAATCTTGATATGTACTGCACAGAGACATACAATTCAGTTTGAACTAAAATCTTTCGGGTTTGAAGAGACCAGATGCTGTGAATTTTCTTTTTTTTCCCCATATATGATTTTATTATTTATTATTATTCTTTTTTTTATTATTATTATACTTTAAGTTTTAGGGTACATGTGCACAATATGCAGGTTAGTTACATATGTATACATGTGCCATGCTGGTGTGCTGCACCCATTAACTTGTCATTTAGCATTAGGTATATCTCCTAATGCTATCCCTCCCCCCTCCCCCAACCCCACAACAGTCCCCAGAGTGTGATGTTCCCCTTCCTGTGTCCATGTGTTCTCATTGTTCAATTCCCATCTATGAGTGAGAACATGTGGTGTTTGGTTTTTTGTCCTTGTGATAGTTTGCTGAGAATGATGATTTCTGATTTCACCCATGTCCCTACAAAGGACATGAACTCATCATTTTTATGGCTGCATAGTATTCCATGGCGTATATGTGCCACATTTTCTTAATCCAGTCTATCATTGTTGGACATTTGGGTTGGTTCCAAGTCTTTGCTATAGTGAATAGTGCCGCAATAAACATACGTGTTCATGTGTCTTTATAGCAGCATGATTTATAGTCCTTTGGGTATATACTCAGTAATTGGATGGCTGGGTCAAATGGTATTTCTAGTTCTAGATCCCTGAGGAATCGCCACACTGACTTCCACAATGGTTGAACTAGTTTACAGTCCCACCAACAGTGTAAAAGTGTTCCTATTTCTCCACATCCTCTCCAGCACCTGTTGTTTCCTGACTTTTTAATGATCGCCATTCTAACTGGTGTGAGATGTTATCTCATTGTGGTTTTGATTTGCATTTCTCTGATGGCCAGTGATGATGAGCATTTTTTCATGTGTCTTTTGGCTGCATAAATGTCTTCTTTTGAGAAGTGTCTGTTCATATCCTTTGCCCACTTTTTGATGGGGTTGTTTGTTTTTTTCTTGTAAATTTGAGTTCATTGTAGATTCTGGATATTAGCCCTTTGTCAGATGAGTAGGTTGCAAAAATTTTCTCCCATTCTGTAGGTTGCCTATTCACTCTGACGGTAGTTTCTTTTGCTGTGCAGAAGCTCTTTAGTTTAATTAGATCCCATTTGTCAATTTTGGCTTTTGTTGCTGTTGCTTTTGGTGTTTTAGACATGAAGTCCTTGCCCATGCCTATGTCCTGAATGGTAATGCCTAGGTTTTCTTCTAGGGTTTTTATGGTTTTAGGTCTAACATTTAAGTCTTTAATCCATCTTGAATTAATTTTTGTATAAGGTGTAAGGAAGGGATCCAGTTTCAGCTTTCTACATATGGCTAGCCTGTTTTCCCAGCACCATTTATTAAATAGGGAATCCTTTCCCCATTGCTTGTTTTTGTCAGTTTTGTCAAAGATCAGATAGTTGTAGATATGTGGCATTATTTCTGAGGGTTCTGTTCTGTTCCATTAGTCTATATCTCTGTTTTGGTACCAGTACCATGCTGTTTTGGTTACTGTAGCCTTGTAGTATAGTTTGAAGTCAGGTAGCGTGATGCCTCCAGCTTTGTTCTTTTGGCTTAGGATTGACTTGGCGATGTGGGCTCTTTTTTGGTTCCATATGAACTTTAAAGTAGTTTTTTCCAATTCTGTGAAGAAAGTCATTGGTAGCTTGATGGGGATGGCATTGAATCTATAAATTACCTTGGGCAGTATGGCCATTTTCACGATATTTATTCTTCCTACCCATGAGCATGGAATGTTCTTCCATTTGTTTGTATCCTCTTTTATTTCATTGAGCAGTGGTTTGTAGTTCTCCTTGAAGAGGTCCTTCACGTCCCTTGTAAGTTGGATTCCTAAGTATTTTATTCTCTTTGAAGCAATTGTGAATGGGAGTTCACTCATGATTTGGCTCTATGTTTGTCTGTTATTGGTGTATAAGAATGCTTGTGATTTTTGTACATTGATTTTGTATCCTGAGACTTTGCTGAAGTTGCTTATCAGCTTAAGGAGATTTTGGGCTGAGACAATGGGGTTTTCTAGATATACAATCATGTCATCTGCAAACAGGGACAATTTGACTTCCTCTTTTCCTAATTGAATGCCCTTTATTTCCTTCTGCTGCCTAATTGCCCTGGGCAGAACTTCCAACACTATGTTGAATAGGAATGGTGAGAGAGGGCATCCCTGTCTTGTGCCAGTTTTCAAAGGGAATGCTTCCAGTTTTTGCCCATTAACTATGATATTGGCTGTGGGTTTGTCATAGATAGCTCTTATTATTTTGAGATACATCCCATCAATACCTAATTTATTGAGAGTTTTTAGCATGAAGGGTTGTTGAATTTTGTCAAAGGCCTTTTCTGCATCTATTGAGATAATCATGTGGTTTTTGTCTTTGGTTCTGTTTATATGCTGGATTACATTTATTGATTTGTGTATGTTGAACCAGCCTTGCATCCCAGGGATGAAGCCCACTTGATCATGATGGATAAGCTTTTTGATGTGCTGCTGGATTCGGTTTGCCAGTATTTTATTGAGGATTTTTGCATCAATGTTCATCAAGGATATTGGTCTAAAATTCTCTTTTTTGGTTGTGTCTCTGCCAGCCTTTGGTATCAGGATGATGCTGGCCTCATAAAATGAGTTAGGGAGGATTCCCTCTTTTTCTATTGATTGGAATAGTTTCAGAAGGAATGGTACCAGTTCCTCCTTGCACCTCTGGTAGAATTCGGATGTGAATCCATCTGGTCCTGGGCTCTTTTTGGTTGGTAAGCTATTGATTATTGCCACAATTTCAGATCCTGTTATTGGTCAATTCAGAGATTCAACTTCTTCCTGGTTTAGTCTTGGGAGAGTGTATGTGTCGAGGAATTTATCCATTTCTTCTAGATTTTCTAGTTTATTTGTGTAGAGGTGTTTGTAGTATTCTCTGGTGGTAGTTTGTATTTCTGTGGGATCAGTGGTGATATCCCCTTTATCATTTTTTATTGCGTCTATTTGATTCTTCTCTCTTTTTTTCTTTATTAGTCTTGCTAGCGGTCTATCAATTTTGTTGATCCTTTCAAAAAACCAGCTCCTGGATTCATTAATTTTTTGAAGGGTTTTTTGTATCTCTATTTCCTTCAGTTCTGCTCTGATCTTAGTTATTTCTTGCCTTCTGCTAGCTTTTGAATGTGTTTGCTCTTGCTTTTCTAGTTCTTTTAATTGTGATGTTAGGGTGTCAGTTTTGATCTTTCCTGCTTTCTCTTGTGGGCATTTAGCGCTGTAAATTTCCCTCTACACACTGCTTTGAATGTGTCCCAGAGATTCTGGTATGTTGTGTCTTTGTTCTCGTTGGTTTCAAAGAACATCTTTATTTCTGCCTTCATTTCGTTATGTACCCAGTAGTCATTCAGGAGCAGGTTGTTCAGTTTGCATGTAGTTGAGCAGTTTTGAGTGAGTTTCTTAATCCTGAGTTCTAGTTTGATTGCACTGTGGTCTGAGAGACAGTTTGTTATAATTTCTGTTCTTTTACATTTGCTGAGGAGAGCTTTACTTCCACCTATGTGGTCAATTTTGGAATAGGTGTGGTGTGGTGCTGAAAAAAATGTATATTCTGTTGATTTAGGGTGGAGAGTTCTGTAGATGTCTATTAGGTCCGCTTGGTGCGGAGCTGAGTTCAATTCCTGGGTATCCTTGTTGACTTTCTGTCTCGTTGATCTGTCTAACGTTGACAGTGGGGTGTTAAAGTCTCCCATTATTGTTGTGTGGGAGTCTAAGTCTCTTTGTAGGTCACTAAGGACTTGCTTTATGAATCTGGGTGCTCCTGTATTGGGTGCATATATATTTAGGATAGTTAGCTCTTCTTGTTGAATTGATCCCTTTACCATTATGTAATGGCATTCTTTGTCTCTTTTGATCTTTGTTGGTTTAAAGTCTGTTTTATCAGAGACTAGGATTGCAACCCCTGCCTTTTTTTGTTTTCCATTTGCTTGGTAGATCTTCCTCCATCCTTTTATTTTGAGCCTATGTGTCTCTCTGCCCGTGAGATGGGTTTCCTGAATACAGCACAGTGATGGGTCTTGACTCTTTATCCAATTTGCCAGTCTGTGTCTTTTAATTGGAGCATTTAGTCCATTTACATTTAAAGTTAATATTGTTATGTGTGAATTTGATCCTGTCATTATGATGTTAGCTGGTTATTTTGCTCATTAGTTGATGAAGTTTCTTCCTAGTCTCGATGGTCTTTACATTTTGGCATGTTTTTGCAGTGGCTGGTACTGGTTGTTCCTTTCCATGTTTAGTGCTTCCTTCAGGAGCTCTTTTAGGGCAGGCCTGGTGGTGACAAAATCTCTCAGCATTTGCTTGTCTGTAAAGTATTTTTATTTCTCCTTCACTTATGAAGCTTAGTTTGGCTGGATATGAAATTTTGGGTTGAAAATTCTTTTCTTTAAGAATGTTGAATATTGGCCCCCACTCTCTTCTGGCTTGTAGAGTTTCTGCCGAGAGATCAGCTGTTAGTCTGATGGGCTTCCCTTTGTGGGTAACCCGACCTTTCTCTCTGGCTGCCCTTAGCATTTTTTCCTTCATTTCAACTTTGGTGAATCTGACAATTATGTGTCTTGGAGTTGCTCTTCTCGAGGAGTGTCTTTGTGGCGTTCTCTGTATTTCCTGAATCTGAATGTTGGCCTGCCTTGCTAGGTTGGGGAAGTTTTCCCAGATAATATCCTGCAGAGTGTTTTCCAACTTGGTTCCATTCTCCCCGTCACTTTCAGGTAACCAATCAGATGTAGATTTGGTCTTTTCACATAGTCCCATATTTCTTGGAGGCTTTGTTTCTTTTTATTCTTTTTTCTCTAAACTTCCCTTCTCGCTTCATTTCATTCATTTCATCTTCCATCGCTGGAACCCTTGCTTCCAGTTGATCGCATCAGCTCCTGAGGCTTCTGCATTCTTCACGTAGTTCTCGAGCCTTGGCTTTCAGCTCCATCAGCTCCTTTAAGCACTTCTCTGTATTGGTTATTCTAGTTATACATTCATCTAAATTTTTTTCAAAGTTTTCAACTGCTTTGCCTTTGGTTTGAATTTCCTCCTGTAGCTCTGAGTAGTTTGATCGTCTGAAGCCTTCTTCTCTCAACTTGTCAAAGTCATTCTCTGTCCAGCTTTGTTCCGTTGCTGGTGAGGAACTGCGTTCCTTTGGAGGAGGAGAGGCGCTCTGCTTTTTAGAGTTTCCAGTTTTTCTGCTCTGTTTTTTCCCCATCTTTGTGGTTTTATCTACTTTTGGTCTTTGATGATGGTGATGTACAGATGGGTTTTTGGTGTGGATGTCCTTTCTGTTTGTTAGTTTTCCTTCTAACAGACAGGACCCTCAGCTGCAGGTCTGTTGGAGTTTGCTAGAGGTCCACTCCAGATCCTGTTTGCCTGGGTATCAGCAGCAGTGTCTGCAGAACAGCGGATTTTTGTGAACTGCAAATGCTGCTGTCTGATTGTTTCTCTGGACGTTTTGTCTCAGAGGAGTACCCGGCCATGTGAGGTGTCAGTCTGCCCCTACTGGGGGTGCCTCCCAGTTAGGCTGCTCAGGGGTCAGGGGTCAGGGACCCACTTGAAGAGGCAGTCTGCCCGTTCTCAGATCTCCAGCTGCGTGCTGGGAGAACCACTGCTCTCTTCAAAGCTGTCAGACAGGGTCATTTAAGTCTGCAGAGGTTACTGCTGTCTTTTTGTTTTGCCGTGAATTTTCTTACATTACTTTGCAAACACCCCCAATACAGATTCAACCATGACTCCTACATGAAAGAAGTGACATGTGACAACCTCCTTACTCAGAGTCATATAAGAACACTATTTCTTACTATCCTAAAATTTTTTGACAAACGTTTTTGTTTTCAGCTTATTATCTGTAAATAATGACTCACTCAGTTAACCAATTAGATAAACAGTGGCCAAATGGAATAATCAGTTTGACAACCATCATGAGGCTGTCAATTTTCTGAGTAAGGAGGTCATCACATGTCACTTCTTTCATGTAGGAGTCATGGTTGAATCTGTATTGGGGGTATTTGCAAAGTAATATAAGAAAATTCACGGCATCTGGTCTCTTCAAACCAGAAAGATTTTAGTTCAAACTGAATTGTATGTCTATGTGCAGTATATATCTAGATTAGATTAGATATAGATAGATAGGTAGACACATATATGTATATATGTATTTACATGTTAGGCATTTTTAAGAGCCTAAGTCTAAAGGATGAGGAGACATTTTGCACTTCTTTTGTTTTAAAATACACATTTCTAGGTGTAAGATTGTATAGAACCACATTATCACTGGCCTTCTGATAAAAAGTGCATTCAAAGTAAAAAAACATACTAGCACTTCAAAATAAATGCAAGTAGGAGAGACAAGGCTTATATGAAACAGAAGAGAAATGCTTTTCCTATGATTAATTTAAATCAAGGATCAGTTCAAGCAAGAAGTGCTCTCCTTTTCAGAAACCTCTCAAGGCTGGACATGTGACCGTCCATCTAACCGTCATTATGTTTGAACACCTGCTTTGCTTCAGGCCCTGCACTAAATTTAGAGCCTCATGTTGTGGCTGGCACATAGCAAGTTCTCAGTTAGCATTTGTTGAATGCACGCATGCATGAATAACTAAAGAAAAGGTAGCTCAAAAAGCTCAAAATCTAGATGTTCCTATTTTCAGTCTCTGAAATAAGATTATGCACCTGAATAGGGTTCCAATGACAATGATAGTTCTGATGATACTACTTAGGGCAAGTTCCTGAGCTTGATTCTCTTGAAGGCCAGTCACCTGTGGTTGTTCTGAGCCCCACACTTTACCAGGAGCCCACACAGCCATCTCTCAAACACGTGCCACTGACCACAAGGGCATCTACGATGGGTCAGCATGAAGTCATAGCTGGAAGAAACTATTCCAAGAGTCTGTTCTTATGGCAGAAGTCAGCAGCACCTCTCTGAGTCCTTCATTATAGGAACCTCATCAAAATTTTCTTTTCTCTACCATTTAAAAAAATGCCATTCATTATAAGAAAGAAGTTCGTAATTCTGCTGGATATTAATTAATCATAAACCAAACTCAAATGCATGTAGATGTACACACAACTGCCAAGTTTGGAAAGTACTAGAGAGCCGTCATTCATCTGTATACCCATAGGCTTTAAGATTTGCACTCCCTCTTCATCTTCACAGCCTCTTTTGAGTACCTGTTATGTGCCAGGAGCCAAGACAGGGCTGGAGAGACTCAGTTCAGATCCTGTGCTCATGGAGTGCATATTCTAAGGAAGAGACAGACATTAAAAATATGTAGTCCTATACAATCAAAGGAGAAGGCATCATTTGGATTGATTAACATGGGGACTTAACGTTGTCTGGGGTCTAGAAAGATTTACTTGAGGAGTTGGCTTTTGAGTTGAGAGCTGAAGGATGAAAAATGAAAAATAGCTATGATTACCATGGAATCTAGATTACATACAAATTAGGATTAAATTATCCACATAAATGTGGGGAAAGTTGGTCTTCTCTTGGATTACCCAGATACTTCCCTTTGACTTTCTATTGTATACTGTTGAAATATGAAGTAGAGAATCAAAATGATTGACCAATTGACCAGAAAATATTTTTCCTTAATTACATAGACACTTCCTAAAGAAATAGTTCAGATATGAACTGTCTAGATAACTGGTTCTCTGCTTCAGTTGCATTTACATCTAGTTTTGATATCCAGCCTAAGCTGCACAACTTTTTATGAGTCCAAACTTTGAGACCTATTTCTCCAAAACTGCACATGACACAGTAGGTGCCATCATAGGTTATTTTCATGTTTATAAGATGTCATCTTGCCTTCCCCATAGCCTAAGTTTCCCTGTTGAATTGGTTTTATTGAGCTTCACAGTCATTTTGCTATGTATTTGCCCAGGCATTCATCAAGATGACAAAGGAAATAAAAACCCCAGTCTCAAAGCTGTATGAATGTCAATGAGCAAACAGATCAAAGAAGTAAACAAGCCAGATCCACATTCACTTGTGATTAGCAGGAAAACAGAGGGAGAGGAAACTGACTATTTGCCAAGGACAGGATGGAACATAAATTGAATTTTCCTCCTGGCTTTTGAAAATGTTGTCATTATCATCTGCTCATCGTTTCTACATGTCTTATTTTCACAACTTGCTTGACACCCCAAATAATTGCCTGGGGACAAAAAAACTGCAATATCATCAGGAGTTATTTAATTGCTAGTATTGTTAAGAAAACACTGTATCCACCTTCATCTTCTATGAAGTGCTTAGAACAGCTAACTGTCACAATATTGTGAATTCAGTGCATGAGAGAGACTTGAAGAATACATTTCTTATTCATCTCTGTTGCCCCAGTACCTAGCATAGAACCTGGCACAAAGTCCCATTAAATAGAGTCCCCTAAAACCCTTGCAGCATAAAAGCAACTTTTTGGCAAGCAGCCTTGCCAAAGTGCCCATTCTCATTAAGAAAGGTAATTCACTGAGTGGAAGTTCATGGGCTCTGGAGTCAGACAGATGAGATTTTGAATTCTGACCTCTATTTACCAGATTTTGAATTCTGATCTCTTTAGGCATATAGTAACTTCTCAATCAATGTTATCTATCAATACCTTACCTGGGCACCATAAATTGGATGTCAGATTTTGTGAGATTTGATGAATAATTGTCAGTTGTTTCTTGGGGAAAAATTGGGCTTTGGTTAATGCGCTCTAAAATATCCCCTCTTTAAAGAATCTTCCCCAAGGCCCTGCCATTGGAGCCTCTGCTGCCTTTCGATTCATCACTGTGGTACCTTTCTATTCCCCAGTTTCTTTCTTCTTTAGCTTGTTTTTTTCCATTGCTTGCCAGCTGCTTCTTCCTTTGTGATCTTGAAAAATGCTTACTCATGACTTCTCTGTTACTTCAAAGCCATATGTTTCATTTTATCATTGGCATTTTACTTATTTATCTGACCTTCACCACTTTATTCAGAATTCAAGCCATCAGATGCAATTGACCTTCATCTTTTCAAATGCTGGTTTAAAAACTCTGAGTCAAAATGTCACCATGGTTGTCTTAAGTTTTCTCAGGATATTTTGCATAAATGTACACAGGCAGATATACATGTATACCTAGTGTACTAATGATAGTATAATGAAATTATTATGAATCTACTCCAAATGAGATAATTATTCATAAAAGTTTGTTTCATTTTTAAAGAGACACACTATTGAAAACTACTCCATTCTGTCACTGGAACTTTCTTCTGAAACAGATGTTCTGTCTATCCGATTGAATATCAGTTAAAGGACTTTTTCTTTTTTCAGACAGTCTTGTTTTGTTGCTCAGGCTGGAGTGCAGTGGTGCAATCATGGCTCACTGCAGCCTTGACCTCCCTGGGCTCAGTGGAGCCCACCTCAGCGTCCGAAGTAGCTGGGACTACAGGCACATGCCACCACACCCAGCTAATCCAATTAAAGGATATTTAAGGAAAAAAATGAACCTCTTCAAAATCAAATTTATTTTGATATTTAATTCACAAAGATGTGCAGCATATTTTTGTGCTTCTTTTTGTATCTATTTGCATTTTTGCATGTAGTTATTTTGACATGATATGGATGACATTTTCCTTCCTTCCATTTAAATAATAATTGTGCACTGTTATCTACTTAATTTGTAAGGTATCCCGCTGTCCCCATCACATTGATGAGAAGGGTCCTGGTCTCGTTGTCCGGAACTCATAGCTATATTAGAAGATTGTATGTTTTCTTCATTAAAGCACATGGGGAGGAATGGAAGGGAGATGTTTCTGGCCTCTCACACCCATATGTCAGTGTCCTTTGGGGGTTTCCTGGAGAAAATAGTACTGGACATTTGTAATGGTCACATTACTGGAACTGAAAAAGTGACATGATGGGGATTAGGATGATGATAATGGCTGGCATTTGTTCAACCACCACCTTATAAACTCTTTGAACTCTTGCAGTACCTTGCAAGGCAGATTGTGTGATCTTCTTTGTCCAAATCAAGGAACTTAAAGCACAGGAGAGTTCAGTAACTTGCTCAAGGTCATGTTGTTGTGGACTAACTCCTGGTCCCAAGCTCCACATCACTACACCACTCCATGAGGCTAACACTGGTTTTGTCATCCATGTGTCCTGACATTGCAGTGAGTTATGACCAGATCTTCTTCTAAGATGGGCTCTCGTTTGTCCCAGGCTGTCCCCCAGACCCCTGCTTCTTCTCTCTTCTGTCTTCATCACAACATACAGGAGGATTCTTTATGGACTATTACACAATGGTATTATTCTTCTCTGAATAGGGGTGTGAATTTTGGCAAGGAATTACCTACTTACTTTCTCCTAACAAAAAAAGGCCTGGCCTATCTGGATATTTATCGGTGAGATACAGAATGAAAGAAGGCTGAGATGGATTTATTTTACACCCAAAGCTGGTAACTTCAGGGCCTCTGGAGAACTATTTGGCAGCTCAATGTCATAAACATTTTATTTTATATTAATGAAATGAACTATACAGTTTAAATTTATATTTTGCTATACGTGAGATAAACCACTGAGCAAAAATTATATATAAAACATAGTGAATTGGCATCGTGATAAATAGAAAAAGCATTATACATGGAGTGGGACAAAGCTAGTTTTGAAGCCTAGTCCACAATTTACTAGCTGTGTGTCCTTTAGCAAGTCACTTGACCTCTCTGAGATTTGGTTTTCTAATTTTTAAGAGGAGGTCATTATACCTACTAACAAGGTAGTTATCAACAATTTGTAGGGTTACATGAACAAAAGTTATTAAGCAAGTTTTGGAAATGTGAAAAGATCCTAGGTACTTAATGAACTTTAAAAAATACACTTATAAATGGAAGCTAAATAATGTGTACTTATGGACACAGCATAGAATAAGAGATGCTGGAGACTCAGAAGGCTGTGGGGGGTGAGGAGGTTGAGCGGTGAGAAATTATGTAATGAGTACAATGTACACTATTTGGGTAATGGTTACACTAAAAGCTCAGACTTTACCACTGTACAATATATCCATGTATCAAAACTGCACTTGTACCCCAATGTATACAAATAAAATAAATTAATAAATTAAACAAGTAAGAGAATGCTTACATTTTTCTTAAGCATTTTATTTAGAAGCATGTATCAAGCAAATACACAAAAGAAATTTATTTTCAGAGCCTAATTATCTTTTAAAAGTACACTTTTTGTTTTCACTATAAGGAGACTATTGAACATGCTCCATTCTTATCAATGCAGGAGAAGTCCTGAGTCATGCACAAGGCATACTTTTAAGAAAAACTGGCAGGCAATAACATTTCACGGGTGCTCATTCCTGGATGTGTGAACACTGCATTTAAAAAAAGTTTATTGGCATTACATTTTGTGACATATTGTTGGAGGTGAATAATTTATCTGGTGTGACTGCCTGAGGAAATATTTCTCCATATTTGCAAGTGGATTCTTCTTTCTCATTACTAAGTAGATTTATTGCATGAGTAAAATGAATTCTATAATGCTCTTAAATGTTTCTCAGTAAGAGATGAATTTCAGAGTCTCACATTTAATCGATAATTTTTTACGTGGCAGCAGAATAAGAGAACATTCCAACCAGCTTGCTCACCAGCATGTGAAAGTAGCAGGTAAAGGTCACTGTCCAATGTGCTGAAAGCTGCTCCTGCTTATGAAATCAGTGGCTCTGGGTTAGTTTTCTGGAAGTCACCCCATTCTAATATATAATGCAACATTTTAAAGTACTTCAGCACAGTAAATCTTCTTGTGGCTTGTAGGATAACATCTGTCAAGTGCTACTTGATGCCTTAGACAAATAGTGACAATCTTCAATTCATTCAATTTTATGTTTATTTTTTAAAATTGTGGCAACATATACCATTGTTTTCCTTGCTGCAATGATAAGTAGATTTGTATAATTTTTATTGAGTTAAATCATAATTAACTGAATATTTTTCTATATTCATTTACTAGGAAGCAGCACTTGGGATTTGTGGTTTTTCAGATGCTGACTATATTTCTTTTAAGCATGGTGTTTTGGTCCTTTTGAAGAAAGAACTGAACCACATAATTGAAATAGGCTAGCTTTGATTCATTTTATTTGGGTTTAATTTCAAGTACAATGCCATAATAAACAAAATAAGAATTATAATGAAACTATCTTGTACTCAAAATATCCAAATATGTATTACTAAGAAATTTGGTACTAAAAGCCAAACATATTGTATTGACTATACATTATTTTTCATTTAATTATTTTTCTTTCATTTTATCCATAAGTTTTTCTATAGTCACCTTATTTTAAAATGAATAATTATAGGAAAATATACCAAGAGGTATAACTGGAGATCCACAATACAACCTGCCTTCTACCAAGGCCTAAAAAGAACCCAAGAAGGGGTCTGTCTGTAGAATATGTGCTTACCCTCTCCAGTCCAGAGAACTTGGAAGACAAAAGAATGTTCCTTATTTTTATTTATTTATTTATTTATTTATTTATTTATTTATTTTGAGACAGAGTCTTGCTCTGTTGCCCAGGCTGGAGTGCAGTGGCGAGATCTCAGCTCACTGCAAGCTCCACTTCCCGGGTTCACGCCATTCTCCTGCCTCAGCTTCCCAAGTAGCTGGGACTACAGGCGCCCGCCACCACGCCTGGCTAATTTTTTTTGTATTTTTAGTAGAGACGGGGTTTCATCGTGTTAGCCAGGATGGTCTCGATCTCCTGACCTCGTGATCCACCCACCTCGGCCTCCCAAAGTGCTGGGATTACAGGCGTGAGCCACCACTCCCGGCCTGAATGTTCCTTATTTTGAACATGAATATGTCATTTGAATAGTGTAGGTTACTTAGGGCCTGCTTTTTTTGAAAAAGATTAATCTGAACGCTCTTATTTTTATGCCCCATCAACTATTACAGGTTTTCTTTATTATTGTTCTCATGACCTAGTAGCTTCTAATACTAAGTTCTTGAGGATATATGTACATCCTATTTTCTCTCTTATTTTTATTAATTTATTTATTTTTGAGATGGAGTTTTGCTCTTGTCATCCAGGCAGGAGTGCAGTGGTGCGATCTCAGCTCACTGCAACCTCCGCCTCTCAGGTTCAGGTGATTCTCTAGCCTCGGCCTCCCAAATAGCTGGGATTACAGGTGCACACCACTATGCCTGGCTAATTTTTGTATTTTTAGTAGAGACGGGTTGTGCCATGTTGGTCAGGCGGGTCTCAAAATCCTGACTTCAGGTGATCCACCTACCTTGGCCTCTCAAAGTGCTGGGATTACAGGAATGAGCACGGCTGTACATCCTATTTTCTACCTCAGTTTTTTTTCTCCAAATGTCATTTTTTTTCCACCTCTTACTTTTTTATAGACTACATTTTGTTCATGGCACACTGTCATAATTGGTCCTTGGAAAAATGTCCTGTATTTTGTGTTATTCTAGTCATTTTTTCCTCTCACCTCCGTCCCCATTTACCTCCTTTCATAGGCATCCATTCCAACATGTTTAGTAAGTCCACTTATGTATATTCATAAAATATATATATTGTTTTATTTTTATGTATTTTATATACATAGATGGCATTGCACCGTGGTTTTGTTTCTTCCTTTTTCACACAGTGCTATTTTAAAAGATCTACCCATGTTTATTTATATATGTATATATGTAGTTCAATACTTCTGACATTATAAAAATGTCAATTTTCTCCAAAGTACCTTAGCACTACAATCTAATTATAAGAAAATCCCTTCTTTATCATGTTATCATCTCACACATAAATTTGGTAAGTCTTTCCATATGTTCAAGCCTTTTAAAAGCATTCTTTGAAAGTGTTTTAGATTTTCTCTGGAAAGGGCTTGTTCACTCCTTTTAGAAAAATTCCAGCCGGGCACAGTGTCTCACACCTGTAATCCTAGCACTTTGGGAGGCCGAGGCGGATGGATCACGAGGTCAGGAGATCGAGACCATCCTGGCTAACACAGTGAAACCCTATCTCTACTAAAAATACAATAAATTAGTTGGGTGTAATGGCAGGCGCCTGTAGTCCTAGCTACTCAGGAGGCTGAGGCAGGAGAATGGCATGAACCCGGGAGGCGGAGCTGGCAGTGAGCTGAGATTGCGCCACTGCACTCCAGCCTGGGTGACAGAGCGAGACTCCATCTCAAAAAAAAGAAAGAAAGAAAGAAAGAAAAATTCCTTGATATTTTAAAGATTTTATTGCTATTTTGTTTTATCTTATTTCATATTATATTTTCTTGTTGGTTATTGCTGATAAAGAGAAATGCTATTTTTAAAAATTTTATTATTATTATGCTTTAAGTTTTAGGGTACATGTGCACAACGTGCAGGTTTGTTACATATGTATACATGTGCCATGTTGGTGTGCTGTGATTTACGTTCATCTTTTATCTATCTACCTTGGATTATTACATCTATATGTATGATCTATGTAAGTGGTCATATCATTCATCAATAGTGATCATTATACCTTTTCATTTTCAGTGTTTTCTTTTTTTTCCCTTTATTTCTTTTTCTTGCATAATTGTCTTCTTGAGGACCTCCAGTACTATGTTTTATAGTTGTGGTAAAAGTGCACATTATTTTTTTGTTCATGATCGTAAAGTGAATGCACGGAAAATTCCCCCATTCAGCATGATGTTTGCAGTAGGATTTTGGTAATCAGTATTTATCTGTAGTCATAAATACTTATTTGGAGTGCCTTCTATTTCATTCTGTTCTAAGTATCTTTAAATTTTCATTTTTGTTTCTTCTTTCTGCCAAAGGCAGAATATTTCTTAGTTTTCAGACATATGTTGTAGGTTTCTGATGTTCCCGTTTTATGGTCAGAGACAAAATCTCTATGAAGCTTCTGGTACATTGTAGGATTTTGCAAATGTTGCATATGTTGTCAATACACCTATGCACGCAAACTTTTTTTTAGTTCTTCTGTAACGTGACTTTTCTTTTAGTCTTCTTTATGTTTTTTAGAGAAGGAAATATTGCAATCTCCAGCTACAATGGTTGATTTATCTACTTCTCTCTGTAGTTTTATCAATGCTGCTTTGTGTATTTGGATATTATATTATTTAGAGGATTTTGTGCATGATCATTATAGTTTCTTGATCTAGTGTTTTGTCTACCTTTATTTATCATACCTCTGTCCTTATGATAATTTTTACCTTAAATTCTATTTAGTCTGATATTAAGATGGTTACCCTGGTGGTTTTTTTGGTGGTTTTTTTTTTTTTTTTTTTTTTTGACAGAGTCTTGCTCTTGTTGCCCAGGCTGGAGTGCAATGGTGCAATTTGGGCTCACTGCAACCTCCGCCTCCCGGGTTCAAGCGATTCTTCTGTCTCAGCCTCCTGAGTAGCTGGGATTACAGGCACTGGCCACCACACCCAGCTAATTTTTGTATTTTTAGTTTCAATTGACAAAAACTCCCTCTTTGATCAAACTTTGTACAGGCTCCTAGTAATCTTCTTCTCAATTAGGTCTTGCCTTTGGCCTGCTGAGCCCAGTTCTAGCAAAGAATCCTACTGAGATAGTTTAGAGAGAACCCTTCCACCCCGATACATCATCAAGTTATTAATCCCCCCCACCTTCATATCGAAGTACTTGCCTAACCTTTAGCAAGAATCTTGTTAAGCCAGTTTAGCAAAAATCTCTCTACTCTTGATACCTAACTAAGTTCCTCTCAGTAATTTTCTACCCACTGACCCCCTTGTCTGCTTCTTGGCTGTAAATCCCAAGTTGTCTCGCTGCTTTTGGAGTTGAACTCAGCTCTGTATTGAAGTCTCTCTCCCCTACTGCGGTAGCTCAAATACAATTTATCTTGCCATTTGAAACAAATGTCTGGTGCAAAATTTTTCTCCTGCATAACCTCTCCATGTACTACTTTTGTTTTAAATACATCTCTTATAGGCAACATTTTGCTGGATATTTTTCAAAATACAACTTGAGAATCTCATCTTTTAATCAGTTAGTTTGATTTTTTATATTAACTAGTTATTACATTAGTATGTATTACTCTATCTCATTTTCTTTTTGAAAAACATTTTGCACATCTTTTATAAAGATTTTTCTCTGTCTTCCTATTTTCCACTGGATACGTTAAATTTTATTTTATAAGTTTTAAAGTTTGAGTTTTATTTTTCTGGCGGTTACCCTTAGATTCCAGATCTTCCACCAAAGTGAATATATTAGCGTGTTCTTACCTCATGCTGGTCTCTCTGTCTCCTGCCCACTATCATATTAGTATTGATCTTTAGTTCTAGGATTTTATACATTTTTAAAAGTCATTGCTTATTTAAAAAATAAACCTTGTTAACATATTTATTCACTTTTCCTTCCATGCCTAGCAGGAAGGAATTTATTTTCTCTTTTTGTGGCACTATTTGTCCTAAAAATTATTTTCAAAGTGTGTCTTTGTGTAATAAGCCCAGGCCTTGAATGACTAAAAGAATTTTCATTTCACTCTCGCATTTGATTATAAATTTGGCTGACATACAATTCTATGCTTTCTTGAATTCAGTTCCTCTCTAGGATTTCTGTTCCTTTCTCTAACTCTTTGTCAATAGGACTTCTTGAGTCTAATGTTTCTGTCATGAGGTCTGAGGTCAGTCTTGGAAGTGACTTTGGCCTCTTTAAACTTCAGGTTCGTCATGTGTAAATTGAGATAATATCAATATGGGTTTCACAAGGGATGTGATGAGAAATTAATGAAGTAGTGTGTGAAACAATGTGATATTCTTGATGTGTTTATGAACAACAGTCTCTGAGTTGCTCCTAATATGGCTTTAAAATGGCTAACATAATTCTTCCCTTTAAAAAAGGGTGGAGAAGAAAAGGAGAAGGCGGGTGACATTTTCTTTTATTTCACAAGGTAAAGGGAATTCACTCCAATTTTTCCCATTTTACAAAATCACAGAGTTTTGCTCGCAGTGGACAGATGAATGACTTTCAGTAACTTCTTTTTACGATGCAGACCTTAGGGACTGACACGTGACTCATAGCTTGAAACCAAGCTGTGCTATTTTTCCAGGCACCTGCTGTGCAGGCTCCTGAGGCTGGCCTGGATGGATGCAGTACATTGGCTTGGGCAGTTCAAACCAGTCATTTGCAGGCTGTGTTTGCTCTCATACTATGGATTATTTTTCCAATGTTTCCTCTCTGAAATGGAAAAAAGAGACACAAATCTATCTACTCATTTGTTTTCTGTCTGTTAATCCACAGTGGTCCCTTCGACTCAGTTCAGCATTTGTCTCTTGGGCATCTATCTTTGTTTGCTCAATATTGTTCCCGGTTCAGCTCTTGGAAGTCAATGAGTCAGGGATTCAGGAGAGGTGAGCCTGAGATGGCAGCAAGATGTAAGGGAGCCTCTGCAAGTGTCGCAGGAGGAGAAGGAGACGACCTGCTTAGGGGATGTTTACCACACCTGCCTGTTGCTCCAGCACATAGTAGTACGTCAACAGTTGTTGAAAAATGTACCTGTTGGCCGATGTTGGCCTGTGTGGTTAGCCTCTTATTTCCAGTGAAGCAGTGTTAACTTTGCTTTGCCCTGACATTGCCCAAGTTGGATATTTAAAAAAAAACAAAAACAAAAACAAAAACAAAATCAGAGCCAGGGAACCCCCTTTGGATGATCCAGACCGTCTGTGCTTCCTTCTCTTTCTTGGAGCAGAGCAGATGGTGACTTCACTTGCCAGACCTAATCGAGAGGCAGATCTCAGAGTGGGCCCACACCATGCATTTTAAAAAATTTGAAGGCCTTTGAAGACATCCAAGTATGTGAGAGAAGCACAAGGACATTCTGCCATTCTGAAAGCAGCTTTCATCTTCTCAAAGTTGTCTCATATTCTCATTCTAGAAAGCACTCAGCTTTCATATCTGTCCATTTATATTAACATGAGGACTAATTTTCAAGTGAAGTGCTTATAAAATAAGCACAAAAGAGATCACTGGAATGGACTTAAATGATATAAATATGTTTATTGTCTCAGGGACAGCAGTCCAGAAAAAGTTTATATTATTTTTTCCTACATATTCCATCATGTTTTGGTATGCCAAATCTAAGTTGTAACCATAAAGGCTCAACGTTTTTATCCTCTTTTTGTAGGGCAAATGTGGAAATTGCAAACCTGTTTCTGTTTGCTAGGTAATCACCAGGGTATAGAGTTTTTTTGTTTGTTTGTTTGTTTGTTTTTTTTAATAGGAACCTGGCCAGGGCACTGGGATGATGGATTCGATGGTCAGGGAGGAGGGAATTGAATTTATGCAGCATCAGCTGGGATCAGTCAAGGGCAGCTGTGATTAGTGTCCTAGGGGACCTAGAGAGAAGAAGACAGTATTTCAGCTGAGCAGAAAGAGTAGGACAGGCAGAGAAGCAGGGAGCTCTGGCTCAGTGACTTGAGGGGTGATGGGTAGAGCATTGGGCATAGCATAACCTGTAGCTTCTCCCTCGGCTCTGCCCTGTAAAGGTGTGACTTTGGGCCAGCCTGCTCATGCCTCTGGACCTCAGGAGCTTTATTTCCTTTCAGATAATGTTAGAATTATGCCTTTGGGCATAACTGGGTTGCTTCCAGTTTGGAGCAATGATGAATCAAGCTACTGTGAACATTCTTGTATATGTCTTTTGGTGGCCATATGCACTCTTTTCTCTTGGGTAAATACCCAGGAGTGGATTTGCAGAGCCTTAGATATACGTATGTTTAGATTACCTCGTCCTCTCTCTGAAACTTTCTGGAAAATTGTAGAAATGAATTTCTGATAAATTCAGATGAAGTGCCTTGGGGCTCTGGAGAATGCGTTAGACAAGGATTCATTCATTCAGGAAACCCATCAGGGATGCAGGCATGAAAGAGAGAAATTCGTTACTCTGGGACAACTCACTGACTTCAAGCGAGGTTGCATCTTTGGGTTTAGGTCCTGATGCTGTTACTCCTTGTGGTGGGCTGTACTACTTGATGTCCTCCTCTGTGGAAGGATCATGGAGGATTCTTCTTCCCCACCTGAATTCAAGTGTGGCAGTGTGGCTAGGGTTGACCAATGAAGTGAATGTGAAACGGCCTGTGTCTATGTGGTTGTGTCTAAGAATCAGCACATAGTTGGTCACGTCCTCATTTCCTCGGCCATGATGACTGGCAATATTCAGGATCAGAATGAAGATGAAGGCATGGAGCAGGGCCTGGGAGGCCCACAGTGGATATATAGTCCAAAGGAGAAACAAACTCTTACTTGTTTTAAGTCACTGACATAGGGGCTCCTTGTTACCGCAGCATAACCTAGCCTGCCCTGGCTGATTCGGTAACTACTAGCCATGGATCTCTGAGCATGTCATGTAAACTATTGTTTTTTTTTGAGATGGGGTCCCCCTCTGTTACCCAGGCTGGGGTGCAGTGGTGGAATCTTGGCTCACTGCAGCCTTGACCTCCCAGGCTCAAGCGATTCTCCCACCTCAGCCTCCCGATTATATGGGACCACAGGCACACACCACCATGCCCAGCTAATTTTTTGTAACTGTTTGTAGAGACAAGGTATCGCTGTGTTGCCCACACTGGTCTTGAACTTCTGGCCTCAAGTGATCACCCCACCTCAGCCTCCCAAAGTGCTGGGATTACAGTTGTGAGCCACTGTGCCTAGCTACATAAATTATTTGACCCATAGCTACGTAACTTATAAAATGGGGAGATGAGCATTTTACCTGGGTTGATGCAACTTCCTAGGGTTGTTGCGAGGAATAAGCAACACATTGTGAAATTGCTTTGAAAATGAAGCTTGGTTTCTATTATGGCAGCATGGTGTAACCTAATTAATGAGTGGCTGAAGGTTCAGGCTCTAGGGTTAAGCAGCTGAGCCATTTACTCAGCGTGTGATTTTGGGTACATTACTTAAACCCTCTAAGTTCCCTCAATGCCAAAATGTAAATAGTGGTAGTATCCACCTTATAGGTTGGTGAGCCAGTTAGATATGCAAAAGTACAGCTAACATAGCACAGAGCCTGACACATAGCAAGTCCTACATGAAACTTGCCTGGCATAATTGCCATCATTGTGTTGTTATTGCTATCTATGTACATTTTTCATCAGCATCAGGATGAGAGAACCTAGGGAAAGGCTGGGGTTCTGCAATTCTATTCTACTGCATCTAGAACAAAATATGTCTATTTCTTTAAAAAAATTCTGCAGGCAGGAAAAAATGTCCATACAAGGTAAAGTGTTTAAGTGCTTTAGGCTTTGTTTATAATAATTTATTAAAGATTGGCTGCTAAAAGAGTCTTCTTTCAAAAATAAATCAATAGCTCACACAGGCCAAGATGCTGAAATCCTCTTCTTCTTGCTAGAAATTAGTCATGGAAGAAAATCACATTTGATGTGTTTGCGGAACATTTATTCACTCCACTATGCTCAGGGCAAGGCACGGGGATATAATAATTTATGAAAACAACAAGGTGCTCTGTGTCTAGAGGGCGAGAGGGGCTCCTGTCTACACAATTAAAATAAGATGCCGTTAAGTGCTACTGCATTGCAGAGTTACATGGAAAAGGTGACAGGAACATAAATGTAGGAGTGATGTATTATGTCTACGTGGGTCCTGGCCAAGGCCTTGGAGAGGAAGTGACATCTGAATTAGATTTTATAGGCTAATTGGACACCCCTTGGATATGCAGGGCCCAGCACTATGAAGGGAAGGCAGAGACTGGGAGGCCGGTTGTGGGATATGGCTGGCTATAAGATGGAAAGAGTGGCTGAGCTGGTTGGGAGGGCCCTTGACGCCATGTTAGGAAATCCGACCTTGATTCTTCAGGCAAGATTAAAGGCAGGTGGATTCAGCACATAATGCCCTGGATAAACACCCAAAGACAGAGAGGAAGAAAAATCAACAGTTATGAATTATCCTCTATTTATATGTGAAGCAAATTTTTTGCTTGCTGAACAGGATGTGCCTACATAGGTTTGTTGGGGTGAAATTGCAGTAAAATGAGTGATAGCCCTTTGGGCCTGCTAATGAGTAAAAGCGTCACTGTGAGGTGAGCCTAAAGGGGAGGCCTGGGGTTCTAGCCAAGCAGGGAGATCAGGCAGGTGATAATCATGATGGCTGCTATTCACATGGTGCCAGCAAGATGCTGGGACCTGTGACAGACACTTCACAAACAGCACTGCTACAGGGGGAAGTTTATACCCACTTCCAGGGCCACGGGGATTTTGCTCCTCTGTTGCTCCGCCTGCCGGCTGTGGCAGCCTTTAGCCCATAGATGCCGATCTTTGATGTCAGAAAGACCTGTCTGCCCTGTTTCAGATGTGAGGCTGGCCTTATCAAATTACCGTACTTCTCAGAGAATCAATACCCATTAACAAAAAGAAATGCTGTGATCATTGTTTTGTTTTTGTGTTTTTTTTTTGTTTTTTGTTTTGTTTTGTTTTGTTTTGAGACAGAGTTTCATTCTTGTTGCCCAGGCTGGAGTGCAATGGCATGATCTCAGCTCACCGCAACCTCTGCTTCCTGGGTTCAAGCAATCCTCCTGCCTCAGCCTCCCAAGTAGCTGGGATTACAGGGGTCCGCCACCACACCTGTTTTTATATTTTTTGTAGAGATGGGGTTTCTCCATGTTGGTCAGGCTGGTCTCAAACTCCCGACTTCAGGTCATCCACCTGCCTCGGCCTCCCAAAGTGCTGGGATTACAGGCGTGAGCCACCACACCCAGCCATCATTGTTTTTAATAGAAGAAAAAAAAAAACCAAACCAAACCAAACAAAACAAAACAAAATCACTGTAAAGACAAGAATGGATAAGTAAGGAGAGTTATCCCCAGGAATGCTATATAGCAGTTGAGCTAAATTAATTACAACTCCATACATGTTACAGCAAAATCTCTAAAATATAATGTTGTGCTAAAAAGCAAGGATACTTGCTATATAAAGTTTAAAAAATATGCAGCCAGGCCCGGTGGCCCACGCCTATAATCCCAGCACTTTGGGAGGCCGAGGTGGGTGGATCGCCTGAGGTCAGGAGTTCAAGATCAGCTTGGCCAACATGGTGAAAACCCATCTCTACAAAAAATACAAAAATTAGCCAGGCATGGTGGGGGACCCGTGTAATCCCAGCTACTTGGGAGGCTGAAGCAGGAGAATCTCTTGAACCTGGGAGGCTGGAGGTTACAGTGAACCGAGATCGTGCCATTACACTACAGCCCGGGCAACAGAGCGAGAGTCCATCTCAAAACAAACAAACAAAAATACACAAAACCTGTTGGATGAACACATTACTATGTAGGAAAATATAACTGGTGAATCTCTGGCGAGGAAAAGAAAGGAGCCAGATGAAAAAGTCTGCCCCGGTGCTTCAATTTTTATCTGTAGTGTTTCCTTTGTTTTGAGAGCAAAAGGCCGAGGAAGCCAATGTTAAGATTAGATAAAGCTGGGCAGTGAGCTCACGGTGGTTCATTATGTCAATCACTTTCTCTTCAAATTTCTGTATTTGAAATATTTCTCAATATACTAACATTTTAAAAGAAAATGCTTTCATCAAGGCACCAAGGCCTATTAAAACAAAGCCATTACCTTCGGCACTGAATGGATTTTTCTCATTGCTTTTTCTTCTCAGTGACAGCTTTTGGTTTTCAGCCAAGAAGCACGTGTATGTGTGTGTGTGTGTGTGTGTGTGTGTGTGTAGGTGTGTGTTTGGAGGTCTCCTGGAGGCAAATGAGCACATTTGTTAAAATGGAGTATTACGTTTGTACCAGAAACCTAAAAGCATATTTTATTTAAATGAGATGCAGAATATATTACCTTAATGAGTAAAAGGGTTTCTGCTTTGGATAACTGGGCCCAGGCCACAAAAAATGAGAAGGGGAATGGGAGGGGTGACCCTAGATGATACGGAGAAAGCAATAATCTGGCCGTGGTGCTCTTGCCCAGGGAGAATGGCTGGAGACCTTAATGATAATTGTTAAAGCTATGTGGAGAACTTGGCCTCGACCCAGAGTCCTGTTGCTGTATGCATGCAGCTGATCTGGGGGCAGGGCCGTAAACAACAGCAACTCTGGGCTTCTAGGAGATGCCTCTTTAGGACTGGCAGAATCTCCTGTGTGTGGTTTTGCATGCACATTTGAAGTTCGAAACAGCATATTCAGTATTATCGAATATTATAAAATTTATTTTGAATATAAATACTTAAAACTTAAAAAGTCTACTCATTTATTTTTTAGAGATGGGGTATCCTTATGTTGCCCAGGCTGTACTGGAACTCCTAGGCTTGAACTCCTGGACTCAAGCAATCCTCCTGCCACAGTCTCCTGAGTAGATGGGATTATAGGTGTGTGCTACTATGCCCAGCTCTATAAACACTTAAAAAAATCATGTAAACTATAGAGAGTAAACCTCAATAAGTCTTAGGGGGAGAATTTTTGGAAAATACTGTTTGACTTTTGACTGTACCCATCACTCTCTGGGGGAAGGATGAAAATTCGGGAGTGACTGGCAGTGAGGTTTGTGTAAGGGGCCAGACCCAGGTTTAACAGGTAGAGTAACAATCCTCCAGGCCAGTGTGCTCTGGGGACCAGAATCTTGGTGGTGATAATGAGGGGGACAGGTGGCAAACAACACGAGGTCTTCTTTCTCCCTGAGAGCCACCTGCCTGGAGTGGGAGAGAATGGGTCGTGGGTTTCTGTTTGTTAAATGCCGCTTTGCTAAAACACAGTGCCTCTGGGCAGATGTTAGGCCCTTGGGCATCTTGGGGCAGGGCAAATGCTTTGAGAATCCCAGTTGTGGGCAGTGGTGCTCCTTTGCGTTTTTTCCCAGGCCTGTCGCCGTTGAAGCAGAATCACAGGTAGTAGGAGCTGAGGGGGACCATCAGGAGACTGAGGTTTCAGTGCCCAGGTGGGGTGGGGAAGCCAGGAAATGGAACAGAGGCTTAATGGAAATTTTTGGACGCACACAGCGGGGATGAGGACTTGGAGGGTTATTCTGGGCTGAAGGCTATTAATCTCAGGCCTGTGTGATGATGACGAGGCAGCAAACATACCGCTGTTGGGGCAGCGCGGCCACCTGGCTAGTTAAGTGCACTTCCCACAGCCTGGGGGCTGTGTGAGGCTGGGCCTGCAGGCTGAGGGTCTTCATATGGACTGCCCCGCAGAGAGGCAAGCTCCTACAGCTCAGGGCCTGGCTTTCTTCTGAACTATCTGTTACCACTGCTTAATACTTTCCATATTTATATAGCTAAGGTGCATTAAATGGTCCAGGAAATGCTTTGATCCCACATACATTCAAGCCTCTCCTATTGCATTCAAGCCTTTTCTATTCCTATTGTTCTGATATTTGATAATTTACCAAAAGGCAAGGTTTCCACTGAGGGAATCTGATGCTTTAATTTTGAGTTTGGTCTTTGTGGACCATTTCACTGAGATCAAGCAGGTTTGTTCTGCCAGAATAAGGTTTTTGACCTTTGAAATGTTATTTCTCCAGCAAAATTGCTAGGAACAGTAAGGTACAGAGAGTTTAGGGATATTGATTGGGCCATATGGCCTTGAAACATGTTCAAATATAATTAGAAGGGAGACAAATGCCATATCCCTGTTGATTACTTTTTGAATGCATTTACCTGGGGGATCAGAAAGGAAACTAGAGGGGTGTCCACTGGGGCCACTGAGTGGTGGCTGTAAAGAGTCCCAGTATGTCAATATGGGTCTTACGTGGTTGTGGTCAGTGGTAGCAGACCTGGCCCAACTCAGTGAAGACAGGTGCATGAGAAGGTCAGATGGTGCTACTGGGGTTTATTCATTTTGAATAAATAAACTGAAAGCCGGCTTGGCATGGTGGCTTACAGCTGTAATTCCAACTTTGGGAGGCCAAGACAAGAGGTCCGCTTGAGTCCAGGAGTTTGAGACCAGACGGGGCAGCATCTCTATCAAAAATTAAAAAAAATTAGTCAGGCATGGTGGTGCATGCCTGTAGTTCCAGCTACTCAGGAGCCTGAGGTGGGAGGAAGGCTTGAGCCCAAGAGTTCAAGACTGCAGTGAGCCATGATCGTGCCTCTGCACTCCAGCCTCGGTGATGGAGAACCTGTCTCTGAAAAAAGAAAAAGAAAAGAAAACAAAACAAAACTGAAAGCTATTCTCCATCTCTTTGTACACATCCTGGATTTCACAGTATCTGAAAGGATTAATACATGTGTCATAAGATAACCATTTTATGTTTGGCTTTTGCTGCATTATTGGCTATACTTTCAGTAAAATGGACATGCTATTCCCTTTATCTTGAATGTTCCCCCACCCTCTCAACTTCCTTGGCCACCTGACTCCCTCCTTTCAAACTCAAGCTTGGGTTTTGTCTTCTCTGGGAAGCAAGTGTCCAGTCCAGTGAATCACACCCTTTTTGGGTGCCTCTTTGTACTATGTACAAATCCTCAAGTGTTACATCCATTGGGAACCTCATTGGAATTTTAAAATGCTAAAATGGTGCTGATTGCATGGGAGCCACTGTTCTAGATACTTTTACATGTATTTACTCATTGAAGCCTCATAACGACCTGATAAGGTCAGTACAGATGTTCTCCCTACATCACAGATGAGAATGATGAAGCCCAGAGAAGTACAGTGTCTTTCCCAAGGTCACACAGTTAATAGCGTCAGAGCTGAGACTCACCTCTGGGTAGCCTGGCTGTGGAATGTCTTTTCATAAGCCGTGTGCAGTGCCATTTCTCCCTGAACTCTGTTGCCTATAACAGCTAACTTCCATGACTCCCTATCTCCTGATCCCACCCCGTCTTCAGCCAAAGCTGCTCTTCCCACAGGCCTTTTCATCTCAGTTCATGGCAAATCCATCCTTCCAACTGCTCAGGCCCCAAATCTGGGAGTCACCCTTGACTTTTCCTTTGTTGCTGTCACACCTTTTATCGGATCCATCTGCAAATCCAGATAGCTCTACCTGCAGCATAGATCTGACAGTTTCCACCACTCCCATCACTAACCATCTTGGTCTAAGCCACTGCCATGTATGGCCTGAGTTATAATAAGAGACTCCTATTTGGCCTCCCTGCCTCTTTCCTTGTCCCTAGCCTCCCACTGTCCAACCCCATCAAATCTATTCTCAACATAGCAGCCAGGTGATCCTTTTAAAATTTTCCAGACCATGTCACCTCTGTTCAGTGTCTTTCACTGTTTCTGACTTTGTGCTTGCCCCCTTTACTCAACGTAGTCTTTCTTCAAATATCTGCGTGGCTCACTCCCTGCTTCTTTCTCTTCTTTACTCAAATGTCACCTATCATGAGATCTCTCCTCACTTCCCCACATAAAATAGCCCCATCCCTGCCCCCGTCACCTCTGGTCTTCCCTAACCTGCTTAAATTTCTGCCTAGCACTCATATGAGATATGCATTTACTTGTTTATTTGTATATTTCCTTATTTCCTGCCCTCTCTCCACTAGAAGGTTAGCTCTATGAGGTCAGGGACTTTGTGTTCTTTGTCCACTACTGTTTCTGCAGTGCTAAGATTAGTGCTTAGCACATAGTAGATGCTCAGTAAATATTTGAAGAATGAATGAAAAACATTAGTGAATGAGTTGAACACTCACTCTGTATTAGTCACTATTATGTTTATTTACCAACATCGTGTCTTCTTATTTTCACAAGATCTCCTAAGACCACCTGGGTGTCTTGGGAAAAATGATTGATCTCTGTTTAGCCTCAGTTTCTTTATCTGTAAAATGAAGATAATAATACTTACCTCTAAGAGTAAATACCTATAAAAAGCTGAGAACAGTGGCTGGCACATGGTACCTGTGCTACCTGGGTTCCCTGGGAAGCAGAGGGAGATTAGCGCACTGGATTCATGCTCTGGGGATCAACACCTGTGTGTGGGGGTGGGGTGGTGATGAAAGAAACAGGACTGGCCAGAGAGAGAGAAGTGGAGCTACAGTCTCAACACTCTAGGGAGTGCTGAAGCCGGAAAGGTTGTAGAGTTGTCCTGAGTTGGGTCAATGGGCCTGGCCTTTTTATCCCCACAGTAATTAGTCATTGGCTTCAGGCTGCTCTGGGAAGAGGTGTGATCTTGGGTAAGGCAAACCCTCTCTTTACTCTCAGGCAATCCCTAGGAAGGACTGACTACCACTCACACTCCCAGCAGCTGGGGAGTGAGGGCTCCAGCCCTAAGGGTGTGTTTGTGGGGCTGGGTAGATATCACAGTAGCCACCAGAGTAAACTTTTTGTAAATGCTTAGGATGACAGTCTTATTACTGCATTATTTAATCCAGCAGTTAGTTGCCTGCCTAAGAACCTCTAGTGAGTCTAGTGCCCATTGAATACAGAACAAATGCCATCCTTTGAGAGTCTTTGCTTTCCTGTAAAGATTTAGGATTGGACTTGAGCTACAAGCCTTTCTCCTTGCGGACTTCCCCAGGTAGGGGCCTGGCCTGGCTGTCCAACTGCGTAGTCACCCCTGAGGTGTCCACAGGTTCTATGCCATCCCCTGTGGTCAAGGTGATTCAGAACCAAATGGGGCAAGCCTTTGGAACAGTCGAGGTCAGCAGGCATGAGCCTGGTACCGCTGAAATGAAAAGGTAGGGATTCCCTCTCCACCTGGAATCCTACCATTAGAATCCTGTTATGTATTGAAGCATTTTAAAAAGCATCAAGAATGTTCTATTTAAATGCAAATAACTGTAAAAGTTAACAGCTTAAGCCTTTGTGATGAAATGCCTTTATATCTTTATTCAAACACTATTAAGTTTCTATTTTAAAGTTTTCTAAATGTGGCAATCTTGTTACGGTTTAGCTTGGGTTTCATCTGCTTTGAGTGAAAATAAAAATAATCTGGATTCCTTCATCTGGGCATTTTCTTTGAGAAGAATGGAGGGTACAGTAGAGAAAGCTCTGGAATATGGAGACCTGGAGTCTAGTGTGAGGTCTGTCCTAACAAACGGTGGACTTTTGTCAAGTTCCTGCGTGTTAAATCTGTAAACAAAAGACCATGAGATCTGTGGAGGAAGGGAGAGCTACTGTCTCTCTCTCTCTCTCTCCTCCCCTCTCCCCCTCTCTCTCTCTCTCTCTCTGCACAGCCTTTAGTACAAGTTAAAGTGCTTTCAGAAGACCAAAGGGAGAAAATCTGGCTTAAATAGGAAACCTTCTAGCCTAGGTTCTCCATCAGGTCCATTTATGCAAATGAAGGATTCAAACTTGTTCAGTTCTGATCAGTCGAAATAATTGAGCCCTGGTTGGGTGGTTTCCAGGCCCCAAAAGATATTTCTTTTGTCAGATATTTCTTTCAAACTGCTAGTGGGCTGGGGATGGGAGGCTTCCAACTGCAGTTTACCCTGGCTCTGGTAGGGCGAGCGGGACTGCTCCCTCTGACCCTGCTATGTCCACCCGGTTCGCTTTTAAATTGAGAGCATCTCTATTAGCCACAGGGAGTCCATCTGGTCTGGAGAGCTTGGGGTCTTAATTTACAGTTTTATTTTACAAATCCAAATTAATTAAAATTTAACTCAGTTCCTTGGTTGCACTAGTCACATTTCAAGTTGTCAATAGCCAACTGCGGCTAGTGCTACTGTAATAGGCAGTGTAGAAACTTCTACTAGATAGCACATGAAGATGATGCCTTTATTTCTTTGTTTAGAATAAAATTTAACCCACATTTGTAATGAGTTGAGAGTTGATAATAGTAGGTAGTTTTTTTTTGAGATTTACACACATCCACCAGTGCTTATCTGGCCACTTATTTCTTTTCTTCTTCTTCTTTTTTTTTTTTTGAGACAGAATCTCATTCTGTTGTCTATACTAGAGCATAGTAGCTTGGTCACAGCTCACTGTAGCCTTGAACCTCCTGGGCTCAAGTGATCCTCCCACCTCAGCCTCCTTAGTAGCTGAGACTACAGACATGAGTCACCATGCCCGGCTAATTTTTAAATTTTTTGTAGAGATGAAGTCTTGCTATGTTGCCCAGACTGGGCTCAACCTCCTGGGCCAAGTAATCCGCTCACCTCGCCTCCCAAAGTGCTGGGATTACAAGTGTGAGCCAATGCACCTGGCCCACGTACTTTCTTCTATTTCTTACCACCACCTTGTGAGCTAATTTTTACAGATGGGAAAACTGAGACTGAGAGAGCGTAGAAAACAGGTTGAAAGACCTAACTTGCATGAGGTCTTTGCTTGCATTCAAATCCAGGTTGGTCTGATGCTGAAGCCTGAGCTGCTGTTTTTGTTTTCTGAAATAAGCATGTGCTAAAAGATTACAGACTCACTGTTGTTTAGAAAGAAGTTTATCCATCCTTATTTCTGCTGCTCTTTTTCCTCTTTTGTCTCATTTTCTTCTAGAAAGCTTTGTTGACTTGGTAAAATGCACGTGATTCCTTTCTCTAGTGTCAACCTAAAATAACCAAAAAGCTCAGGATCCAGTTAAAAGAGTTTATTCAAGCATGAAGTGTGAGGGCCGACATCAGGGAAGCAGAGCTACAGCAAAGAATGGTGATCAGTGCTCCCAGTGTGGGGAAAAATGAGGACCATTTATCTAGGCAAAAATGGAGGTGCTGAATAGGATAACATTTCTTTTTTTTTTTTTTTTTTTTTTAAGACAGGGTCTCACTCTGTTGCCCAGGCTGGAGTACAGTGGTGATCTCGGTACACTGCAGCCTCTGCCTCCTGAGTTCAAGTGATTTTCCTGCCTCAGCCACCTGAGTAGCTGGGATTACAGGTGTGCACCACCATGCCCGGCTAATATTTGTATTTTTAGTAGAGGTGGGGTTTCATCATGTTGGCCAGACTGGTCTCGAACTCTTGATATCAAGTGATCCACCCACCTCGGCCTCCCAAAGTGCTTGGATTACAGGTGTGAGCCACCATGCCCTGCCCAGGATAACAACATTTTCATACAAAGTCTAATGTAGATGTAAGATTTGATTGGCTACTATTGGTTATACTCTAAAGGGATTGCTTAACATTTTATTGCAAAGAGTCAAAAATCAGAAGGGTGTCTATCTCCAATATCATTTAGTCTAGGTTTGAATAAAGAATAGAGAGTTCAGTTAATGTATAAAATCTCAACCCAAAGGTCAGAAAGCAGCAGTCACGCACTGGAGGAGAAAACAGCTGTGTTATGTGAGTCAGTTTCCAGGGCTTAACTTTTCCCCTTGGCATGATACATATGGGAGGTCCTGAAATTTTAGTGTCTTTTTACACCAGAAACAACTACTGTTTTTGTTGTGGTGGTGGTGGTTGTGGGTGGTTGTTTGTTTTTGAGACAGGGTCTTCCTCTATTGCCCTGGCTGGAGTACAGTGGTGCAATCCTAGCTCACTGCTGCCTTGAAATCCTGGGCTCAAGCAATCCTCCTGCCTCACCCTTCTGAGTAGCTGGGACTACAGGCACATGCCACCATGCCTGGCTATGTTTTTTTTTTTTTTTTTTTTTTCAGATACAGGTTCTCTTTGTGTAGCCCAGGCTGTTCTTGAACTCCTGGGCTCAAGTGATCCACCTGCCTTGGCCTCCCAAAGTGCTGGGATTACAGGCGTGAGCCACCGTGCCCGGCCGATGACTACTGTATTTAGTTAAGGAAGCTCCCCCTTCCAGCAGGTTCTCCATGTATATAGCCATATGTATGGCATTGTCATACATGGGTGATGTGCTCATCCACATGGGGCTGCTCTTCAAAGGCCTGACTGTGGTTTCTATTTTGAATTTCAGTTCAGTAAAAGTCAGAACCCTCTTCAGGAATTTCTTTGGATTAGAATCAGATTAAAAACTTGCAGTTTGCTTGGGACTTGAGGAAGCCCATCCATCTGGGGACGTTGTGGGCAATGCCTGCTTGGAAGCTAATAGTCATAAAAATGTTTTGAATGAGTGGGGTTTGGGGTGGGTGTCCATTGAAAGGATAATGGAGTTATCTTCTGGTTTGTTAGCTGGTATACTCATAGGATATAAATGTTCGACCTAGTACCTGTTATGTTTTCTCTTGACTTGATTATATTATATGACATAAAAGAGCACATTTAAATTTCAGGTGTTTAGGAGGGGAAATGTGTCCCCTGATCAACAGAGAAGTTTGAAGGCTGATGTTCGATGTTAGGATCTTTTATTTGGACACATCATCCCAAATAGAAAAGCAGATTGATGCAACCCTAAGTATATGCATTTTCCAGAGAGGCTTGAGAGAGTGAGAAGGGAGAGTTTTGGTTGAGACTGAGGGCAAGATGATACCTCCATGAAAGATGTGAAATGTGATTGTGAGCAATTTCCTTAAAAAAAATTTTTTTTTGAGTCACCCAGGCTGGAGTGCAGAAGCATGAGATCCTAGCTCTCACTGCAGTCTTCCCGGGCTCCAGTGATCCTCCCTCCTCAGCCTCCCAAATAGCTGGGACTACAGGCACACGCCATCATGCCTGGCCTTTTTTTTTTTTTTTTTTTTGAGAGACGGGGTCTCACCATGTTGCTCAGGTTGATCTTGAACTTCTGAGTTCAAGCGATCCTCTTACCTTGGCCTCCCAAAGTGCTGGGATTACAGGTGTGAGTCACTGTGCCTGGTCTTAAAACAATGTTTTTTTTCTGTCAGATATCTAAAAAGGTGGGACTGAAGAATACCTTTGTGGTAGGCATTCTTGTGTTAAGAGCAAAAAACTGGCTCAGGAAGGACTCTTTCTAATTCCTATACCTGAAAAAGGCCTGTGTGTGTGGTCTGTGTGGTCCCCACCAAGGAAACAATTTGTTCGCCTGCATACCAAGGGTCAATTTATCGGGGGGAATATCCACCAAGTCTGTTTGGTCAGCTTGATGTTGTAGGGAAGAAAAATAATTTCTTTTCCTCACCTATCACAAGGTTCATGGCTGACACCCCATAACCAAAGACAGAATAACAAAATAAAAGCATACCAACTTATTTAACGTAAGTTTTATGTGACACAGGAACCTTCAGAAATCATGACCCAGAGAAACAAGGGAATCTGTGTATTTTTATGGACAGTCATGCAGAAGTATGATTGGAGGGCAAAAGAGCATGCTCTATTGGTAATAAACTGGGGAGGAACTTAACAAGGCCTGTTCAGTTTCTTCTTGACATCCTGTGTGACAATTCTCCCTCTCAGGTATAGGGCAGGACACGTGTCACAGGAGGGCCTTCAGGGGAGAAGTGAGGAAGAAGGTCAGAGTGACTTTCCCAGGTTTTATCGCCTGCATCAGGGAAGAAGAGGCAAGTGGAATTCTAGTGTCTGTGGCCCACTTCAGGGGAGAAGGGGGTCAGAGAAGGCAGAGAGACCTTCCTACTTCTGCTGTTTTCTCAATTTCCAAGGTGCCATATTTTTGGGTAACATTTTCTGCACCGCATCAATATCGACAGTCTCACTGCATCTGTGATCTCAGTGGAAACAGCTGGAGCTTTCACGATGTAGTAGAAACCTAGCGGTGTCTGAGCAGCTGGTTTCAAATTCCCCAGCAGATACCACTAAGCCCTCTGCATTTTGCAAAAACTTGTGTGTCTATACCTCTATTTATATGCACAACAGCTTGCAAATAACCTCTTTTTTCTTATATCTCTAGGGGGAATCGTTGCTTTGTGTTTTATGATGAAGAGAAAAGTGTTTTCCCCCCACCCTTGAAAATAAAACAACATGATGTTAGTTGATTTCAGAGGTGAAAGTTGCTAAAGATCATTTTGCTGATGACATTTTCATATTCATGGAACACAGAAAACATCATGTATTTGGTTTCAAGACTCTGGATGACAGCAGCAGGCAGCTCTGGGGGTGGACCCTGGATGATGCCTGATGCAGGAATTGTCCTTCATGCAGCATGTTGCAGTGATGTGCCATCTGTTTCTAGGATGAGTCTAGTAGCTGTTGAAGAGCCTACAACAATATTCCTGCCAGGTCTTCTAAAAAATTCATCTTTCCCCCTCCTTGTATATGACAACCCTCTATGTAAGAAAGCAATTTAGCAATAGGAGGGCAATGAAGATGCATCTTTTAAAAAAATGATCTTCTCCCTGTCACCCAGCTGGGTGGCTCACTCACACTCATCTCCTTCTTCTGCTCCATTCAGGACTCCAAAACATAACAGTGTTGGAGTTCATTTCAGTATCCACGGACAGTTTAAATGATGCCACAATGGACTATGTGGGTTTCCACTATTCTTGGCTTCAGTTGTGCAGGAATGCAATCTTCTTCTTTTTCTTTGGTAATAATTTATTTATTATGTACCTGTCAGTGCCAGGTCCTGCTTCCTGCTACATAGGTGACAGAAGAGTCAGAGATAGACTCTGTCCTCAAGTTGCTTACCAGTTAGCCATCAGTTACAATGAGTGACTGTGGCAGTACTGTTTTTTTTTGTTTCTGTTTTTGAGACAGAGTCTTGCTCTGTTGCCCAGGCTGGAGTGCAGTGGCGTGATCTGAGTTCAATGCAACCTCTGCCTCCCAGGTTCAAGTGATCCTCCTGCCTCAGCCTCCCAACTAGCTGGGATTAGAGGCATGTGCCACCATGCCCAGCTAATTTTTGTATTTTTAGTAGAGACAGGGTTTCACTTCACCATGCTGGCCAGGCTGGTCTTGAACTCCTGACCTCAGGTGATGCCCCCACCTCGGCCTCCCAAAGTGTTTGGATTACAGGTGTGAGCCACTGCGCCTGGCTGGCAGTGCTAGTTTTGATGGCTTAAGCAGAGTTTTCGAGTGTTGACGTTATTTGAAATCTTTCCTTGCCAAATATGTAGGAGTAATTTGAGTAGGAAAGCCAAACAGTTGAAAAGTCATGTTGAGGAATTTCATCACACTATTAGCTGAGCTTGTCAGGTGCCAGACTGAGATAATATGTGATATTCTGTAATATATGGGGAAGCCCAGATATGACTGCAGAGACAGCCAGGTAGAGACCTGCGTTTGAATCTAGCTCTGCCTCTCTCCGGGGGTATGACCTTGGGCAAATCTCTTGGCCTTTCTCAGCTCCTGTTACCTAAACCCAAATTCTCAGGTCTTTGAGAGAATTAAATGAGATCGTGAGTGAGACGCTCCTGACATAAACTACAAGTTCATTAAAGGTTTTCTTCCTTTCCCCTTATCTTTCTTCGTTACTCCAGGATTTGGAGCAGAGCCCAGAACTGCACAAAACACTAGGCTTTAGCACTAAATATGTTTGCATTCCTGGCAACACATTACCCTTTTCTAATTACAAAGTTTATAATTTGCCTAAGCTGAATTGGGGAAGAGGATGGGGAGACGGAGGGGGACTCATTATAGAGCAGGGATCTGTTGGAGTGAGGCTTGTGAGTGTCCAGGCGGGAGAGAACCACAGGGCCAGTGACACCCGGGGGCTGAGTCTATGGCAGGATAATTAGGAGGTGGAGATAGGAATTGGAACACAGTGAGGTGAATTTAAACAAAAATTATTATTTCGGGTAACTAGATGGGACTGCAAGATAATCTATGAGGCCACTACTGATAATTTCCCCAATGAGAAATGATGGGGAGGTTTCCAGAGGCTGGGAGAGCTGTAGACTGATAGTCTATGAGGTGGAGCCGTAACTGGGCAGCAGGGACCGGGGTCCCGAACCAATCAGGAGGTGGTAAGTAGTTCGGTCTAAGCTGCGGAGAGTACAGATGGCAGGCAATCCTAGAGGACAGGGAATTTCCACGGCTGGGTTATTGCAAGGCTAGACTGCAGCAAAGGGCAGGGTAGTTTCAAGAAAGGCTAAAGTCAGAGCAGAGGCAAATTGAGACATAAAGAGGTGGTTTTTCTAGCCTGCCAGCTGCTCTCAGACTTGCATCTGAGGTGTGTTGGGGAATGATCCCGGATCCTCCTTGATATCATCCCTTCTAGCCTGCCCATCTCCCAGCCTTCCTTAACCTCGGTAACTCCTACATCTGTATCCACAAAGTTTCTTGAGTCTTTTAGGAAGAGATCAAATTTCCAGCCAGTGTCCCCTATTGGAGCAATGCATCTCCTCAGTTTCATGCCAGCTTTGAGTTTTTACTGGTTTTGATATACCTCCAAAGGTTCAAACGAACCAGAAGCTAGAGAATATCTTATGTGTGAAGAGAGAGCCCTTTCTTTATAGAAAGTCTACTGTTCTTAGGCTTATTAAAATATCTGTTCACTGGACTGTACGGGACATGAGGGCAGGAGCTTGTTTTATTCTCCTGGGTGCTCCCAGCGCCTGGCATAGGCCCTCCAGGCAGAAGGTGCCCCTGAAGTGTTGGAGGAATCAATGCCTGCCATTGATGAAGACAGTGAAGTAAGGCCACACCCCTAGGGAGGGACGACCAGAAAAGGAGAAAATGAACTTGGAGAGGTGGGCAGGGTGTCATTCAGCAAGGGTCCTGTGTGGCCAAATCAACGGCAGTAGTTTTGAAGCCGCTGAGAGAGTTTAGGCCATGAGGTGGGGGCTGATGGTGTCAGGGAACTGAGGTGAGAGCTGTGCTAAGGCAGTGCCAGTGGAATGGAGTGAAGGGCTCATTCCCAGAACTTCCTTCCTTGCTAGTCTCAGAATTTAAAAGCTAGAAGTGTCAGCAGGCAGAGTTTGTCAATCTCATGAGAAGGGGATCATGGGTGTGTGGCCTTCTCTTTGATGACTCATTTGATGATAGCCATGGCAGTCTTCAGGATCACACTCAATTCTGCCATTGGCTTAGTGGCTTAAACTCTTCTTCTTCTCCTTCTTCTTCCGTCTTCTTCCTCCTCTTCCTCTTCCTCCGCTGCTGCTGCTGCTGCTGCTTCTTCTTCCTTTTTTTTTTTTTTTGTTGGAGTCTCGCTCTGTCACCCAGGCTGGAGTATAGTGGCGCAGTCTCGGCTCACTGCAACCTCTGCCTCCCGGGTTCAAGCAATTCTTCTGCCTCAGCCTCCTGAGTAGCTGGAATTACAGGTGCCCACCACCACACCCAGCTAATTTTTATATTTTTAGTAGAGACAGGGTTTCACCATATTGGCCAGGCTGGTCTCAAACTCCTGACCTCGTAATCCACCCGCCTCAGCCTCCCAAAGTGCTGGGATTACAGGCATGAGCCACCGCACCTGGGCTTTTTTTTTTTTTTTTTTGAGTTGGAGGTCTCACTGTGTTGCCCAAGCTGGTCTCAAACTCCTGGCCTCTAGAGATCCTCCCGCATCAGCCTCCCAAAGTGCAGGGATTATAGGCGTGTGCCACTGCACCCAGATGTTCAGTATTTTTAAACTAGACTTTCAGCCAGAAGAATTATTTTTGAATC